>NC_045633.1:35590582-35893612 GCF_009829155.1 Mustela erminea
CCAGTCTACTTCAAACCTTCAACCTCAAACTTGATTTTCATCTAAAATTTAATTCTAAATTCTCCCCTTATGCCTCCAATGGTCAGCGGTTGGAGAGGAGAAGTCTAGCTCTGAGATAAGCCACCTCCCCCATTTTCCCTTATGGCTTCGGTTCCCTGCTTGGTTGAGGGAAGGAAAAGAAGATGGAAAGTAATTGCTAGATTTCAGACTTTTTCTGGTTCTAACTGCTGCTGTAGCTACTAGTCTCATAAGTGGGGTTCTCCTGAGGTCATGTTCAACCTCATCCAAAGACATCTTTCACCATGGACTCCCAAGTGGGCATCTCCTTTTCCCCTCCAGCCATCTGAGCATCCAACCTCTTTGACAACGTATTGTCTTGTGGTCCTGCCAACCATGGGACAGTCCTACCATTTTGTCCTCTCCTCCAACCACAGGGCTCCCTTGTGAGGTGCTGCAGGATCCAGCGAGGTCTTCTGAATCCTCCCAAGCGTGGGATAACTGGAGTGTGGGCGACTCTGTCTATCTTCCACCCCCTTCTTCCAGGTACACTGTTCTGTAGTTTTCTTTTGTGCTGGTGAGTCTCTTGCCCTGCGATATCTCTGGGAGAAGGACATCTTCATTTTACATGACCCCCCCAAATCTAGGGACTCATGAAAAGCTCTCCAAGGACTCCTCATCATGCTTCTCTTTGTTCTGATGAGAACGCCTGAATGACAAGTGAGTTCTTCAGCTCAACATACACATGGCTGGAACATGAGACGCCAAGATCCAGCTCTAGAAGGCAGCAGCTCTGGGGGTTCTTCTTCTGGAATCCCAGAAGAATCCCTTCTTCTGTAATCCCAGGGAAAGAAGGAAAAGTTTGGCATAACTACTGCTCCTCTCATGATGCCAATGACTCTCTCTTTTCCACTCCCTTCTTTATTTAAAGTGTATTCAAGTGAATTCTAGATGGTTACGGTGTCAGAATGCTACCTGGATACAGTTTTCTCTAGAAAATGGGGATGTTAAAGCCATTTGGACTATAAGTTTGAGCCTTGATTATTAATTCTGGGGTCACAGGAAAAATCCAATTCAATATCCTGTTACACTTATAACAATGTTGAATATTGCATAAGGGTGAGAACGCACCCACTGCAATTTCAAAAATAGGAAATCATTCCCTTTATGCTTTTCTGAAGTTTATATCTGGCCCTTTAGCAAATGACCTTGAAACTATTTCCAGATTAACTTTTTCATTTTGACTCCTGTGTACACGGGAAGAAAGCAGACCCTCTTGCATTGAGATGAGATCATGTGACTAAGTTCTTGTCAAGGGAACGTGTGCACAAATGAAGAAGGTCACTTCCAGGTGGGTCATCAAATGTATCATGCCATTTTCCGCTCCCATAGCAGAAGCAGAGGACTCTAAGATGGTAGAGCCACAACTTGGAGAGAGACTGAGTCCCCGAACTCACATCTTTAAAGAGAATCACCTGTGCTGTGACCTAAAAATTATACCTGTCATACTTATGTTTCCTCCTTGGATGGGCTCCACAACCATTTTGAATTCTTGGCTATTTCGTACAACTGTACAATGAATACCTTTGTGCGTGTGGGTGTGTGCAATTTTTACTTTATTAAAAGTAAAAAGCACCAAAATCTCTCCCTGCAAAATTATCCTGACATAGAACTTTTTTTTTTTTTTAAGATTTTATTTATTTGACAGAGAACACAAGTAGGCAGAGAGGCAGGCAGAGAGAGAGAGAGAAGCAGGCTCTGCACTGAGCAGAGAGCCCGATGCGAGGCTTGATCCCAGGGTCCCAGGATCATGACCTGGGCCGAAGGCAGAGGCTTTAACCCGCTGAGCCACCCAGGAACTTTTATTTCTAGTATATGGCAGCACCTGATTCCTTATACCTGATTCATATTTTATTTCCTATGAGTTGATTGTTCATAGGCTCTGGCCATTTTTGTACTAGGTTCTACGCATATCTTCCTTACTGACTTGTAGCATTTCCATGTATTACATTATATTATATTATATTATATTATATTATATTATATTATATTATATTATTCAAGAAATATTTATTGACCGCATATGCCTAGAACTATCATAGGCCCCGGGTAAATCACGGTGAATGAAGACACATACCATTTCTGAAGAAGACAAGCATAGGTCTGATAAGGAAGAGTTACCCAGACAAGGAAAACAGGAAAACGGGTTCTGGGTAGGGGAAAATCAAGTCCAGAGGTCCTCAAAGAAAGGCAACAAAGACACCTTGCAATGAGTTTGACCCTATGAACAAGGGAAACAAGGCCATGGCCATGCAAAAAAGGCTAAGGCAGAGGTGTATCTAATTAGTAATGAGGCTAGATGAAAAAGGGTCTGGTTGAGAGAGTAGATAGTAACCTTAATACTTCTTCTGGAACGTGGGTCTAGGAACTTGAACATAGCTCTGTTTGGAGCTGTGGATATACTGATGGATGAACCACTGCAGGAAACCCCACTGAGCTCAGTTCTTAGAAATCTGGACTACTTGGGCATATCATAATACTTTAGTGGTGAAGGTGAGGGGACACTGGCTGTCCCTAGATGCTTCGTAAGGATTAGAGTCCCCTTTCTCCAGGCCAAGTCCTCTCCTTTGGGAACGTCACAAACATTTCCACCAGACTTCTGTATCAGGTATATTCAGCTCTTGAGTTTACCTCTCTTTCCTTCTCCAGATCTATCTCAACTATATTAAAGATATGTAATGCTGCGGATGTTAATCGCTTGTGTGTTATATGCCTTCTCCAAATCTGTTCTTTGAGCTTTGGATGTCTTTCCTCAGGGATTTTTAATACTTATATAGAAAAATACATCAGACTTTTCCTTTGTGATTTTTAAATTTATCTTTGATTTTTCTGCCAGGTGTTCCCTGTACCAGAAATACACAACAATATCATGCTGCCACATGTAAGTTATTGTTTTAATGTTTTTGTCTTCAATCTACTAGAATGTTTTTTTAAGTGTGGGTGGTATGTGGGGGAGGTTTAAAGACATTTTTTAAATCTCCTCCAAACTCACCTGTTGAATATTCTTTTCTTTCTCCATGATGTACATTTACTTAATTCCTCCACACACATGGGTCTGTCTGGGAACAGCCTGTCCCAGTCCACCAACCTATTTGTCTAACCTTGAAACACTACCCTCTACTTCATGTACATTTTAGGCTATGCTGCTCACTAGAAGGGAAATTCTCATCTTGATTAATCTCCATCTTCGAGTTTTTCCTTACATTCAGTTCTCCAGATTGACTTTAGAATGCGCCTTGTGGATAAGCTATTTCATTGAAATACTGTTGAATTTACGGTAATCAACAGTAGATTAAAAAAACAGCTTCTCAGAAGTTAAAGAAAGAAACCAGTCTGAAAAGTTCTTAGAAGCTTACTTTTTTTTCCTAGTTAAAGCTAATAAGTGAAAACCATCAAAACATTTGAACTTCTTGGGAAACAATTTTCCAAGCAAGGGGAAAGTCTTGAAGAGGTAAATTTTCCACTCCAGTCAATTGCAAAAAATCACTGGGTTGACATTTTGAGTATTCTCAAGGGATTGGGGTACAACCCTGACTGTTGTATCCAGTCAAACAGTCATTCATTTGTGAACGCTGCCCAAAGACATTCTGAGTTCTAAAAACCCTAGCATTTTTTCACCAAAAGCTCTTTCTGCGGAAAGGCCCAGAGGGCATAATTCAGAACATCATCGACTAGGTAAGAGTGAGAACTCTTGAAAAGGAATGTTATTTTTGAAAAGTGCATGTGACAGCAAGTAAAAGTGACTAGCCATTAGAGAGATAAGTCGCTCAAAATACCTAGGGTATATGTGTTGGAGGGAGTAGGAATAGTAGTTAAAAAGAGGAGTGTGTGTGTGTGCGCGCACATAGGTGAGTTGCTAAGTCTAGCTCCCTGCTATAATTCTTAGAGCAAAGAGACCAAAGACAATAAAGCAAACCAACACTGCTTTTTCTTTAGGAGACAGTGTTTGAGTTCGACTGATGACAATGGAAGGCACACTATTTCCTCTGTAAAAATTAGTGAATTGGGGGTCCCCTGGGTGACTCAGTCAGTTGATCATCTGAAACCTTGTTTTGACTTAGGTCATAATCTCATAGGTTGTGGGGACCAGCCCCATGCTGGACGCCGCGCTCCTGGGAAGTCGACTCTGGGATTCTCTTCTCTCTGCTCCTCCTCCCACCCTCTCTCTGTCTCTCTCTCCCAAACAGATAAATCTTTAAAAAAAAAAAAGTTAGTGGCTTGACATTCAGGTTTCAGACATTAGTCTCTGAATTCTGTTGATCTCCCCTCTTCGAAGAGTTAAAATATAGTAATTCTTGTTCAACTGCAGAGGTTAGGATCCTAGAAATTGTGGTAGAACAGCTCATGATCAAATAAACATATCCTTTCGGGAAAATAAGGATATAGGAAAGAGGACCTCAATGAGCCTTTGTAAATTTTTTTCCTTTTCCAAACTAAAACACATTGAGCAGTTAATAAGAATAATGTTAATAAAAATTTTTTTTAACCAACATTTAGTAATAATGAAATACTGCATTATTAATGCCTATGTTCCATATCTCTAGAAGCCTTTCAGGACTTCCTTCTGTATCATTTTGGCGATGCACCTGAAATTCATTTATTGAATCTACATTTGGAAATAAGGATTTCAAGTAATATAGTACAGGGACTATAAAATAGTCATTAGGTGAGTTATAGTTACATCATTAAGTATCGTTTCTTTTTGATAAGTGACAACGGGAGAGGGGCTGAAAAAGAAGAAACCATCACGGTGTCTGAGCTGTGAAATTAAGACCGACCACTGCTAGATTAACAGTGATAGAAATGTCAACCTTAAAACTAATCACTTCTGTGTGCGCTGGGCACCATACTTACAGGTATTTTCTGCTTTAGTCCTCATTAGGAAGCATTAAAATCATTTACAGCTCAGGAGACAGAAGCTCAGAGGCTTCTAATAAGCTGTCTAAGACTGCAACAAGTATAAGTTACATCTTCTTAACTCATATTTTCACTTAGCACATTCATTGACTATGTATGGGGTACCATTTGGGACTCATCAGTTAACCAAAAAATACACCCTGTTGTATTAATGAGAGTCCTCTAGAGAAGCAGAACTAACAAGCTTGTGTACTCCTAGGTCTATATCTATATACTTCTCTAGAGTTCTAGAGACAGAACCAGTAAGAGGTCTATCTACCATCTATTTGTATCTATCTTCTATCTAACAATTGTTTGGTACTTTTCAATAGATTGACTATCTCCTATTGTCATCTCCTACTGGTTCTGTTTCTCTGGAGAACCCTAACACCACAAGCATTAACTAATCAGCATTAGATGATGAGTTCTGGGTTGAGCATATAAAATATGCAGGACCCAGTCTTACCATCAAAGCAGGTCTCCCAAGGAAAGAAACAGCCATGTTTGCAAGTGGTTATAATGAGAAGTATTATTGGAATTGTGGAGAAGACCCGTATAAGCATGGAGGTAATGATGACCGAGGGCAGGGGAGAGGGAAGGCTTTATAGGGATGAGATGCCTTGGTCATGTTCTGAAGGATGAATGTCAGGTGGACAGAAGGAAGAAGCAATAGCTTGTGATAATTTAACAATAAAATGGTGTCATGTTTCACACACAAAAAGTTACTTTTTCTCCTCCACTCTATGTACTCAATTTCTTAAAAAAATTTTCTGTTCTATCCTTCCATTAAAGAAAAAAAAATACTGCTGGCAACCCATTGTGATTTGGAGTCTTACTGTTAAGTCATGACCCACTGTTTGAAAAACACTGGTGTCAATGATAGGGCATCATTGAAGTGTGTTAGACAGAGTGAGGACATGATCACTTGACCTTTGTGATCTCATTCTTTGTGAGGTCTAGACTGGAGCGATGCTTCTTTCCCCTGAAATTACTTAGCGAGACCTTTGAAGAAATGTTGTTTTTCCTGACCCCACACCCAGAGATCCTTATTTAATTGATCTGGAGCAGGGCCCAGCTCTGATGATTTTTCAAAGCTTCAAGGTGATTGCAGCAGAGAGCCCAGGTGAGAAGTTGAAGTGTCCTTTTAAAGACTCTTGTCTGTAGACCTCATGCTTCCAGATATAATAAGATACTTGATAAAATGTGGGTTCCTAAATCCACCACAGGCCTAATGAATGGGATCTAGACATCAACAGTTTCATGAGCTACTATGAACTGAATCGTGCCCCCCCCCAAATTTATGTTAAAACCCTGATCTCTATTTGGTATGGTATTTGGAGGTGGGGCTTTTGAGAGGTATTAGGGTTAGATGATATCATAAGGGTGGGGCCCCATTGTGAGATTAGTGACCTCATAAGAAGAGACATGTAGGGATACAGTGAGAAGGTGCCTGTCTTCAAGCTAGAAAGGGAGTTCTCATAAGATACTGACCATGCTGGTACCTTGATTTTAGACTTCTAGCCTCCAGAACTGTGAGTAATATGTCCCTGTTGTCTAAGCTACTTGGCTTAGGGTATTTTGTTATGTCAGCCCAAACTGGCTGAGACACAAGCTTCTGGTGGTTCTTCTTTACCTCAGTTGAGAACTGTTTCCTTGACGGAGGGACAAGTGCCCAAAGAGGGGAGGGTGCTAGAGGCAGCCCTGTGGCTTGGAAGGTGATGCATTACAAGGTCCAGGTAAAGGATGAAGGAAGCTTGAGCCAGGCCAGCTCCAGAGGACTTGGTGAGGAGGGAAAAGATCTAAGGTACTTAGGAGGTCTGATAACGAGCCTGATTTTAAAAGGAAGATAAAAGAGAATGGAAAAAGAAGAGCACCCCCAAATTTCAGGCTCGTGTGATGGTGTGAGAAAATGGAGCCATTTGGCCAAGATGGAACAAGTGGACATCTATCATATGGACTCCCGCTGACCTAGAGTTCCCCTCATTCTACACGAACACCCCCTTCCCAAAATACCCCAGGCCTGATGCCACCTCTCTAGCAAAGCTTGACCACGAAACCAATTTTGTGCTTCATTGCACATATTTTCCCACTACCATACTTTATCAGAAATCAAAGGAGGCCAGTCATTTCCCTCTTTCATGTTAAGAGAACCTAATAAGCAGCCATCAGTCTATTTCATAGAATATTTGCAAAGACGCTTTCCTGAACTCATGCATGGCATTGAAAAAATAGACATATCAATAAATAACAGGTACTGGCCTAATTAAGGGCATACTTAGTAGGGCAGGTTTCTAATTCTCGAGTACCAGCTCCTATAATGTAATTTTTATTGGAGGGGTGATAAAGTCGCCTGTAGACCTGGAGGCACATGGGGTTAGACTACAGAATGGACAGGGGACCCCATGATTTGGTGTCCAGAGCAGGACAGCAAGGACTCCAGAGCTTTGTCCCTCATCTGCCATGTAAGGAGACCTAAACAAGGAGACCCAGCTGTTTCCTCACCTGTAAAATGGAGTGAAATAATCACCTTGCATGGTGATGGCGAGGATTAGAAATACTGATAGGACTAGTGTAGATCAGAGGCTCAAATGGAAGCTATTGCCATCCTTTTTTTAATGATGGGTCCAATGGATACAGCTCATGGATAGAGACGTCACTCCTACGCTACATTGGTCTCCGCTCCATGTTGGCAAACCACACACCATGTTTCCACCATTCTTGCCTTTAAGTGCTTGCATCTCAGGGACTGACTTTGGATCTATCATTCATCTATCTATCATCTATCTATCTATCTATCTATCTATCTATCTAATTGTTATTATTATTTAACCGATAGGTCTTCATACTTCCTTCTTTCTGCCTGTTCGTGGATAATATTGTTGGCCAATTTCATAGATTTGTACTTGCATGTTTCAGCCTTCCTTTTAAGGTATCTAAAAACCAACTGAGAATCCCCTACTCAGCCCCGTCGTCCCATAGAACCATGAGAAGTAATAAGCTACTTTGAGCCACTATATTTTGGGGTGGTTGTTAGGTTTTTAGGGAACAATAGAGAAACAGAGTAATACATAGATAAGGCAGAACATGGTGAGTATATGATGATTTTTAACTTTATGGATACCATAATTAAAACAGAACAAATTCCCAAGATATCAGGTCTGGGAGTCAGCCCCTCTATCTTACTTTACCAAATATACTGAACCTAGTCAAGGGAATGGTCAAACTCAAAGAGATAAGCAATGGCAACACTGGAACAAACACTGGATCTCCTAGCCCCAGTTCACAGATCTTACAGTGACCCAAGACAAGGAGATGAGCCATTATGGCCATCATTCACAGGAGTGAGTCCACAGCTCCTCATCCCTTCTGCCAATCAGTTACTCCTCATCATCACTCGTATCTGCCACTTCCTCTGCAAATCCTTTCTGCCACTCTTTCAATTCAGGCCTTAGTCATTTCTTGCCATGGACTAGTGCATGGACGAGTGCAGTAGCTTCCTCATTTGTCTGCCTTACTTCCATTAGCATCTCTTCCATCCCAACCTTCCATTTATCAGGCAGCAGAGTGATGACTCTAAAAAGTAAATCAGGTCATTTTCCACTCCGAAAATATTCTTCAAAAGCACCCCTTGGTTTATAGGAAAGTGTTGGAATCTCCTAACTTAGCACAAAGAACCTTCCATGGTCTAGCTTCTGCCTCCTTCCCAGCCTTTCCATTCCAGACATAGCTGGCCACACAGCCCACATTTTTACCTTAGCACGCATTTCTCCTCCCAGAATGTCCTTCTCCCCTTCATCATTACCTTCTAATCAGACCTAAGAGCTCCTCTCAATTATTTCCTTTTGAGGACACTTGATTTCATATTTGTTGTCAAAATAAACACCTTTGCTTTCTGAAAAATTTCCTCCTTTAAAATATTGAAAGTGATGAATTCTGTAACTGAATTTGAAAACCGTTAGGTAGTTCACCAAGAGGTGCTTCCCCAAATGTAAAGTTATATGGTTGGGATGCACTTGAGAGAAAATATCTGCAATTCTAATGTTAAGAACATCATATTCTTCAACATGAGTGTTGAGGTTCTTGTGAAGGTGCCTGCTCTGCTGTTTCTGGGAGCATTTGCCCTTTTGGCATAATTTGGTGCAAAGTCACTGTACAAGAAACAGTTTGGTTAGAAAAAAAAAATCCAACACCCATTAGCTCTTCCTCAGATTCTCAAGGTCTGAAATAAGGTTAATTGGATTTGTTCACAAATCCAAGAATCTGCCTACAACAGTTTCCCAAAGGGTATTCCATGAGATGCTGGTTCTAAGAGGTGATAAGTATCATTTGAAAACAGGCTTCTGTGATAAATAAATTGAGGAAATACAGAATTAAACAAATTAGGTGATTTTTTTTTTTCCTCTGCAGGAAGTCTCAGAGGCTTCTCTTTGCTAATGCACATTGATTATCTCCTACGAGAGTTTATGATATGCAGAGCCTCTAGCTTGTTTGCACATGAATCCTTTCTGTGAGAGACCACGTTGGTCTCATGGTCTCTGGAATACATTTTGGGGAAAGGTGCTTTGCAGGACTAGAAGTATGGCTTCCTGAGATGACTAGGATTGCTCCAGATACCTGTGGGTAGAACCTGAGACTTAAGAAAAAAATAGCTTTAGCTTTCATAGGTGAGAGGAAGAAACATATAACCACTTCATCACCCTTTGCCACAAAATCTGTCTTCTCAGAGAGTTAGCCTGGCTGAAATCCTACTGGATGGCTGGATTTAATTTACTGTTCACCATGCTTACCCTGAGTCAAGACACATGACGCCAAGAAGGAATCTTGTGTTGAGGTGTTCATATTCTCTTGTTCTCCTTTGTTGGCGTTGCTGGAGGGGTGAAGAAAGAGAGGTATGTGGGTGATATGAAGGTGCTCAGCATTTGGAGTGTGGTCAGTAGACCGGGAGAGAGGATGTGGATGGATGGATGGTGGGACAGGGCCCAAGGGGTATGACAAAACCACATCAAAGATGTCTAAGTGGGCCTATATATTTACTGGAGAGGTCTAGAGAATTCTCAGGTCAAACAGAATAAAAATTCTAAAACAAAAGAAAGCATTTCTCCCTCTTATTGTTGCCTCAGCCCTACATCTGAGTTAGCCTATAAAAGAGGAGCTTTTTTAAAAATTAGAAACAGAAGGAAACCACCACATGTGATCATACTTTATACTAAGCACATGCATTTTCTCTTTTACCCAAGATACACACAAAAAGCCTGAAACCTTAGATGCCCTGGTAAAAAAGTTTGAACTAGGACAATTTCTCTGTGCATTTGACATTGGACTATGTGGTTATAGGGCTCCTGGGAAGTTGCTCAGCACACTTTGGGGACTAGAGTCAAAGCAGAGGAAGCTAACAGTCCCATTTAGTAAGGGCTTCCCCATACTAAGTGTTTTATATATATTTTGATATTTGTAGTTCACACAATAAAGCCAAAGCAACCATTTCCTTTAATCTAGGTTGCCCACATTGTGCCATTTTGTAGAATGTCTTGGCCAGGAAAACGCTACAAACAAGGGTCCTGCTTTTTCAGGAAAGACACTCATTTTAGGAAACCTTCAATACTTACTAACAAAAACATCTCCTTCTATTCAGATGTTTCCTAATTTACAGAGTACTTTTCAGCATGTTATTATACCACATTCTTCCCATGACAACACCACAAGGTTTAAATCACCAAGTACACATTATTATACTAATTACAGCATTCCTGGGTACAGGAGGGTCTTAAAGATCATTCATTCAATAATGCAATAAATTTTTATTGATGGCCACCATAGGATGGGCCTGTGCTAGGCTCTGGGCACTTCACAGTCTAGAAAGTGTACTTACATTTAGAGGAATGAAGAAGAAAACAAACACATAAACATTTAAAATATAATTTTTACATAGTGATAAGAAATATGGCCAAAGAAGTTGGGGGAGAAGTCAGGGTAACATTTGATGGGTGGGAATGGAGTTGACCAATGGAGACTTAGATGCGTAGGCCAATACAGACTTCTCTGAAGTGTTCTGAGACCAAAATAATGAGACAGAGCTAACGATGTTAGCAAGAGGGAGACTGTGAAAATGGGCTTTCTTTTTTCTTTTGCACAAAAGCATTTTGGTACTCTGATGACTAAGAGAGTCATGAGAAGTGGTCAGATTCTGAATCTTATTTTGAAGGTGGATGTGAGAAGATTTACTGATGGATGAGTTTTGGGGTAATGGAGACGGGAGAGTCAAAAATGATGTCATGGTTTTTTAGTCCAGTTATCTGAAGTGGATTCACCACTTACTGAAATAAGGAAAATGAGGAGTTTGGCTTGAGATGTCAATTAGAGACCTAAATGGGGGTATTGAGAAGGTCGATCCAGGCTGGAGCTGGGACTTATACATCACCATGCAAATAGTGTATATGCCATGAAACTGGATAAGACACTGAGGGAATAAGTATAATTGGAGAAGAAAAGATGCTGAAGGACTAAGCCCTGGGGCTCTGAAGTGTTAAGAAGTTACACATGGAAAAGGCTTTTGAGGAGGAGGGATTTGGCCAATTCTGTTAAATCCTGTTGATGGTCAAGTCAGAAGATGATTGAGAATTAGTCTATGTGGTTAACAACATGGAGGTCATTGGTGATGTTGACAAAGGAAGGGTCTGTGAGATAGAGGGAGTGAACACCTGGTTTGGCAGGCAGGGTTTAGGATGAGAAAGATTGTGGACTGTGACTAGGGACCACTATTTCCAGGTGTCTTGCTATAAGAGGAACTTTGATACATTTGTTCTTCTAATAACTATTGGGTAAGGAATAGTGAAGTCATCTCTTGGCCAGATTTCAAGCATCAGAGGAAGCCTGAAATGAATTGCTTATGTGATAATTCTGGTCTCATGGTTCGTATAAGATCTTAGGGAGATGAAGTTCCATATGCAAACCAAGGATTAAGGGAGTAATAAGAGCTAATAAGACACTCAAGAAGCCAGCATTCACCCAGACCCAAGGAGTAAAAGGAGAAAGTCTAGTGAGATTTTGTCCAGGTTCCAGGTAGGAACACCCTCTACAGACATTCTAAAGAGCATTTAATGAAGTGATTTACAGAGTCAAGAGGAGAGTTAGGAAAACCATTCAGGGGTGTTAAAGCATCCTAGAACTAACTTCTTGGTGAATGTGGTACTCAACATCTTTTAAGAGAATTTCTGAACAACTAAGGTGAACTTGTGATTTTTAAATTGAGACCCAAGTAGAGTCTCTCCCTGTGCCTTGGTTCCTGTTCTAACCTTCAAGTTAATGACACACCGCAGTAGGCGTGAGAGAAAGAATCAGAATTCCCTTGTTGGGGACTAGCTTGGAGCTTGTTAAGGACGTATTCTTGTAGTAATTGTGATCCTGGCTTCATGGTAGAAAAGAGAAATGAGAGAGAGTGCGCCTAAGGGCAGAAGAAAGAGGGATGACTGAGCTTACCTTGGGCAAGCTGGAGAACAGGGGCTAGTCCGGGCTTCACTACTATTATCTGTTGGATTTTTTTTTTTTAAGATTTTATTTATTTGACAGACGGAGATCACAAGCAGGCAGAGAGGCAGGCAGAGAGAGAGGAGAAAGCAGGCTCCCTGCTGAGCAGAGACCCCTAATGCGGGGCTCGTTCCCAGGACCCTGAGATCATGACCCGAGCCGAAGGCAGAGGCTTAACCCACTGAGCCACCCAGGCGCCCCTATCTGTTGGATTTTAAACAGCAATCCTGCCTGATAAACAGGATCCAGCAGAGTTCTGGAATTTGGACTTGGGTTTAGGGTTGAACAAGATTTCACCATTTTCTTACATTTACATACTGTGTTAAGATTTTATTTTATTTATTTAATTTAAAGGCTTTATTTATGTATTTGGGCAGGGAGAGCAGGGACAGAGGGGACAAGCGGGCTCTGCACTGAGCCCAGAGACCGAGGCAGGGCTTGATCCCATGACCCTGAGATCAGGATCTGAGCCACAATCAAGAGTTGGATGGTGAACTGTCAGAGACACCCAGGTCCAACCCCTCACCCCTGTGTTAAGATTTTAAAGAGACAACTGCAGTGATTGCATTTGAGGATCTCCATAACTGGAAAGCAGTGAGAAACGAACATATCAACCCATTTCACATATAAAGAGTCATTCAGTCATTCAAAAGAAATCCATTGAGCTCCTATTAAATGCCTAATACTCTCTTAGGTACTGTAGATACAGTCAACAGAGAAAAATCACTGCTCCGAATGGATTAAAACTATGGTCCTACCATATGTTGTCTATAAGAGACATACTTTATTATTTTTTTTAAGTTCGGCTTTATTGAGATATAATTGACAAATAAAATTGTAAGATGTTTAAAATAGCAATTTGATTTGTATATACACTGTGAAATAATTCCCTTCATCTAGTTAATTAAAAAACTTTTTTCTTTCTCTCTCTCTTCCTTTCTTCCTTTATTCCAGAACACTTAAAACTCTACTTTTGGCAAATTTCAATTATATAATATATAAAATATTTTTATATATAATTGTAAGTAATTATTATTTATATATAATTATTTACAATCATATGTAAAATATTTTATATATAACTTTAAGTAATTATTATTTATATATAATTATATATTATATATATTATATATATTATATAAATTATTATTTATATATAATTACTTACAATTATATATAAAAATATTTTTAATATATAAAATACTTTTACATATAATTGTAATTATATTTATATATAATTACTTACAATTATATTTAAAATATAATATATAATATATTATATAATATAATAGTCTTATCAACAATAATCACCATGCTTTACATTAGATCATTAGACCTTATTTATCTTATGGCTGAAAGTTTGTACCCTTTCACCAACCTCCCCCTATTTCTCCTACTCCCCAGCCCCTGGTGGCCACTTATCTACTATCAAGAAACACCATTTAGATTCTAAGACACAAATAAGTTGAAAGCAAAAGGGTGGAAAAAGATATACCACGTAAACAGTAACCAGAGAAGGTTGGGATGGCTATACTGATGTCAGATAAAATAGATGTTAAGAAAAAATTTGTTTCTAGAGACAAACAAGGACAGTTTATAATTATTAAAAGTTCAACCCATCAAGAAGATATAGTACTTATAAACATTCATGCACCTGACAGTAGTAACCCAAATACAGGAAGCCAGAACTGAAAGAATTAGAGTGAAAAATAGATATATTAACAATAAGAATGAGAGATCTGAATACCTCTCTTTCAATAATGGATAAGACAACTAGACAAAAGATCAACAAAGAAATAGAAAACTTGAACAATCATCTCAGCTATCTAGAACTTTCTACCTAACAATACCAGAATACTCATTCTTCTCAAGTACAAAGAGAACATTCTTAGGATAGGCCATATGTTAGGACATAAAACAAGTCTAAACAAATTTTAAAAGGTTGGGACCATATAAAGTATGTTCTCCAGCCACAATAAATGAAATTAGAAATCAATAGCAGAAGGAAATTTGACAAATTCACAAATATGTGGAAATGAAATAATTAAGTAACCAGATTTAAAAGAAGTCACAGGGGAAATCAGAAGATACTCTGAGATAAATGAAAATGATAATACAACATATCTGAACTTGCAGCTTGCACCAAAAGCAGTGACTAGAGGAACATTTATAGCTGTAAATTCTCACATAAAAAAGCAATACAGGGATGCCTGGCTTAGTTGGTTAAGCATCTGACTCCTGATCTCAGCTCAGCTCTTGATCTCAGGGTTATGAGTTCAAGCCTTGCATTGAGTTCCATGCTGGGTGGAGTCTACTTAGAAAAAAAAAAAAAAGCAATACAGATATCTAATCAATAATCTACAACAGAAGTAAATGAAATAAAGAATAGAAAAATAGAGGAATGGACAAAATAAAAAGTTTCCTTGAAAAGACCAGTGAAATGGACAAACATTTAGAGGACTGACTAAGGTTAAAAAGAGAAAGTTAAAATTACTAAAATTGGAAATGAGAAGGGGACATCATTACCAACCTTACAGAAATAAAAAAGGTCTCTAAGGTAATATGATGAATGCTTATGTGCTGATCAATTAGATGACCTACAGGAAATAGACAAATTCCTGTGAAGACCACCTACCAAAAGTGACTCAGGAAGAAATGGAAACTTGGGAAATTTGAATAGACCTATATAACAAGCAAAGAGATTGAGACAGGAATAAGAAAAACTTCCTACAAAGAAAAGTCAAGGACAAAATGGTGAACTCTACCAAACATTACCAAAAAAAACCCCCCAAAACAAAAAACACACTAATCTTCCATAAACTCTTCCAAAGAATAGAAGAAGAGGGCTCTCTTCCTGACTTTCTTTCTGTGAGGCCGGTATCACCCTAACAGCAAAACCAGACAAGGACATCACAAGAAAAGAGAACTACAGACCAGGAGTTCTTACGAATATAGATGCAAAAATCCCCTCTCCCGAAGATTTAGCAAACGGAATTCTGTAAATACGTGAATAAATATACATTATGACCAAGTGGGATTTATCCCAAGCAGTAAAGTTGATTTAATTTCCAAAATTATGTGATATAACATATAATGAACTATCTTATATAATGCAATATAACATATGTATAAAATTTAAAAAACACGTATGGTCATCTCAATAGATGTGGAAAAGACATTTGCCAAAATCTACTAGCCTTTTATCATTGAAAACATTCAACAAACAAGGAAAAGAAGCAAAGTTGCTGCACCTGATAAAGGACATCTGTAAAAACCCCAAAGATAACATTTTAGCTAAAAGGGTAAAATGCTTTCCCTCTAAGATCTCTCTAAGGATGTTCTGCTCTTGCGACTCAACATCACACTAGAAGTTCTAGCCAGGACAATTAGAAAAGGAAAAGCAAAAGATACCCACTTTGAAAAAGAAGAAGAAAACTCTATTTGCAGATGACATAACCTTTTATATAGAAAATCCTAGAGAATCCACTCAAAAACTATGACAACCAATAAATGAGTTCAGCAAGGTTGTCGGATACAGGACCAATGTGCAAAAATCAATTTTGTTTTTTTCACTAGCAGCAAAATATCTGAAAATGAAATTAGGAATAAATTGCTTTTGTAAGAGTGTACACGATATTTAGGAATCAGTTGGACCAATGAAGTTGTGAGCATTCAGCAGAGGCAGGATGGATCCCCCACCCAAAATTTGGTTCAGATTCTAAGACTGATGATACCACATGGATATCAGAGATTCTGCAAAGCTTTATTACTCACACAATGAAGCTTTCCAAGAAGAACAAAGCAAATTACCTGAACTGGTCTGAAAATGGCTTTAGAGCTGGGAAAGAAGCCTGCGTTCAATTTTTATCATACTTAAGAGTGCAAATAAGCTAAGTATTCTGCACACGGTTTGAGCTTTTCACCAGTGTTTAAGGGAATCTGCAAACTTTCTCATCAGCTTGATATCAGATGTAGGACAGTCGGGGGAGAGGGCAATGTAAGGTTTATAAGCTGTCAGTGGTCAAATATTAAAAAAAAAAGAAGTCAGATTCTTTATTACAGAGGTGCAAGACTCGTTCACTGAAAATAACAGAACATAGTTGGAAGAAATTTAAAAAGACCTAAATAAATAGAAAGAAATCTTATGTCCGTGGATTGAAAAATGTAATAGTACTAAGATGATGGTACTCCCCAGACTGATCTACAGATTCAATATAATTCCTACCAAAACTCCAGCTTCCCTTTCTGCATAAATTAGCAGCCTGAACTTAAATTTCATGTGGAGATGCAAGGGTTATAGAACAAAACAAAGCAAATTTCCAAGAAGATCAAAGTTGGGAGGCTCACTTCCTTATTTTCAAAACTACTACAAATCTATACCAATAAGAGATACAGCACTGGCATGAAAACATGAGAATAGACACATAGATGAATGGAGTAAAATTGATTCAAAAATAAACTCACCAAGTGTGCCAAGACCATTCCACAGGGAAAATAATCATTTTTTTTTCAACAAATGTGGTAGGAAAATTGGCTGTCCGTTTATGAAATAATGAAGTTAGAACTCTACACTATGCACAAAAATTAGTCAGGAGTATAGACTTAAATATAAGAGATATTACTAAAGTCTTTCAAAGAAAACATAGGACTAAATTTTTGTGACCTTGGGTTAGGCAATGGTTTCTTAGATATGACACCAAAGACAACAAAAGAAAACGTTTGTGCTTCAAAGGACACCATCAGGAAAGTGAAAAGACAGCCACATAACTGGAAAAAAAAGAATTGCAAGTTACACATCTGACAAAGGATTTATATTCAAAATACATAAAGAACTCACACAATTCCACAACAAAGACAAATTACACAATTAAAATACGGACAAAGAACCTGAACAGACATTTCTCCAAAGAAGATATACGTTGGCCAATAAGACCATGAAAAGATGTTCAACAGTGTTAGTCATTTGAGAGAGGAAAATCAAAACCACAACAAGATGGCTATCCTAATAATTTTAAAAAGCAGAAAATAACAAGTGTTGGGCAGGATGTAAAGAAACTGGAGCCCTTATACGTTGCTGGTGCGGATGTGAAATGGTGCAGCTGCTAGAGAAAACAGCTTGGTCATTCCTCAAAAAGCTACACATAGAATTAACATATGACCCAGCAATTCTACTCCTCAGTCTATACCCTAGAGAAATGAAGACATATGTTCACACAAAAACTTGTTCACGCATGTTCAGAGCAGCATTATTCATAATGATTCAAAAGTGAAAACAACACAACTGCCCGTCAATTGATTAACGGATTAACAAAATGTGGTCTGTCCATAGAGTAGATTAATTCAGCCATTAAAAAGAATGAAGTACGGATATGTGCTACAAGATGGACGAACCCTGAAACATTATACTAAGTGAAAGAGGCCAGAACACAGAAGACCACTTACTGTATAATTCCATTTATCTGAAATGTTCAATATGGGCAAATTCCTCAAGACAGGAAGGATATTAGAGGCTGTCAGACTTTGGAGAGGGGTGAGGAGTGATAGCTAATGGGTATGGGGTTTCTTTTAGGGTAGGTGGAATTTATCTACAATGAGACAGTGGTGATGGTTTCACTACTCTGTTCACATACTAAAAACCATTGGGTTGTGTACTCTAAAGGGATGAATATCATGATATTCAAATTACACCGTAATAAAATTGTTATTAAAAAACCACTGCCTTCAGAGGAGAACAGATTGACGAAGGGCAAGTGTAGAAGCAGGGGGCCTTACAAGAGTCTACTGCCAAGTCCAAGCTCAGAGAAGTAACTTACCCAATACACCCAGAGGGACCTGTGGCACCCAGTCTCCAAAGATGGCAGCTCCTGGTGGACACACCCTCACGTGGCCCTCTCCTGTATTGAACTGACACTGAGCCGTGGTTGTTTCACCAACTGACAGCAGTAGGAGTCATGTTCTGTGATATTTGAGTTCAGGAAACTTCTGTATCTGCAGTTTTGGAGATCTCTGAACTGCTATGTTGACTTTAGCTACCCTGAAAGAGCCTGGACCATTAGGAGAGTCCCATGGAGAGAAAGGACTATCCCAGTCAAGTCCCCAGATGATTCCAAGCCCAGTGACCATCAGATTGTAATCACATAAGAGAGTATAAGCCAGGCCAGCAGAAGAGCCTCCCAGTGAACCCACACAAGTGAAAGAGATTAAGTGATTGTTAATGCTTTAAGCCACTAAGTTTTGGGGTGATTTTTATTAGTAGGCATAGGCAACTGAAACAAATATAAACACGTAACATCAAATAATTGACTTCAGTGACGGTGCTCATAAATTGGCCTACTAGGAATCACATGCAATCACTTGGTGGGTCCCTTATTTTCTAAAAGGGGAACTGAGATTTGCAGTGCTTTTACTGGGCCTTTTTCCCAAATCTGTGATTCCAGAATGAATATAAACATTATTTGCCCCTTATGCATTGTTTAAAAAACTGGTTCTACTAACATGATTTATGGGCAAACTTCCTTTTTCATCTTGTATACCATATTTCCTGCCTTCTGCTTGGTGTTCATTAAACAGATGCTCCGTTCTATAAAAAGGATTAAATGAACTGGGCTTAAAAGCCATTTTAAAGGGGCTTATTATATTTTTATTTGTTGTTTTGAAACCGTAAGCACATGGGCACTGAGTTCATAATGCTGAAAAACGAACCAGTGGACTCCTTGGGGGAAAAAATGGTACCTCAAACCCATGCATATTATTTACTTCATTTTGAATCTCCATTTAAACTATACAGTATGGGGGGGGGGACCTGGGTGGCTCAGTTGGTTAAAGCCTCTGCCTTCTGCTCAGGTCATGATCCTGGGGTCCTGGGATCGAGCCCTCCATCAGGCTCTCTGCTCAGTAGGGAGCCTGCTTCCCTTCCTCTCTCTCTGCCTGCCTCTCTGCCTACCTGTGATCTCTGTCTGTCAAATAAATAAATAAAATCTTAAAAAAAAATAAACTACATAGTATGGGATGAATGGTATGTCCCTCAAAATGATAAGCTGAAGTCCTAACACCCAGTACATCAGAATGTAATCATATTTGGAGAGAAGGTGTATAAAGAGGTGAGTAAGTTAAAATAAAACTGTTAGTGGTGGGTCCTTATCTAATCTAACTGGTGTCCTTACAAGGAGAGGGAATTTGTTTACAGAAACATACCAGGGGTGGGGCACCTGGGTGACTCAGTCTGTTGAGCATCTAACTCTTGGTTTTGGCTTAGGTCATGATCTCACCATTGAGGGTTCGAACCCTGTGTCAGGCTCTGTGCTCAGCATGGGGTCTGCTTCAGATTCTTTCTCTCTCTCCCTCTGCCTCTCTCCACTCACACTTTCTCTCTCTAAAAGGAATAAAATGAAATCTTAAAAAAAGAAAAAAAAGAAAGAAAGATGTCAGGGGTGAATGTGTAGAGGGAGAAAATGATCTGGTGAGGATAAATCCAGATGGTCATCAGCAAGCCAGGGAGGGATGCCTCAGGAGAAACTATGCCCACCAACACCTCGACATTGACCTTCTAGCCTCCAGAACTGTGAGATAGAAATATCTATGTTTAAACCACCCATTTTGTGGTGTTTCATTACCGCAACCCTAGCAAACGAACACAACCCAGAAAAGGACTTTTGAGAAGGCATTGTTCTTATTGTCTATCACTGAGTGACAAACTACCCCCAAACGCCACATCCAATAACCTTAGAAGAGATAATTCTCTTTTACTCTTCTTTTAATAGTTGCCCTAGAGATTAGGTGCTTTTACTTCCTCCCTGGGCCTTGGAAAGATAACATGAATTCCACTTACCTTGCTTCTGATTCCCATGGCATTGTTCTTCTGCTTCACACTAGAGCCAGAGATCACCAAATTCCAGGGCTAAGATACACTCATCACCCCCTCCCCAACCCCTATCTCTGGGGAGTATGTTCCAAGACCCCAGGGGATGCCTGAAACCCAAGATAGTACCGAATCCTATATATAATCTGTTTTTTTCCTATATGTGCACACTTAGGATGAAGCTTCATTTATGTATTAGGCAAAGTAAGATTAACAAAAACTACTAACAATAGAATAGGCAATTATAACAATATACTGTCATTAAAGTTACGTGAACATGGTCTCTCTGTTGTGTGTGTGAATTATCTTGTGGAACTGTACTCACCCTTCTTGTAGTAGTGATGTGAGATTATAAAGCACATGATGAGTGGAAATGAGGTGAGTGATGTAGACGTCATGACAGTCTTAAGCTACAATTGGCCCTCTCATGGTAGGAGAATCATCTGTCTCTGGACCACGGGTGACTGTGGGTAACAGAAAGGATAGAAAGCAAAACAGTAGATAAGGAGGACTTACTGTAAATTCATTTGAGGATTTCAAACTAAAATAACCCAGTCAACCACTGGGGTCAGGGAAAAGGGAGAGGCTCCTGTACTCCAATCCCTGTCCCCCTGTGCCTGGAGCCTCTCAAAAGCACAATGGAGCAAGATGGCGAGGAGTAGGAGATGTAAATTTCATCACATCCCAGGAATTCAGCTAGTTATCAAACCATTCTGAACACCTCAACAAGAGAAAAAGAGCGCTATTCTAGGAACAGAAAAGTGACCACTTTCCAGAAGGTAGGACGTATGGAGAAGTGAATCCGAGGTGATATATGGGAAAATAGACCACGGGGGGAGGGCTGGCTCCCAGCAAGTGGTGGAGCAGCAGAGCATAAAATCAGAAATTTTAGAAGTCTGCTCCATGGAGGATCGTTGCTCCAGAGGCTAAGTGGGGGGTAGATCCTTTATGGGGACAGAGAGGTCTCAGGTGCCACAGGGTCAAAGAAAGACCAGGGGTGTCTGAGGGTAGCAGAGCTCCCAGGTATTGGAACGGAGAAGCTGGCAGCAGAGATGGAGCCAAGGAGGGGGCTCTCAGCTCATTATTCCTGGCACAGTTGGGCCACTGCTCTCCAAGCAGGGACCCCACAAGCAGCAGATCTGGGGAGACTCATCTTCCTTCTCTCTGGGAGGTGTGGCACCAGAGTGCATCGCAGGAAGCTGCTGGGTTTGGAGACCCCAAATGGGGCTGTGCACCAGAGACAGAGATGCTTGGTCACAGGCTGGGTGAGCTTGGAGTATGGCTGGAGACCAAGGACACGGGAGGGATTGAGTGCTTTTTTCTGAGGGTGCACTGAGGAGTGGGGCCCAGGTCTCTGCTCCTCCAGGCCAAGATTGGGAGGCTGCCATTTTTATTCTCCTCCCAAGCTCTATAGAAAGCTTTCAGGGAACAAAAGCTATGAGAGCAAATGCAAACAGATGACTTAACCTGGCTCCTGGCAAGGGCGGAACAATTCTGCCTCAGCAAAGACATTTGAGAATCATGGCAACAGGCCTTTCACTCAGAAGATCAGCAAGAATATCCAGCCGACACCAACTTCACTGATCAATAAGAAATGCAAAATTCCAGAGCTACAAGGATGCAACACATAGAATCCATGGCTACCCCCACCCCCCACCCCCCACCCCCCCATGATTACTTAGTCTTTCAAAGTTAAACTTTTTGTTTTATTTTTTCTTATCCTTTAAAAAAAATTTTCCTCTTTCTTATTTTAACCTTTTTAAACTATTTTATCTTATCAGTACCTTTTTAAAAAATCTTCTAAAATTTTCATTGTTATAGTCATATTCTATCCCTTCATTGTCTTTAATCTTTTTTTTTTTTTTGTAGACTTATAGGTTTTTCTTTCTTTAAAATTTTGGGATACACCTCCAGATTTAGAGTGAGGGGGTGGAAAACAATTTACCATGCTAATGGACATCAAAAGAAAGCTGGGGTGGCAATCCTTATATCAGATCAATTAGATTTTAAGCCAAAGACTACAATAAGAGATGAGGAAGGACACTATATCGTACTCAAAGGGTCTGTCCAACAAGAATATCTAAGAATGATAAATATCTATGCCCCTAACATGGGAGCATCCAACTCTATAAACCAATCAATAACGAAATCAAAGAAACACAACAATAATACAATAATAGTAGGGACTTTAGCATACCCCTCACTGAAATGGACAGATCATCCAAGCAAAAGATCAACAAGGAAATAAAGGCTTTAAATAACACACTGGTCCAGATGGACATCACAGATATATTCAGAACATTCCATCCCAAAGCAACAGAATATACATTCTTCTCTAATGTACATGGAATGTTCTCTAGAATAGATCACATTCTGGGTCACAAATCAAATCTCACCTGGTACCAAAAGATTGGGATCATTTCCTGCATATTTTCAGACCACAATGCTCTGAAGCTAGAACTCAATCACAGGAGGAAAGTTGGAAAGAGCTCAAATACATGGAGACTTAAGAACGTACTACTAAAGAATGAATGGGTCAATCAGGAAATTAAAGAATAATTTAAAAAAATTCATGGAAACAAATGAAAATGAAAACACAACTGTTCAGAATCTTTGGGACACAGCAAAGGTGGTCCTGAGATGAAGGTATATAGCAAAACATTTCTCAAGAAACAAAGGTCTCAAGAACACAACTTAACACTATACCTAAAGAAGCTGAAGAATAGCAAAGAAAGCCTAAACCAAGCAGGAGAAGAGAAAGAATAAAAATCAAAGCAGAAATCAATGAAATAGAAACCAAAAGAACCAGAGAACAAATCAATGAAACTGGGAGCTTCTTCTTTAAAAGAATTAATAAGATTGATAAACCCCTGGCCAGATTTATCAAAAAGAAAAGAGAAAGGACCCAAATAAATAAAATCATGAATGAAAGAGGAGAGATCACAACCAACACCAAAGAAATACAATTATAAGAATATACTATGAGCAACCATACGCCAGCAAATTTGACAAGTCTGGAAGAAATGGATGCATTCCTAGAGACATATAAACTACCAAAACTGAACCAGGAAGAAATAGAAAACCTGAACAGATCCATAACCAGTAAGGAGATTGAAGAAGTCATCAAAAATCTCCCAAAAAAGAAGAGCCCAGGGCCAGACAGCTTCCCAGGGGAATTCTACTAAACATTTAAAGAATACCTATTCTTCTGAGAATGTTCCAAAAAATAGAAATGGGAGGAAAACTTCCAAGCTCATTTTATGAGGCCAGCATTACCTTGATCCCAAAACCAAAGACCCCATCAGAAGGAGAATTACAGACCAATATCCTTGATGAACACAGATGCAAAAATTCTCACCAAAATACTAGGCAATAGAATCCAACAGTACATTAAAAGGATTATTCACCACGACCAAGTGGGATTTATTCCTGGGCTTCAAGCTTGGTTCAACATCCACAAATCAATCAATGAGATACAATACATTAGTAATAGAAAGAACAAGAACCATATGATACTCTCAATAGATGTTGAAGAGGCATTTGACAAAGTACATCCTTTCTTGATCAAAACTCTTCACAGTGTAGGGATAGAGGGTACATACCTCAATATCATCAAAGCCATCTCTGAAAAACCTACAGCAAATATCATTCTCAATGGGGAAAAACTGAGAGCTTTTTCCCTAAGGTCAGGAACACAGCAGGGATGTCCTGCTATTCACCACTGCTATTCAACATAGTTCTAGAAGTCCTAGCCTCAGCAATCAGACAAAAGAAAGAAGTAAAAGACATCCAAATTGGCAAAGAAGAAGTCAAACTTACACTCTTTGCAGATGATATAATACTTTATGTGGAAAACCCAAAAGACTCCATTCCAAAACTGCTGGAACTCATACAGGAATTCAGTAAAGTGTCAGGATATAAAATCAATGCACAGAAATCAGTTGCATTTCTATACACCAACAGCAAAACCTAAGAAAGAGAAAATAAGGAGTTGATCCCATTTACAATTGCATCCAAAACCTTAAGATACCTAGGAATAAATCTACCAGAGAGGCATGGAATTTGTACTCAGAAAACTATAAAGTACTCATGAAAGAAATTGGGGAAGACATAAAGAAATGGAAAAATGTTCCAGAAAAATATTGTGAAAATGTCTATACTACCTAGAGCAATCTACACATATAATGCAATCCCTATCAAAATACCATCAATTTTTGCAAAGAATTGGAACACAAATAATCCTAAAATTTATATGGAATGAGAAAAGACCCTGAGTAGCCAGAGAAATGTTGAAAAAGAAAATGAAAGTTGGTGGCATCACAATTCCAAACTTCAGGCTTCATTACAAAGCTGTCATCATCAAGACAGTATGTTACTGGCACAAAAAGAGACACATAGATCAATGGAACAGAATAGAGAGCCCAGAAATGGACCCTCAACTCTATGGCCAACTAATCTTCGACAAAGCAGGAATAAATGTTCATTGGGAAAAAGACGGTCTCTTCAACAAATGGTGTTGGGAAAATTAGACAACCATACGTAAAATAATGAAACTGGACTTTTTCCTTACACCACACACAAAAATAGACTCAGAATAGATAAAAAACCTCAATGTGAGACAGGAATCCATCAAACTCCTGGAGAAGAACACAGGCAGCAACCTCTTGACCTCAGGTGCAGCAACTCCTTCTTAGAAACATCACCAAAGGCAAGGGTAACAAGGGCAAAAATGAACTATTGGGACTTCATCAAGATCAAAAGCTTTTGTACAGCAAAGGAAACAGTCAACAAAACCAAAAGACAACTGAGAGAACGGGAGAAGATATTTGCAAATGACATAGCAGATAAAGGGCTAGTATCCAGGGGCGCCTGGGTGGCTCAGTGGATTAAAGCCTCTGCCTTCAGCTCAGGTCATGATCCCAGAACCCTGGGATCCTGGGGTCTTGGGATCGAGCCCCACATTGGGCTCTCTGCTCAGCGGTGAGCCTGCTTCCCCTCTCTCACTCTGCCTGCCTCTCTGCCTACTTGTGATCTCTCTCTGTCAAATAAATACATATTTGGAAAAAAAAAAGGGCTAGTATCCAAAATCTATAAAGAGTATATCAAACTCAACACCCAAAGAACAAATAATCCAATCAAGAAATGGGCAGAAGATGTGAAGAGACATTTCAGCAAAGAAGACATCAAAATGACCAACAGACACATGAAAAAGTGCTCCACATCACTCAGCATCAGGGAACTACAAATCAAAACCACAATGAGATACCACCTCACACCAGTCAGAATGGCTAAAATGAACAAGTCAGGAAACGATAGATGTTGGCGAGGATGCGGAGAAAGGGGAACCCTCCTACACTGTTGGTGGGAATGCAAGCTGGTGCAGCCACTCTGGAAAACAGTATGGAGATTCCTCAAAAAGTCAACAATAGAGCTACCCTACGACCTAACAATCGCACCACTGGGTATTTAATCCAAAGGTACAAATGTGACCCAAAGGGGCACATGCACCCGAATGTTTATAGCAGCAATGTCCACAATAACCAGACTATGGAAAGAGCACAGATGTCCATCAACAGATGAATGGATAAAGAAGAGGTGGCCTATATATACAATAGAACACTATACAGCCATCAAAAACCAAAATCTTGCCATTTGTTCTATCCATGACATGTATAGAACTAGAGTGTATTATGCTAGGAAATAAGTCAACCATAGAAAGACAATTATCATATGATCTCTCTGCTCTGAGGAATCTTGAGAGGCAGGACAGGGCATCGGTAGGTATGAGAAAAAAAAAAAAGAAACAAGATGAGACTGGGGAGGGAGACAAACCATAAGACACTCTTAATCCCAGGAAACAAAGTGAGGATTGCTGGGTGTGGGGGGCCAGGGATGGGCTGGCTGGGTTATGGACATTGGGGAGGGCATGTGCTATGGTGAGTGCTGTGAATTGTGTAAGCCTGATGATCCACAGACCTGTACCTCTGAAGCAAATAATACATTATATGTTAATTTTAAAAAATTAAAAAAATAAATAAGGGGAGGGAAGGGAGCACAGTGCACGTCTCAGCTTTCCTCTAGTAATTGACAAAGGTGCTCAAGAGAAAAGTAGTCCCAAAGGCAGAGTCTGCCTCCCCTCATCCAGGAAATTCTTTGCCCTCTAGTACCTTCGAAAAAATGTTGTTATCCAGCTTTTAAAATTTACCTTAACCAGAAGCTGGTCTACAATTCCTGATAGCAATACTGTTTACATTGTTATGTGCCCCTGCAAACTTGGCTTCCTGACCTACTTTCTTTGAGCCAGATGTGGAAGGCTGTACAGGGAACACAATGTCCAGAGTGAGGGGCAGGATACTAGGACTGAGTTATAATCAATCTCACCAAGAGCCCTAAGTATTCCCAGACCCTTAAGACAAAGCTCATTGGCCTTTTTTTTTTTTTGTAAGATTTTATTTATTTGAGAGAGAGAGTATGCACAAGCAGGGGAGAAGGGTAGAGGGAAGAGAAGCAGACTCCCCTCTGAGCAGGGAGCCAGATCTAGGACTTGATCCCAGCACCCTAGGATCACGACCTGAGCCAAAGGCAGATGCTTAATGAACTGAGCCATCCAGGTGTCCTCATTGGCCTTCTAAATCTTGGCATTAATTGTTGGGAGTCAGGACAAAATTTAATTCAAGCTTAAATCTGAGGGAGAGACTTTCACAGAGTTTTCTTAGCAAAAACAAGATAAGCTTCATTCTCTTCTGGTTACATGAACCTTATAGTGAAAGCCCTGTTAGAGGTTCCTTTTGTGACCACATTCAGGAGCCTTGGCTCTATCCTGAGAACACATAAAATGGTAGGTGAACTTGGCATGTACCTTAAAGAAGTAAATCAAATGAAGCTTTTAAATGTCTGACACAAGGTCTTATCTGGGGAATGCTGCAGATAGGACAATTTGAACAGTAAAAGGACAAAAAAGAAACTATTACCTTACCTTAAGATAATGCCATCTCCATAGCAGTGAATGGAAAAGAGGAAAAGTGGGAAGTTTTTGTCCCACCCACTATTAGCTCTATTTTAATATTAGAGCTCTGTGTGATTAATATTACATCTTGGGAGGCTTTCTTCAAGTTCTCTATTTGTGTGTTTTACAGGGGCCAGGATACTCCTTGCTAGCTTTGACCCACATTGAGCCATGGACCACCACCTAGGTGGGCAGCTGTTCAGAGCAGAAGTCGGGACCTACAGATGCAAAGGCATAGGCAGGAATTTATGCAAAGAGCATATTTGGGATAAAGAACACATGCTTTGAAGAGAACCTGAAACATGTTCTCCTTGGGGTGGACAGCTGACTTATTGTGGCTGGCCTTTTGCTCCATTACATTTAGTTTTCCTAAAAACATTTCCATTGTGAGTCTTACGATGAATACTGTTTCTCATTATGAATACCAAAGAGGGTGGATCAGAAACTTTTTGTACCCCCAGTCCCT
This sequence comes from Mustela erminea, assembly GCF_009829155.1. Classification (NCBI taxonomy): domain Eukaryota; kingdom Metazoa; phylum Chordata; class Mammalia; order Carnivora; family Mustelidae; genus Mustela; species Mustela erminea. Next base: position 35,618,390 of record NC_045633.1, read on the forward strand.
TGCTGGAAGCCAGGGCAAGACACATGACTGTCATGGGAAAAGACATATCCCTTGATTATCCTGTTCTGGTGACAAGAAGTCCATTAGCCTAATAGTCTTTTCTTTGTCCCACTTTATCCTCTCACTTTACAGCTCACTCCTATCCCCACTCTCTCCACCAAAGGAGGAGGCACATTTCCCCTAAACAGGTTTGTCAGTAATAAAAATATTTTGATCTTCAGCTGCCTACTTCTTGGGTTTGGCTCTCAACCAGTTCTAGAATCTGGAAGTAGAAAAAATGAAGGGAAAAAACCCTCCAAAATGATGCTGATCATGGGCTTTCAAAAAAAACCCCAATATCCTAAGTCATGGGACTAAGACATTTGCGATGTAAATAGACATCAAATTGAGGACCAAAATAGCATTTTGTACATGGTATGAGTTTTCAGCTTGACTAGAGCCTCAGTCTTGAGCAAATAGGGCTACTGTTGGGGGATTAGGGGTGGGCATTGCACACTGTGTCCAGAGGAAAATGACTGATATTATAATATAGGCAGAGTAGACCTTAAGAAATGCAGACCTTTCAGACTCAGCAAAGCTGATCCATGGGGGCCATGATTTATATGTGGATGCACTTGGACTTTGGTCTACGGCAGAGAAGGCTGAGGCGCAATGGTGGGTTATCTTAGAAGTTGGTAGGTTGGACATATCTGGTGGTTATTATTTTTCTCAGACAGGACTTCAAACTGTTGATTGCATTGTGAATTAGGGAGCTTCACTCCAACCCGAGCAAAGAATACCATTCCACCTCTACCAAATTCCACTCTCTTCTAGGTATTTTGAGTGGCATGTAGGGCCAAGAGAGAATTCTTACGGTGGCAGGGTTGATCTCTGTGTCTTAGTCAGTTTCAGCTGCTGTAACAAAATAACACTGACTGAGTGGTTTAAGTAAGAAAAATTTATTTCTCACTCTCTGGAGACCGTCCAAGATCAGGGTGTTAACATGGTTGGGTTTTGATAAGAGTTCTTTCTGCTTACAGTAGACTACTGCCTTTCTTCTGTGTCCTCACATGGAGAAGAGAGAAAGGACCCTGATGTTTCTTCTTCTCCTTAGAGGGCACTCCTCATGAGATATACACTACCCAAGACATCAAAGAAGATCTCAATAAATAAAGACATATACTTTCTGTATGATACAGAGCTCTTACTCCTAGGTATTGACCCTAGAGAAATTCACATGCATGTTTGCACAAAACCTCTACTCTGGTGTTTATAGATGCCATATTCATGATCACCAGAACCCAGAAATAACCCAGATAAGCTTCAGTGGGTTTATGGAGAAGCAAATTGTGACAAATCCATCCTCTGGAGTATTACTCAGTAATGAAAAGGAATGAATTACAGATAAGTGAAACAATGTAGATAAATCTCAAAAGCATTATGCTTACCCAAAGAAGCCAACCTCACGTGTTACATACTGTATGATTTCATGGAAATGGCAGCCTAGACAAAGCAAACTATAGCAACAGAGAGCAGACCAATCATCACAAGGGTAATGGTGGTGGGTAGGTGTGATTGTGATTGTGAAGCAAGATGGAAGACTCTACTTCTTTAAGTATGAGAACTCTTCTATATCCCCGATGTGGTGGTGGTTACACACATACAGACATATGAAAATCTCATAATACTGAATAACTTTGGCTGCACAATGTCAGTTTTATTACAAATTTAACTTAAAACATACATATACAAATGTCTAGGATGAAGAGCATAAATAAAGAAAGAATGAAAAAGCCCATTTGGATTCATTAAACCAAACTTGCCCAATGTGCATTAGAAGGTGAAAATTTATTTTTATGAATTTTAGAAACATTAAATTGTTAGAAACTCAGCTGAGCTTTTTAAGAGTTAATGAAAGCAGCTGGGAAAAAAAAAACAACTCTAGATTTTTTTCAAGACTAGGAAACATTACTCAAGATCTGTGATGTCCATCCATCCATCCATCCATCCTTCCTTCCTTCCTTCCTTCCTTCCTTCCTCCTCTTTCCCTTTGAAGACTCCAGGAAAGAGAAATAGTACTCACTCACCCTCTAGTGGTATAGACTTCAGGTTAAGTTCAAAGACCCCTGAGAGGGATTTTATAGCTAAGAAATGTGGGAACAGGGGCAGATATTTCTGAAGAGGCAGGTTCATTTGTCCCAAGCAATTCCCTATTAAGAGGCAGTGACAATGGCTGGCGTAGCACAGGATAGAAAAAAAAAATCCTACTCACAAGAAACCACTAGACAAAGCCTATGCTAATTTCAGTGCTGAGATGCTTGGAACACAAAGTCTTAGCAAAGAGATTGAAATCAAGAGCTTTTGAATATAAATCTGGAGAAGAAAGCCATTTTCATTCAGATCGGGTGATACGGCTGCCAATGTCAATTTTTAAAAGTTGCAGGAAGCCTGGGATATTGTCAGGGCCAGTGTCTGAGAAAGTAGACAGCAGACATAAGGACTCTACTCCCAGGTATGTTGAAACACAGAGTAGTAATTAACCTCTTAAAGAGAAATCCTTGTCCACTTGGCTATTCAGAATATGAACTCTGGAAAACTGACAGAGGTCATGGTAAAATGAGACTCAGAAAAGATTTTTTTTAACCATCTCTTTTCCTTTCTTCATAAACCACCTACTCTCTGTCCTGCCCCTGCTTTAAAAAAAAAAAAAATATTATATTATACTCCTGGCAATTAGTTGTATTTTCTAATCTTTGCAGGACTGAAACTATATTCATCTTGAGTTGTTAGTTATTAAATTCTTTGTTGGCAGGCAGGAATGTTCACATTCTGAGGGGCAGGGTGGGGAGTGGGGAATGTAACATGGGACATCCCCTGTGGAAAATAGTTAAGCAAATTTAAACATTTACAAATTTAAACATGTATTTAAAAGTGTTGGGGATAATGGGTATAGTCATTATCTAGATTGTAATGATGGTTTTATCGTATTTAAAAACTGTACACTTTGGATATGTGTATTTTGTTACACGTCAACTCTACATCAATGAATCTGAGAAAAATTATTTTGAAACCATATAAACATCAATGATTGGGATTCGGAGGGTTGTGAATTGTGCAAATGCAATATAGGAAACATGAAAGATTCAAAGGTTTCAAGGTAGTGGCTACTTCTAATATCACAAAATAAGCAAAGAATAATCATATCAGATTCTTAAATTCTACTCAAGTTGTGGCATGAACACCTGGTTTTTATGACGATCATGTTCAAAGAATCTCTTGTCTTTTGTAGCCATCAGGTTAGACTCAAGAAACTGTACTCAGTGCTAGATACTAAAAGTCTGTCCTCACTAGGACTTTCATGAGGTCTCCATCAGGAGTAGCCCAGGAATTTCTGATGACTACTCATCACAGGAAGGCAAGTTTCTTGTAGCCTACATTCCAGAGAGCCCCTAGGGGTCCACTACAAAATCAAAATCAATAGAACAAGGCTTACACATCAAATAGAACTTTGCTAATTCATAGCGACAAAATAGGAAAACTATGTCAACTCTGAGGGCCACCAACCAAGGTGGGGGTCATAGTTTCAAATTAGGCTGTATTGATGTAAGTGTCTTTAGCAATTTCATATTCAATGTACGACCTTGAGCTTCTGAAGTAAGTCTGTTACCTAGATCTAAATTGACCCCATCCTAGAGAGTTAAGACACCAGGAATGGCTTTGTACAGTGCAGAAATACATCTCTTTGGGACATATATGCTGGAATGTATTTATGATGTGAAATGTAAGCTTTTATGGCCATATTCTTTAACAAGACCCACAATAAAGCCTCCTTACTAAGATTTTTGGGCATAAATTGGTAAGGGGAAGCCTAACAGTTTGGAAAACAAGTTTAGTAGCTTGAGGATGCTGGGGTGAAATGTAACAATTAAAATGAACTTCCTGATCCAATAAGGAATGGGGGAATGAAGGATCTAGGGTTGGGGTAGACCAGCAACAGCACTTAACGTCCACAGGCAAAAAGGCGGTGGTTATCACACTGGATGATAGGGCTCTGTGGTATTCAGAAAGGTCTGATGGCAGAGGTTTTCATCAGTGGGCAACTGAAGAGAAAACCAGCCAAGGGACTTAATTTGTATTAGCTGAAAGACCAAAACAGAAACACTCCTCCAAATTTTCTGAGCAGAAGCTTGATTAAGTCACCATGCGAGGGTTACAATAAAACCTACTAACTTCTCACACAGGAGTCAGTCCAGAGAGGCAGAGTCCCTTGAAATAGGGGCAGATGCCCTTGAAACCCACAGGTAACGTAACAAGTAAATACTGTGAATCTGTATTATAGCTTTTTTGCAAAGTGATTATTGGCTATTCCTAAGGCCATGGTGACCTGATGAAATGAACAGATCCCTCTCTGGGGGGATTACTGGATGCTTTCTGAGGACTCAGAATACCATATTACACCAGTCCAATACCCATTACCAGAATTGTATCTTCACTAGAGATGTTACCCAAATCAACTCCTCAAATGAAATTTATGGGATCCCAAACTCATTCCATGGTTAATTTCTCAGTTTCTGAATATTTAGTGATAAGAGAGTCTCAAGAGTTATCAGAATTCCTTTATTGTTTTGTGGGTCCTTGATGAAAAAAACTTTTGTAGTAGCAAGGGCCAAAAAGTCCCAAAATCTCATACTGCGTGCTAGAAGAGTCTATTTATTTATTTATTTATTTATAAAGATTTTATTTCTTTATTTGAGAGGGAGAGGATGAGTGGAGAGAGGAGCAAAGGGACAGGGACAAACAGACTCCCCACTGAGTGCAGAGCCCGATATGGTCCTCAATCCCAGGACCCTGACATCATGACCTGAATCAAAGTCAGGCCCCTAACGGAATGAGTCAACTTTTTGGTTCCCCTAAAAGAGTTTAAGTGAAACATTGTTGTGAGTATCATGGAGATCGGTGTCACTATCAGAAGTCTATAAGATCCAAAAGAAGTATTCATTTTGAGTATCTATTTAATTTTCTATTCCATGTGGGCTTCTGGGTGAGGGCTTGTAGAGAATGATACTAGACTATCATAAATGTAATCAGTGTGGTTCCAATGAAATCTGCTAAATTAGATATGGTTTCTTTTCTGGAACAAATTAATATAGCTCCTGGAAATCAGTATGAATCTGCATTTGATGATGGTTCTGAACAAGGACAGAAGTTGCATTAATTTGTCAGTGACGGCGGAGAACCTTCACCATCTTAACCTCAACATCATCTTATGTCAACATTTTATTGAGTCTCGTGATTTTATTCTTTTTTAAAGATTTTACCTGTTTATTTAGAGAAAGCATGAGCAGGGGGAGGGGGAGAGGGGAAGGGAGAGAGAGAGAATCTCAAGCAGAGATTTTCTGGGGTTCACTCTCATGGCCTTGAGATCATGACCTGAGCTGAAACCAGGTTGGATGTTTAACCGACTGTGCCGCCCAGACATCCCAAGTCTCATGATTTTAAACACTACCTATATGCTAACCAACCCAAATCTAACTGAGCATTCTCCCCAAAATCTAGCCTAGTGTATCCATCTGTCCACTTGGTATCTCTACTTTGATGTCTTATAAGGATCTTAGATTTCGTAGGTTCAGAAGTAAGTTTTTGACCTACTCTCCTTCCTCATCTCAGCTAATGGCAACCTTATCATCCTAATTCTGCAAGACCAAAATAGAATAAAAATAAACAGAAAAACCTCCCCAGACAAAACCATTCTGTTTCATTATGTTGACAAATGAGACCAGAGCATGGGAAAGAGTGAATGCACTAGCTACTTCAGGGGAAGAGTAGAGTAGAGTGAGAGCTCCCTTGGAACGCCACCACCCACGCTTGAACCTCGGTGTGGGAACTTGGCAAGTTACTTTAAGCTCCCCAATCCTCGGCTTTCTCATCTATAAAATGGCAGGAACCGCAGCCAGGTCCTCATAAGGCTTTTGCGATGCTCGAAGGAGTTAATATATTTGGTTAGAACAGTGTCTGACACATGAACAGGACATAATAACTTATTATGTCTGGGTTAAAGCATGTATTTCAAAAGATGAGAGATACATCTACAGAAATATTGGAGCTTGCCACCATCAAGACATTTGGGGTGGTTTATGGTGAGTCACTTACTGCTGACAGAGAGAGAGAGAGAGAGAGAATGCTATATTTGAGTGTGCTGCTCCCACCCTTTACCACCCGGTCCCCAAAGTTACAGGGTTTAAAATGGGATTCAGAACAAGAGAACATTTTCTTGGTTGAAGTGCGAACAACCGTCTTTGTTCCTTTATAACCTTGAAGATCCTTAAACCGTCTGTGCCAATTAGATAAGAGAAACCAGAGGAGCCTGTGTCCTTTCTATCAATTAACATTTGGAGAAAACAGTTCTTAACCTGTTAATGGTTCTTGGGTGGACACTGGATTCTTGCCCATGAGGCTTTGAGTGATGATGTGACCTCAATTTCCCATAATGAACTGGGTATTAACTAATCCACTTAACCACAAATTAGGCATATTCAAAAGCGCCGTGACAAGCCTTCCCAGATGCTTCCCTCTCCTGATTTTTTTTTTTTTTTTTTTTGAGCATCAAGTAGATTATATTCGACAGCGTTTTTTAGTTAGGTTGGAGCCATGTGGTGGGTTGAACCAATGTGTGCAGTAAGATGTAACATATTCCATTTCGTGTGTATTTCCGCTGTCCATGGGACTGAGAGTAAAGAAATCCAACGTAGTTGCGCTGTAAATGGGAGGTGCCCACATCAGTGTGACACTATTGGGAAGAGAGATATCCAACCCACTTCAGATTGGAATGTGAATGAGAAATACAATTCATTGCATAAAGCTACTAAAATTTGGGGGCTGTTTGAAATAGCATCTAGCACTGATTATCTGGACTGATTAAAGAGAATTCCTCATCGACTGGTATTTGACACCAAGCCCAAGTAGGTCCTAAAGGCAAACGTCAGTTGTGTGAGCATATAGTTCACATTCCTGGGACACTGGCTCCCGCCATGCTGTCAGCCCTCCCTCCCTGACGCCGGAGGTTTCCTGAGGTCTTCATTGTAGGAACACTAAATAGCTTTCCAATTAATTCCTTCTCTCCTTAAATTTGAGTGTGTCCTGGAACCAAGATACACTCATCTTCTTCAAATTTTGGAGGAAGACAGGAGGGTCTGCAAATTCCAAGCAAAACCTAAGGAGTCTAAATTCTACCTAGAAAATCAACGTGGTTCTCTGCTCGTTCCGAAAACAGGAACCATAAGGAATTATAAATATATATGTGCTGAGGGGGGTTATGCAGAGAGAATAAGCACAGATTCAACATGTTAGAAAAGGAGTCCATGTGCTCTAATACGATTGTAGAGGGGAAAACAGGTACAGATATTGTCAGTCAACTTCTCAAGGTCATATAGCCAGACAATGGCAAATCCAAGACAAAAATATGGCTCTCTTGAGTCTCATTTTCTTGCAGCGTTTCATGCAGGGGATGCTGGGGAAGGGGTGGGCTCCCGGAGGGCATCTTCTGAAGCCAGACTGTGTCTCCAAGACAACACGCTGGTGATGCTTCTGGGAGGCACCTTTTGAAAGAGCAAGACTGAAATGATAACGAAAGAGAGAGATTGTATAAAGAAGCTCTGTGGGGACAATCATATCCTTAATCAAGCCATAATATTCAAATGTTATCACTTTTAGTTGAAAGTGTGCCCGCAAGGAAAGCATGGTATGTTGAAAATTCCATGGTCTTGCTCCAGAAAGTCACCTCCATTAATTAAAACTACATTAATGGCTCCATTAAAACTACATAGTATGCCCAGCTACCATTAGAAGGAAATGCCTCCCAACCAGCACCTGTGCTGATGGGCAAATAAGCTGGTACACCCAAAAGTCCTGAATTGAAAATGGTGGAACCGTTTACACACATAGAGACCGCAGAGGAGCTGAGTGATTTAATAAGATCCTAGAATCACCAAGGGTGCATGAGACCTTAGAAGTGATCTTGCCCAATCTCATCATTTCACACATCAAGAACTGAGGCTCAAGAAGGGTCAATGAATGGGTCAAACCCGCATAACTGATGAGCCTCAGATTCATTGCTAGGTTTCAGGGATTCTTGCTCGGCTGAGAGTCTGCACTGGGGCAAATTTTGGTGCTCCTCAAATTTTTATGGGCTTGAGAACCAGCTGGGGGCACCTGGGTGGCTCCGTCATGATCTGAGGGTTGCAGGATCGAGGCCCATGTCATGTTCCATGCTCAGCATGGAGTCTGCTTGGCCCTCTCTCCCTCTAAAGCAAATAAATAAAAACTTAAAAAAGAAAAGAACCACTTGAGGATATGGCTAAATGCAGATTTCATTTCCGTAGAAATGAGGTGTGGCCCAGGATTCGGGATCTAACATGCTTTCCGTTGATACTGATGTTCACATGCCTTTCAAACTAGGTTGACATGGAAATCACCTGGGGGAGATTTACCACTAGTCATACCTGAACCCCACTGGAATGTAGATTCTGATAACTTGCTCTGGGCTGTGACCTGGACTTTTTTTTCTTTTCCTTTTTTTAAAAAATATTTTATTTATTTTTTTGAGAGAGAGCCTAAGTATGAGCAGGAGAAGGTCAGAGGGACAAGCAGACTTCTTGCTAAGCATGGAGCCTGACCAGGGGCTCTTCCCAGAACCCTGAGATCATGATCTGAGCAGTAGTCAGACACTTAACTGACTAAACCACCCAGGCGCCCTGGACTTTGTTTTCTTAAATCCTCCCCAGATGAGTTATGTAACAGAGTCTCAGAACCAGCATCATAAAGTCACCTTATTTTACATGTAAAATAATTATTTGCAAGGACGATGGCCTTTTGCCATTCTCTAATTTTTAGAAAATTTGCACCATTGTTCTTACTGGTAGAGTTAATTAGAGCTAGGTCATCGAGGCTATGGTTGGTAAATTAATTATCACAAGGCTGATGAGCTGATTGACCTCTTATAGTAAATACAGTTTACAACTTGGAGAGAACAGACAATTATCTCAACAAATGAAGTTGTCTACAACAAACATTCATACGCTGATAAAGGCCATAAATCAAAACTCTTTGGGAATATTAAAATCAACATTTTAATATTACATGAAAAATCCAATTCTTCTTAACCAAAGGATTTACATACTCACCTTTCTGGTGACAAGATAGAGAATAGGTAGAGATTTAAGGTCAACTTGATGGTGAGTGTTCTGTAAATATATACCAAATCTCTGTAATGTATCTAACAAGTTATTAATTCAGCGCTTGGATTTTTCAAAAGCGCTCACATTCCAAAGCTTATTAAATTTCACTAAAATGTTTGCCAAAAAAATTCTCATAGCTTCTGATTTCAAGTTAAATTATAATGAAAGCTGAATCCAAGGTAATTAGAGATTTATTTCCATCATCCTGATGTACTTTTTTTTTTTAACATCGTCACACAATCTCCCTGCACAGAAGTTTGCCCTGAACCTTGAATGTGTGGGACAAAGTTCTGCATTTATATTTTTAAAAGATTTATTTGTTTACTTGAGAGAGAGAGAGAATGGGTGTGTGCACACGAATGGGGGGAGAGACAGAGGGAGAGAATCTTTAAGCAGACTCCCCACTGAGCACAGAGCCTGATGCGGGACTCAATCTCAGGACCCTGAGATCATGACCTTAGCCAAGGTCAAGAGTTGGACACTTAACCCACTGAGGCACCCCGTCACTGCCCAAGTTCTGCATTTAAAGGCCATCTCTTATCTTTGTCAAGTTGCCTTGCCTGAGCTGAGCATCTCTGCCCGCCAGGTCCACCAGCCAGCCAATCAGCACTCATCCTAGAGAAGGAAAAGAAATCCAACTTTCTAATTCCAATATTAGAATTGCTAACATGTGTTCTGGTATCTTGGTAAAGATTAAATTACAGGTTTTTTTTTTTTTCCTCCTGGAATTCACTGGGACTGCTAAAGTGAATTGATAGCAAGTTGAAAAAGAAATCATTCAGTGGGTCAGATGTAGTGTTGTTTTGGATTAGAATTGAAGATATCTGCTGATAAAACTTTGGGACATCATTTTCTTCATTCTTCTGCCTTGGCTGGAGAACACTGACTTTGGTGGGAAAATAAAAATTGAGATCCCATAAAACTGTATTTCTTTGGAACCATCTTTACAGATAGCTGGGTTTTGGGAAAGGTTTGCACATTGAAATAAACTGTTCAGCAAAACTGGTAGTACTGAGTTTCGGCTAACCTGTTATTGCGACCCTGGTTTATGGCATATAAAAAGAGCTGGCTTAGAAATTCCTTTTAAGGACCTTTTCCCAAAAAGCACATGGCCACGAAGATTTTTTAAGACCTTGGCAGTAATTACAACTAAAACCTTTAGAGGCAGAACATGTGACCCATGAAAGGCAAAATGGATTGATTTCCCTAGAACTCTCTAGAGATCTCTGGAACATGACCCAGAGGGACAAATTTTTTTTTTTTTCTGGAATGTCATACTATAGGTGCAATGTGCAGAAATCCCAGAACCTGTGGCTATGTTACGTTGCATGGGAAAGTGTGCTGGTGGAATGAAGGCTACCAACCAGTTGACCTTCAGCTGCAGAAATTCTCTTGGGTTATCTGGGTAGATCCAATGTAATCACAAGGGTCCTTAAATGTGGAAAAGGAAAGCAAAGAGAGAGAAACAAAGAGGTAAAAATAGCAGCAGGGCTTGGTCTGATGTTGCCTTCTTTGACAATGGGAGAAGGGGCCATGACCCAAATCATATGCACAGCCTCAAGAACTGCTAAAGACAAGGGGATTGGTTCTCCCCTAAGCCTTCATGAAGGAATGCAAACCTGAGGGTACCATGACTCTAGCCCAAGGAGACCCATGTCGGACTCCTGACCTTGAGACTTGTTAGATAATAAATTCATATTATTGTAGGTCACTAAGTTGGTAATGATTTGTTATGGTAGTGATAGGAAGCTAATCAGAAAAAGGATTGGATTCTGCCACTTCTTGAATTTTTTAAGGAAAATCATTCTTGGGAGTGTTTGGGTAGCTGTATGTCATAGAAAACCTTTCTTCTTGGCATGACCCTGCCTACCTTCAGTTTGCATCTCCCACCCCACCGTAACTTCCACCTGCTGTTACCATTAGGGGTCCCGTACTTGCGGTATTTCTTCTCTTTCTATGCATCTTCTCATTCTCTTCCCTCCTTGACTGTGCCACTTCCTGAAAGCTCACAGTGGAACATCTGTTCATCTTCCGAACCCAGCCTTCTTCGGCGGTTTGAATGGGTCATCATCTCCTTTGAGACACTCCTCCTGTTCTTAGCACATGCATTTATGAGTACACTCAGCGCACCACAATCAAATTATTTCCTTCCTGTCTTTCTTACTCTGTTGGAAAAGAGGACTTGTTGATTTACCTCCTGATATCCAGTGTCCAGTACTCGCATGATCATTTTGCCTTTTACATTTGACACATTGTATTGAATACCCACAATGCACCAGACACATGGCACACATTCAGTGAATGTTTGCTGTAGATAAATTAAGGTAAAATATCTGGACATTTTAGGTAGGATCGTGATTGGCTTTATTCTTGGTGGGACATTTCTTGGTTTCCTTATTCTTGGGACATGGTGTTTCATGACCCATTTAACTCAGGGTCAAGTTAGGAGAATCTTGTCTTGCCCATGGAAATGGCATAATAAGACAACGAAGAGGACAGTCCTGCCATTACCCTGAGTTGTCTAGGAGCCACCACTTACTAGTTCTCTGGTCTGGGGCAAACTACATAATCTAGTTCTCATTTCCTTATCTGTACAATGGGGATCTTAATAACATGGGGTGCAAAGATCTTATCAGAAGTAAATAAGATAATCCAAAAAGGACTGAGGGGTTCCTGGGTGGTTCAGTTGGTTGAGCATCTGGCTCTTGATTTTGGCTCAGGTTGGGATTTCACAGTTGTGAAATTCAGTCCCACATTGGGCTCCATGCTCTGTGGGAAGTCTGCTTCTCACTCTCTCTCTCTCTCTCTGCCCTTCCTCTCTCTCTCTCTCAAATAAAATCTTCAAAAAGAGATGAAATGCTACTTTGGGTTATAGTTATTATAATTACACATTGTTCTTTCCCCCTTTGACCTGAATTCCTGGAACGGAAATCTGTCACTTGTGATCAGTTCTTGTGATTTTTCTGATGCCGTGTATCTGTCCTCATGATTTAATTCCTATCCCATTTCTTTTGTCAAGTTAGGCTTTTCTTTATTTTTTTAATTTAAGAATTACCTTGTGCTTTATTTGTATTAAAACCTCTATTTTGTCTCCTCCAAATAGGTTCTGTACGCAGCAGAATATAAATGGTTCATATGAGAAATATCTATAAAACTAGAATGTTAGTACTATTTACCTCATAGGCATCTTGTGAAGATAAAATGAGAGGAAGGGTATTGAAATTTGTTTTGGAGATAAACCTTTTCAAAATGCCCCAAGTGCAAGGAACATTTATATCAAGTTCATGCATTAAAGAACATGGTGTTTATATTAGTTTGCAAGGGTTGCTATAACAAAGTATTACCAACTGAGTGGCTTAGAAAAGAGACATTTGTGGTCTTAAAGTTCTGGAAGCTGGAAGTCTGAGATCAAAGTGTCCACAGAGTTGCGTCTGAGGGCAGTGAGGGAGACTCTGTTCCATGCCTCTCTCCTACTTTCTGGCATTTTGCTGACAATCTTGGGCATTCCTTGACTCATGGACACATCACCCCATCTCTGCCTTCATGTTCACATGGCTTTCTCTATGTGTGTGTGCCTGTCTCTGTGGTCAACCTCCCATTTTTATAAGGACAACAGTGGTTGAGATTGGGGCCCATTATAATGACCTCCTCTCAACTTGATCACTTCTGTAAAGACTCGGTCTCCAGGTAACATCACATCCTAAGGGACTGGGGTTAAGGACTCCAGCATATCTTTTCTGGGAAGACAGCACTGAACCCAAAAAAGTGTCCCTGGGTTAAAAATATTAGCAAAGGATGGTAAGTTAGCTTTGTGCTCATTTCTGTTGTGGAAAGAGGGGTAGGATAGTCTTTTGACCCTAGTACTCTCAAACAGGTAATGGCCATCCTGGGCTCAATTTCCTCTAGTGTAACCACCATGTTTTGGATGAGATGGTCTCTGAGCACCTCCCCTGCTCTCTCAGATGGTATCTCTATGAAGAGCTGCAGTAGTAACTCACATTTATGAAGCACTCTATGGCTTAATAAGCACTCTTGGGGTACTTACTTCCTAGAAGAACCACGCGAGGTGCCTATTATTATCCCCTCTAATTTTGAGGGATGGAAAGATAAGTCACTTCTCTAGGCTTTCACTTCTGGGGACTGTCATCTCCTGACACTGAATGTTGAGCTTCTTCTTCTTCTACAACACAGCTCCAAATTTTGTGAAATAAAAGCCTTAAACTGTTTCAGGAAATTAACATCTGCATCTTGTTACAATAATTAATGCCATGATTTAAATTTTATTCAGAGTGCCAGAGTATGGCATTTGACCCATGGCTTGACAGAGAAGAACACTTGAAAAAATAAAACCATTCTGTGATCTTAGTCCTGGGTTTGCAAAAATTGAAATATCACCTACTACCACCTTCCAGATGCTGTACCAAAGTGAATCACTTAGGGTTATCAGCAATTATCTCCACTATGAATATCACTCCTTGGAGAAAAGAAATTTATTAGGGTCAGTGGATTTAAGCCTTCAGCGAATTTATTTTCAAAGCTGGAGGAACCCACTGGTTTATTTCTATGTAAGAAAAATTAAAAGGTATAAAAAACCTCATCCAACTGAGTGTTTGGGAAGCCTGCTGAGAGGAAAAGGGGAAATGCCTGTCCAATTTTTGATTTTATGAAATCTGTTCTTGTTGGTTTTAGTGGATTCTATTTAGGATAAAAGTAGTAAACTGCTTCTGGCTAACAGAATGCATAGCTCAAAGCATCGCATTTTGGCTCTAAAGTTACACAACAGTGTCTGCCGTATAGTGACTAATATCTCTGAGATGCAGGGTCCACATCAGGCACAACGTGAAGTGCCAACATGGGTGATGCAGGGTCTTGAGTCAAGGGGTTAGCGGTCATGGTAGAGGTCAAGTCCCCAGAGAGTGAAATGAGACAAGGGAGCTATCCCACTCAGCACTGGGTAGGGCTTTCAAGAAGGGAGAGTTTCCTGTGTGTTTTTGGGGTAGGGATGGAGGTGTTTTTTCATGAGATGTCAGTTGAATGGCTCTTACAAGATGGTGGGGTTTTAGGATGAGGAGGAGTAACAAAATTTATTGAGTTTCTACTATGTGCTAGGCATTGTGCTAAGGATTTGGTATGTTATAGGATTGGATCTCCTGTAACTCAGAACCTGGGGTGTTCTGGGGGAGGCTATGCCTGGGAAACTGGCTTCTGCATCACCTACTCTCAATAATTACTCAGGACCTGGGGGGGGGTGGTTGTGCTTCAGTTAATTGCACATGGGGGCAGGCAGGGCAATAGGTGCATATCTGCTACCCTTAGGTGATCAGGAGGGAAGGGGGTCAGGAGGGTATAAACCTTGTGCCCAAGCCCTAGAAAGTTCTTCTAACCTGGGAATCCTCACTTAGAGCACTTCTGATTCTCATGGGAATGAGAATTCTGATTCTCATGGGAATGCTGGGGCATGGGACACTCTACGTCCATCTGGGATACCCAGATGGGAACAAGTGGTGTGAACATCCCTCTACATCCCCATACTTTTGTCACTCAGGAAACTTTAAATCTATAACTGACCATGTGCATGAACTCCTAATCAATCACATTACCATCCCATTGTGACAATCATACCTTTCTCTGATTTATTTTATTCCATCGGAGCGAGATAACCCTACCTACTGCTGTTGGCCGGCAGGCAAAGACAACCAGGAATGTCCCCGTGGGGAACAAAGCTAGATTTGTCACTTGCCACAGCGAGGGATCCAGCACATGGTGGCAAGGAGGCTTTTCGAAGGGAGATGTTTAGGAAGGGACAGCCAACCATCTCATCTTTGGAACCTGGGAGCCCACACAGAACTACTGTCCACGGGCCTATTCTGGGACATGTAGATGTGAGTGGACAGGTGTTGTTTTGTAAGAAACACCCTGCTTTGGGTTTGATACAGTTTTATTCACCTACTTACTAAGGATTATGTTGACCCTCTGTCTGGCAAGGGCATGTAAGTTACTCTAAGTTGGTGGGAAGGTCAGAAGGGAAGTGAGCCCTGCGAGGTGACAGGTTGTGATGGAGGAAAGCCTTGAATGTCATGCTTTGGAGCTTTCATCGCACTCCACAGGCAATGCCTAGCCACGGAGGGTTTGAGCAGAGCTAAGGCCTGGTTAGAGCTGGACGTCAAAGCCACTGGTATGGTCCCAGGGGACCAGAGAGTCCAGGGAGCAGGTGGAGAGGCTGTTAGAAAACCAGTAACCACACTCGTAAGACATCATATGAGATAGTTAAACTCTATCTTAAGGAACAAAAAGGACAATCCAATATAGAAGCTGGTAATGCAAGAAACCCTCCTCCATTATTGTTTCTGGTGGTGAGTTCTCACTCATTCTTTCCAGCAAAAGTGGTCTGTGATTCTTAATGGTGGTGTGCTGGTTCTTAAAGTGGGGTGCCTCAGACCAGCAGCCTCAGTATCATCTGGGAACTTGTAAGAAATGCAGCTTCTCAGGCCCACCCAGACCTCCTGCTATCCTGGGGGCAGGGCCCAGAGATCTGCATGTTTATGAGTTCTCCAGGTGTTCTGGTGCACGCTCGCTCGGAGAACCCCGAATCCAGCAGATGTTGGATATACATAGATCTTAGCAAGTGTTAAGCTGTTTAAATAAAATAAAATCCCTTCGTATCCTAAAACCTCAGTAGCAATCACGGCTGGGATGTTAGTACTATCCTTGCAATCCAACTTGGCCTTGTTTGGGATTGAAATATCTCTTCCTGTATCTTCGGAAACACTGAAAGGCCCTACGGATAATTAGAAAATATCGTCTTATAAAATTACAAATCACAAATCACAGTTAGCTTGTTTTTTTTTGTTTGTTTGTTTTTTGTTTTTTGTTTTTTCTTCCCCTTTCTTTGAGACATGAGGGACAGAGAAGGGAGGCATCTGGGGAAATTTTGTGCATGTTAATTGCAGCCTGTAGGTTTCCACTGACAATGTTTTATTTTGCAACCCTTTCCGACTCTTATTAGAAACAGGACATTTTTGTTACTGTTTGCTGCCCCGGGAGTTTTAAGAGAACTGATTTTCTGTCACAAAAGATTGGAATCAATTGCAGTCTTTCTTTCTAGATAGTGCTAAAACATTTATTTAAGAGTTTAGCAGCTCGCCTGGCCTTATCTGTATTCTGAACTGCTTGTCCAACGAAATAAAATTCATTCATGCCTTTGCTCCTTGTGTTATTGACCAAGAACACACTTTATGTGACTCAAAGCCAGGATCCTGTCTTCTGGGAAAGCTCCTCTCTAAACTTGTCTCAAAGAATTATTTTATTACGTGCCTTTTTGCGTGTGCCAACTCCAGAACACCTGAGCAAGGAAACAGAATGATCTGCACTGGCGATTTGGAAAGCCAAAGGGCAAAGATAAGGGGGACTTCTCTGGCCCAACCTGGATCCTTCACCAGACTACAGGGGTAGACCTGTATGTTTTGCCACTGCCAGAACTCTCAGCTGCTCATTCGCATTGATAGATATGATGGCATTTTGAGTAGATCAATACGAAAGGGCAGAGCTTTCTTTCTTCAAGACATTTGTTTCTCACCGGATGAGAACAATCTTAGCTTCATTTGTTGTGTGTTCACTGTGTGCCAAGAACGTTACCATTTCAAATCTGGAAATCCCCGTCACACAGCAAATACTCCCATTTTACAGATTAGGGAACCGAGGGACGCTTGTGACAAGAGGGGTGCAGGGTTTGACCCCAACTCTGACTGGCTCCAAGTGGGTTCTGTCTAATGCACCACGCTGGTAAGACACCATCCCCATGTCTGCAAAGGAAAACTGGGCCCTGCTCTCCTGCAGGTGCCTGGAGCCTGGTACTGCCTTAGTCATCATGTGCAAGCATCTCAGGGCACCCTGCAGAGGCTCCCTGTGGGGGCTCCCTGCCGGGAAGGGAGCAGAGGACTCACAGCTTCTAGGTGAAGTCCTTGACTCCTTCATGTACGCATTCTTAATAAGAAAGAAAACAACCAAAAGGCTGGGGTTGCATGGAGGTGGGTACGTACGCCAGCATTCTTGAGCAAACTGAATCTTGCCAAGGGTTAAGCTTATCCTGCTGTAGCATCAGAGAGCGGATGACAAAGAGGGAGTGTCATCATGGACCTGCGTGCCTTATCTGGCACATTTGTCCAAGTTGTCTGACTCCCTCTCCATGTATCAGCAAATATCTTGTGTGGTGGATACATGAAAAGTGTTGAGAAAATATCACATTTGGGAATGGCTGGACTGATTATGAGCAGAGAAGCTCATCGCAATCTGTGGCCAAGAAGCATTCAAGGCATTCCTTACTGGCAGCATGTACTGAAATCATCAAAGCCCTTTTATTTATTTGTTTATTTTTAGAGAGAGGGAGAGTGAGAGAGAACGAGTGGGCAAGGGGTGGTGGCAGAGAGAGACGAAGATTGTTAAGCAGGGTCCACACTCCGCAAGAGCCCGAAGCAGGACTCGATCTCATGACCCCGAGATCATGACCTGAGCTGAAATCAAGAATCGGACACTGAACGGACTGAGCCACCCAGGTGCCCCTGAAATTGTCAAAGCCCTTTTAAAGCTAAAGGCTGCATCTCAGTGTTTCAAAAACGTTATCTGTGTTACCTTTACCAACAACATGGAGTTACTCCCACTCCCATTTCTTGGATGAGGACGTTAAACTCAGGGTACGTAAGGGACTTGCCCAAAGTGCTACAGCTCACGGGTGGCCGAATTCGGATCAGACTGCAGCTTTCCCGTCCACAGTTGGTGGGACTCAGCTGTCTTCGTGGAGAAGAGCTCATAGGGCTTGGGGAAGTGGTGAGTAGAAGAAGGAAAGCTTGTAATACTGACGCAGATTGATCTTGAGAAAAGTGTCTGACCCCAGAACCAGAGCAAGGAAAGTATAGGAGGAACTCCTTGCACAAGAGAGTAAGAAAAAAAAAAAGTTCTCAAGAAGGATGCATAAGAGGACATAGGTGTCAGCCAGAAGGAACTCCTGCAGATGACATTAGATGAAGAGCTGCTACCCAGGATCCATAAAGAACTTCTCCAACTCAACACCCAAAGAAACAAATGGAGAGTTCTTGTTGACAAAAATTCTTACATCTTTCCTAGTTACAAATTAAGTCATTCTTTGGATTTGGGATAAACTCAGAAGAAATGTCTAGAGAAAATAAATGTCCTCCCTGTGGGGCAAAGCCAACAACTTGACACGTTTTTCAAATACTTGTTCCCTGTGTATGTTTTCTTCTAACCAGAGAAACAACTCATTTATCTCAGGTGGCTAGGGAAAGAGGTATTCCACGCAACTGAATTAGATAAAGCCCGAATTAAAAAAGAAAATCATTTTAAATAGGAATCTTCCTAAAATGTGTTATGTATTCCTTCTACATTCTTCTGTGGAGTTTGCCAATTGAGATTTGACTTTGGTCTTTCTTTCTTTCTTTTCTTTTTTTCTTTTTTTTTTAATGACTCCAGGCTCAACACCTGCTGTTAGAACAGACCATTTTTGTGGAGAAGACTTGGACTGGAGGTGGGGTTTCAGGCCATGGTAGGGGCTGACCCAAGCCAAAGCCTGAGTATGAGCAGAAAAACTCTGGAAGGAGGCCATGGCCATGGCCAGGTGGGATACAAGGCATGGAAATGAGAGGAAGAAGGTCAGGAGGGCCCAGTGGTTTGGCTGAAGGTTGGGCCATTACCCCACCGTGCCCACAGGCAGAACCCAAGCAGCTCCTGGCCCAAGAATGCCCTGATTTCTGCTCTATTCCCCCAGCAGAAGGGGCATTTCACATCAACTCCATCGTCTTGCTCCTCCAAACTTCAGGATCGTTAGTGATCAATACAGTTAGGCAGGAGGCTGATAAGGTACAACTAGAGAGACACACAGTCAATGTTGCATGGATATAGGGACACTGTTCTTGAGGTGCCCACCGCATGATTCATTTCTTTGCATTTTGGTATTAGCCCTTGCTTTAACCTCCAAGTACCTGACTTTGGTACTTTTGGGCTTGGATAACTCACTGGCAGGCCCTGTCAGGCCCCAAAAGTACCACACCATGCAGATTCTGGCCGCGTCTGCCTTCCCCTGAGAATCAGCATTTAGGCCTGTCCTCCACCTTGTCCCACTTCTCAGATGCCTATTCCTGAGCCTGTCTTCAGGTCTGTCCTAGTCCCCCTGGTCCTAGCTTATTTCCTTGATCTATAACCTGCTGCCCCCACCTTCTCTGGCTCCTCCCTTGGGCGCTGATGGAGAAAGCTAGCCTTAGCTACCACTGTCATGGGATGATCTGTTTTGAAACAAGACGAGACTGGTGGAAGTCGTTGAAATGCCTGGCAGAGCAGGGAACGTCCACATGGGCTGAACGGTGGCACAGTGGGAGGGGTCCCTGGGATATGGAGAAGCTCTCTCCCCAAAAATCCATTTCCTGATGACTTTCTGATTTTGAAGGAAATGCCAAAGGAATATCCTGAGCACTCCTTGCCTATCACACAATGCACTGATTTATAATGAGGATTTACCAGAAGACACATTGAGTAACAAACCAGACACAGCAAAAAGGATGGGTAGTTAGTTACATGGTCAATTGCTCATCCATATTTACACGGCACTATTATGGGATTATTTTCACCTTCCAAAACAAATCCATTTGGATAAATCAATATTATTTCCCAATACAGTTCCCTAATCTCCACTCAGGGAAAAAAGTACCGAGAGGCAAATCTAATACTCTTCTCAAAATAATTGGACAAAATCATATCCAAGAATAGCTCTTCAAGAAAAAGCCTGGTTAATAAGTATTTGACAGCAATCAGAAGACGGTGCTAAAGATTTTAGAGGGTCCCTGGAGGGGGTATACTAATATGCCTAAGAGAATATGATTTTTCCTACATGGAGTTTTTTTTTTTTTTTATGTTGTTTTAGTCATCACAGAGTACATCATTGTTTTTGATGTTGTGTTCCATGACTCATTGTTTGAGTCTGATACCCAGCGCTCCGTGCAGTGCGTGTCCTCCTTAATACCCATCCTTGGGCTCACCCATCCCCTAACTCCTGCTCCATGGACGACATCACAGGTAAGGACCAGAGCTAGGCACAGAGATCTTTGCTCCTTTTCCGCACATCTCCACCCACACCACCTCCAACCCCACCCAAACCACAGAAGAGCCCAAAGACACAGTGGGGAAAAAGGTGAGGAAGAGGGAACTAGCAGATCATGCTGTGGGAGAAGGTGAGGAACTTTGAAGTGGATATGAGATGGAAATTTTGAGGAAGACTCAGTTGGGTTGGGTTGAACGTAGAGCCCAACCTGGGGCTCGATCCCAGGACCCCGACATCATGACCTGAGTCCCAATCAAGGGTCGGACGCTCAACCGGCTGAGTCAACCAGGTGCCTGTCTAACAGGGTTTTTTTTTTTTTTTTAAAATTATTTTCCTCCTCCTGATACAATGCCGAATACAGTGTGTGTAAACCCAAATTGTCATGCGTAAGGTACCATTTGACTATGCCTCTCAAAGCTCACAGCTGGGTGTAGATGCCTAGTGATGATGAACCAAATCCAAATAATTCCTCAGCTTGGCTCTGATGTTAAGGTTCTGGTGTGCTTACCGTTTGCACTTACGTACCTTCCTCTGATCCAGGAAGAGCTGTCTGTCGCTTAAAACAAGGCCATCAACCCTTGTCCGTAAAAGGCTGGATAGTACCTATGTTAGGCTCTGTAGGTCCTGCGGCCTCTGTTGAGTACCTAACTACATCACACCCTCATGTGAAGACAGACGTAGATGATACGGAAATGAGCGAGCGGCTGTGTGCACTCAGAATTTTACGGACACTGAAATTTCAATTCACATAATTTTCATGTGTCACAAAACATTATTCTTTTTCCAATTTTTACAGCCATTTAAAAAAAAAACACCAAAAATAGTCTTAGCTTGTGGGCCACACAAGAACGGTGATGAGCAGGGCTTGGCCTGCTCGTGCCCTTGAAGATGGGGAAGGGGTCGGGAGGAAAGACGGACGCCCAGCTCCAGACTCTGTCCAGTCGCGTATGCAGGAGGAATGTGTAAGGAACGACCCATTCTCGGAGGAGGGAGCATTGCACCTGCGCACTGGGCCGCCTGTAGGGCCCCGCTAATGCCATTCATTTCAGTGAGCTCTAACCGCTGACCGCAAAGCCACACCAGCTGCCCCTCTCACTGGCCTTTAGCAGATCAGCCGTCAGTACCTGCACATCGCTCGCAGAGTGGCCGGCACGAATGATACTTCTCTGAGTCTCTGGACATTGCTCAGCCCACCCCGGACAGCCCAGGGTAGGTATCACGCGCTGTAACAGCCTACGACACACATCGGTCCCCCAAGCAGACAGCGTGCTTGGACGGCGTTGGGTAAGAGCGAATTTTCTCCAAGCTCGGGCCACGTGGAGCGTCAGCTCCGTTTGCCTTCCCCGTTCCTTCCTGCTTTGACACCGCATTCTTGGCAAACGTGTTCACTCACCATCCCCTCTGTTTTGCTTTGCAGTTCTGTTCACGCCTGGAAGACAGCCCTCTCTCCTCCCAAACCATGCCAGTCTTCATCCATACCCTGGCTCATAATTGCCACGAAACAATCCTTGGCACCCTCCGTGTTGGGTAGCGAACAGCTCTCCCCTCAGTCACCGGGCAGGTGGAAATCAGGTGGCCACCACCCGCCGGCGACGTCCGCCTTGTCGTTCTGAACTCGCCCGAATCTCTGGCGGACCGCCTCCTGTATGTGCAGCTTCTTTCTGAAGCTTGTTCTCCAAGAAACCTCGACTTCGCTTTGATTTCTCACACCCCCGTGTTGCCTACGGGCAAGTTCAGTTGTTTCAAAATCTCTTTAATTCCTCCGTTTCTCTCCAGCTCCCCCGTAATCCAAACTGCTGAAATCTCTCTTATGGCCCGGTCT
The DNA here is from genome assembly GCF_009829155.1 of Mustela erminea. Taxonomy (NCBI): domain Eukaryota; kingdom Metazoa; phylum Chordata; class Mammalia; order Carnivora; family Mustelidae; genus Mustela; species Mustela erminea. Next base: position 35,640,528 of record NC_045633.1, read on the forward strand.
CCTTGCGAATCTCCCTGCCTCTACCATCTGTTCTCCTCCGGCAGCCCGAGTATAATCGCCTTAATACATAAAGTCCAACCGATTGATGTGGGTTCTGCCTTCCTCCCCAGCTTGCTCTCATTCCCCTCTCTCCGCTTGTTCATGATACCCTGGCCATGCAGCCTCCTGTAGGTCCTCCAATAGGACAACATTTTGTACCCTCTGGCCTTTTGTGTGTGTGTCGCTTCTTCTGCCTTGAAAGGTCTCTCTCTTGCCCCCTCCGTGCCCTCTACCTGGCAGGTGTCCAGATTAAATAATCCCTTCTGGGGAGACCTTCCTTGTGAATTCTATATAAAGCAGCCCTCTGCCCTGGTCGATTTCCCTCTATTTGTTTTCTTATCACCACTTACCAGAATTTCCCATTAGGGATTAATTTATTTGTGTGTGTCTCTCCTTGCAGTGTATTCCCCATGTCTTTCTTACTAGTCATAAGCTCTGGGAAGACAGAACAGTGTCAGTCCTGCCTGTGTCCTCTCAGCCTGAATCAGTCGCTAAGTAAGTGGGGTGGGGGGGGTGTCAACAGATATTTGCTGAATGAGCAATACCAATGTCCTTCAGATCAGAAATTGTGTCTTTGACCTCCTTGCCTGCCTCGCACATGGGAGGTCCTCTACAGATGCTACTTTACTGGATTTATGGTAAAATGATTAAATGTCATGGTGTGATTTCCTCTCTTCATACCCCTAGATTTCCTCCTTCCTCTGCAGATCAAGCAGTTTCACAGAGGCCCTGAAATCTCTGGGAACCTTCGTTTTTGGCAAGCAAAGGAGTTCGCTGTATTTCCCAATACTTTCTACCTTTTGATATCGTGTCCAGGCACCCCTGAGAGATCCCCCCCCCCTCGGTCCCTGCGTCTGCACACAGACAGGTTTCATGGAATATTCATACCTCCTGGAAGGAATGAAAGTTCAGAGGACCACACAGACCTGCCAGTTACTTTCCAGGGCAGGTGCCTGAGGACAAAGAAGTGGAGTTATAAATGTTAGTGCTCAAAGGACTCATTTGGCTAATGTCTTCATTTGATGGAGGAAGGAACTGGGGCCTGGGGTGAGTCTGGTCTGAGGCCTTCGTCAAAGGTGTCTGTTCTGATCTTCTGCCTAAATCAGCTCAGGTGTCTGTCTATTCAGTAGGGGCAGGGAGACCACCCCTACTTATGCCCATGGTCTTGTGCCCTCATGCTCTGTTCCTGCCCAAATCCAGCTGTGTGTTCTTTGACCTCATTTTTTCTAGTTCTCTGCTCATCTGTTCCACTTAGCAAAGGTCACCATCTCCAGTTTCAGCTTTTGTGTTCCAAGTAGGTGACCTTTTGGTTTTCTTATCCCAAAGGACTTAAAGAGGCCCTTGTGGGAGATGGCTGCTGGGGGTGGGAACCATGGGCTCCCTGGGTATGTTAGCTAGGAAGTCGCTGTGTCTAAGCAGTAAGTGCTACCTTCTCAACTCCATCTTGTGAGGCGTGATATCAGCCTTGGTAAGCCACATGTGTTTTTATGCTGAATCTCTGTGAAGCACTACTCATGGGGAGCTCTAGAGAGCTGCCCCCAGGTCCCTAATCCCCAGTCCTCAACCCCTAAGATACCAGCACTGGTTGAGTAGCGCCCTTTCTCCAGGGGCTGGGACCTGATTCTGCAGGTCTTTCCCTCGAGATCCTAAATCTGAATAATTCCAACCACCTCTTTGGGCTCCTCCAGCTTGAGTGGTGGCGATAGTTGTGTCTTTACTTGCACTGCCAAACCCCGAAATGTTCTTGCTCTTTCGGTTCCCTAGTTCAAGGCTCTCATTCAGCTCTCTCTGTCAGATGACTGACATGGTTCTGACCCCTAACCGGATCATGCATGATACACTGTAGACACTGCTTAGGCAGCTGGACAGGAGATGGGGCTGCAGGTGTTCACCACCTGTATAATATGGAGTTGGGGGGGCGGTGAGCACAAGAGTAAAGCTTATGTATCTGTTCTGGAAATAAAGTTGAAAGCTTGTACTTGCCCTGTCCTCTGTGGGATTCACAGCAAATTCTCAGCCTTCTGCAAATGGATCCCCACAAGGTGGAGTGGGGTGGTGCTCAGGACCCTGTCAGGAGCCAGCTTAGCCACTAAGGCAGGAACATCATCTCACCGAGAGTCAGGAGTGCTCCCCACATTGCAGACATGGCCGGATGGCCTAGAATGCTTGATATTTATATCTATCTATGTCTCTAGCTATCTATCCGCTCATCTACCTATGGATCTATCTGCCTGTCTATATATCTATCCATCCTCCATCAATCTACCTCTCTATCTGCTTATCTATGTACGTAGATGTGTGTGCATGTATGTACGTATCTACCTACTTACCTACATATCCATCCATCCATCAATCTATTTATCCATCATCTATCTATCTGCTTATGACTGTCTGTCTGTCTGTCTATCTGTCTACCTACCTATCTTCTTTTTATCCTCTACATTCCCATTTCTCTAACCTAAGAAAGCCAATTAAAAATAGTACTCATCAAAGACAATGTGTAGTTTTAGGCTAACAATTGTTTGGAGGTAAAAATGTCACAAAGAGCATTCCTATGGATATGAAGACCCACCTTTCAGATGTTCTTTGAGAATATTCAGTACAGGATTAATGTAAGGAAGGAAAATTTCTGGCTACAAATATGGCATCCATTGAAGTAGGCCAGCAGGGGATTCAGAGTACTAAAGAGTGCTCAGCTTGGCTCTGTGGGGCAGAGATGATGGTGGAAGCTCTTGTAGTTGACTGCTTCTTGGAGTGTGTCCTGGGTGGAGAAGGTGAAGTGGCCTCAGACAGGACGGGGAGGAGGGACACCATCAGGCGAAAATGGTCCCTCATGTCTGAGAGCTGTTGGTAAGTCATGTTAGTGTTCCAACTCAGAGGCGTGTCTGACCATACCGTTCACAAAGGGAAGTGGCTTATGGTCTAGTGCAAGAAGCCAGCTTCATGGAAGGGAAGAAGCCAATGAGCCTTGATTATATGAGAAGGTGCTGAGTCATGCGGCATGGATGGCAAAGGGGGGTTCGTGAGTCATGAGAAGAGAACTTGCTGTGTACTCAGCAGGAAGTGGGAATTCAAAAGGTCTTGGCAGAGGTGGGGGTAGATGACAAGTGCACAAGAGAATCAGAAAACTACAAAAATGAGCCAAGGAAAGTTCTCTGTAGGAACTGAAAATCAATCCTTATGTCTTTATTGAGTTTATACTGTTTTCTTAGCACTGCACTAAAGGCTGTAGATGATTAAGAAGCCTTCAAAGAACTTCCACCAGCTAGGGACTCTGTCAGGGCGAGTGGATATTCTGATGGGCAATGAAGACCCTGCCCAATTCATAATGGCCCGACTGGCATGGTTTTGAGACCTGGTCCAAGGCGCAATATAGAACAAGATGCTTTGGTCCTTCATCTTAAGGAGAAGTGAGTTTCCACAGAAGAGAACGTAGAATGAGGAGAAGCTGTCTGGGTTAGTGGAGCTATAGCACACACTGGAGAACCCGACTTGACCAGAAGTCAACAGACCTGCATTTTCATTCCAGTTACTACTGATGTAGCCTGTCCTGAGACTGTGGCCTGATGTCACCTCCCCAAGGCCAGTGATGTCCTCTTGGGAAATAACCATCTCAGGGTCTTCCAGAGCCTTCCTGTTCGTACAAGTCTGTGAGCTATTGTCCAACACACAGCTCCTCGTTTTCTTGTTATGGGTGCATCACCAATGTTGTTTTTCACCCTTATTGGCTTTAATTGCCTCTGGCTTTGTCTTATAAAACAAAAAATGAGGGGATGTGATGGAAAGAGGCAAGGCAGTCAGTATGAATGAGATGTAGGAAAAGAAAGAAAAAAAGAAACAGCAAATGAGCCAGAGAAATTGACTTTAAGCTGGGCAGGGTTAGCCATGAAGGAAAGAAGAAGAAAGAAGAGAACAAACAAGAAAGGTTTGTGCATAAGCAGAACACATTTTTGGGTGAAATCAACGGACTTTATAATACCGTAAAGGTAGAGAGTGAAACGTGAGGGCAGGTGGGTGATGGGAAGCCAAGGGAGTAAGGGCGGGACCTTTCCTCTGGGGATAACTAAAGGGGCAGGAAGCAGGGGAGTCCCACAGACCATTTCCTCTGCTGACCATCCTTGCCCACGTATTAGAATATGAACCAAGCAAGGGTAACAAAGAAGCCCAGAACTATCGTGACTCCAAGAAGAGAGAAATGAGTATTTTTTCCCCTCTTTCTCAAATAACAGTCCTGAAGTAAGTGGGTGGGAGGAGGGAGAGCAAGGAGCTCTGCCTCGGGAGGTCATACTGGGTCTTCAGCTCCACCTCTCTTGTGCTCGGCCATCCCCTCAAGTGTGGTGCTCCTCGGTGTGACCAAAGTTGGGTCACCATGTGCCAGGCCCTGGAAGGGGAGATTCTGTGAAGGACAATGTTTTCTTTTTCAATGAGTACTGTGGCACTTCTGGTCATGTTTCACCAGTGATTTAAAAAAAAAAAAAAGATATTTAATTTATTTATTTTAGAGAAAGAGAGAGTGCACTTGCGAGTAGGGGGAGGAGCAGAGGGGGAGGGAGGGAGGGGACGAATTTCAAGCTGACCCGGTGCTGAGTGTGGAGCCTGACGTGGGACTCGATCTCATGACACTGAAGTCATGACCTGAACGGAAACGGAGAGTTGGACGCTCGACCGACAGAGTCACCCAGGCGCCTCCACGGGTGATGATTGAGGAACAGCTGGGAAATGCGTCGTTGGGCAGCCGTAAGCCCACAATAACTTCAAGTTTCTGTGACCAGAAGAAGAAGGGGAGAGCTCATTTGGAGGCCAGTTAGCCTCTGTTTCAGCTCAGTCCTGCATACGGCATCGGAAAAGGTCAGGAGTGACCTTGGGCAGACGTTGATTCATCAGCTGGGCGTCTACCAGCAGTGAGAGTGCACTCCTTTAAGAACGTGCGTGCCCATCACAAAACTTTTTAAAAAGCTATCCTTTATTCATTGCCTCCTATGTGCACAGCACTGGTTGAGAGCTTTCTATAAGTATTTTATTTATTTTTCATTAAAATGTAATTATCCCATAGGGGATAGAGTCAATAATATTGTAATAACTTGGTATAGTGACAGATGGTAACTAGACTTACCGCGGGGATCATTTCGTAATGTACAAAAATATCGAGTCACTGTGATATGCACCTGAAGCTAATAGAACATCCTATGTCAATTATACCTTAATAAAAAAAAATCACATTCTTGGGGCGCCTGGGCGGCTCAGTGGGTTAAGCCTCTGCCTTCGGCTCAGGTCATGGTCTCAGGGTCCTGGGATCGAGCCCCACATCGGGCTCTCTGCTCAGCAGGGAGCCTGCTTCCTCCTCCTCTCTCTCTGCCTGCCTCTCTGCCTACTTGTGATCTCTGTCTGTCAAATAAATAAATAAAATCTTAAAAAAAAAATCCCATTCTTATCATCATAATCGGGGCTCAGAAACATGGTCCTTCCTTGGATATCACAGTGAGCCCGTGGCAGAGCTCAATGGGCCAGAGTCTTAGGACTAGGTTGTAGATGGCGGTGGGTGGAGAAGTCCTGTCCGTGATCTAGCCTCATCACCGACAACAGCACTATGGGATAGGAACTATAACATCTCCATTTTACATTGGTCGAACAAGACCAAGGGGCAGAGGTGAGATTTGCCCCTGGCCCCCGGGGGTGGGGGACGGGGGTGGGGGGGACAGCCTATCCTCTCACTACTACTTGAGCCAGCTCCACCCACAGTCAAGCACCAAGGGGTAGATGGTTGGGGGAAGCGCCCAGCATTGCCCAAAACATGTGGACAGGTGTTAGGTGTAGGGTGGCCCATCTCTTGCCTAAGGGGTGCACAGGTGGGAGCACTCAGGGCTGATTTCAGACAGCAATGAATTCCAATTTGTTATTAATAAAAAGAGTTCAAAAACCATTTGGTGAAAGACAGCGGGATCCGGCGCTATTGATGAGAAGGGTTTAATGGGCGAGCGCGCAGCTGCGGCAGATGGATGTCGACGGGGCCTCTCCAAAGTGTTCCGCACTGTTTTCCTTTGTCTTTGGATAAATTCGGGGGAGGGGGTGCCACGTGCGAGCCTGGATGGATGGTTTTGAACCACAGCTAATTAAAAACAGGCGCCTCCCCGAGGGTTAATGAGGAAGGAAAGTGAAATCACGCAGACACGTATCCTTCTGGTCTGGGCTCTTAGGTCCTGGAACAGAAGGGCCCTTGGCTGGGGTGCAAGTGTAGTTACTAAGCCCTTAGGTATGGGGCCAGCAGTGGAAAGGAGACACAGGGCATCCTGAGCCCTCCATCCCCAGCTTGGTCTGCAGAAGAGCCCTGCCTCACTTGGTACAGGTGTTAAGGTGGCTTCTCTCCTGACCCTGAACCTCAGCATCTTTAGGGAAAGGTTAGCTCATGCCCAGAAGGAGTCCGCAGCTGATCCAGCTTGGATGGTCCCCACCCCGGACCTCCAGGGAAATACAGCCCTCTAGTGACCACCCTTTAAGAACCCAAGAAACCCAACCCTCCGTTAACTAGCAAGGCCTCTGGGAAACATATCCTTTTTTCTCCTAGATGAAACCCGCCCAATCCCCAGCACCTTCCTTTTGCATATGAAAGCCCCGGTAATTACTACTTTCATCCTTAAAGCATGCAAGTGACATACAAAATTAGCACTTGAGAGGATCCACTCTTAGACCTTGTTGTAAAGCAAAACTTATTATTTGAAGATAAATCAATTTCTGTTGCCTGTATTTGCAGCTTCCCCCAGATGGCTAATTACTAAAGATAAATGTGTATAAACACAAGCCTTACCCTTCTGCATCCATCTTCCCTGCCTGCCTGTTTATCCAGAGGTTAATAACTGCAATCCTGTGGCGTATTGCCATAGTAATGGCTTTGATGGGCCCGACAAGTTTACGACCTTTTATTACAAACAGAAGGACATGCGCTTCAAGAAAGGACGGTCATTTTAAGAGATAAATGTACAGATAAGTAGGCTCGATGAAACAGAGCCAAAAGGAAAAAGAAAACAGAAAACAAAATACAAAGGAAGCGGGGTGGGGGGGGGGGAGCCCCACACAACGACACAAAACAAACAGCATAAATGTCACGGAAATCGGCTTACGGCAAAATTAAATAAGGTTCCTGCGAGCATTAATTTTCATATTTTCTGTTTATGCACCATTAGAATTATTCCCCGGCTTTGATTTACGAGGGAGGAAGACTGGAGACCATCATTCAGGCGCTCGCCAAATTCGTTTAAGGGCTGAAACTTCCATTCAGATGGGACCCACTTCCTCTCCGGTGGAGAGGGCAGGTGCAAAGTGATTTGTCTTCCTGAAGATTGACGTTCCAATGTGTTCTGTGCTTCCTTCCCCGGTCCCTCCGTTCGTTCGCTCCTCATCATCATATCTACTCAGGATAACAATGATACAACACAGAGGAATAGCGTCTGCCCCTTCCCCATCCCCCATCCCACTTTTGGGCAATGACCCGCGCTGAGAGGTCACTGATTAAAAATAGAACTCTGATATGTGCAAGACGATGTTCTAAACCATTTACAGATATTAACTCATCTTCCCCTCATCGAAACCCTACAGAGGTACTATCATCGTTTCTGTTTTACAGGTAAGAAAACAGAAACCCAGAGCGATAAAGAACATGTCAAAGGGAGAGAGGCAGTAAGAGGAAGAAAATCATCTTTGTCTGTTTGGGCTACCCTAACAAAAGTCCATGGTCTGGGTGCCTTAGAAACGATGGAAATTTATTTCTCTTGGTTCCGGAGGCTGGAAGTCCAAGGTCAAAGTACCAGCAGATTCAGTGTCTACTGAGAACACCCTTCTTGGTTCGTAAGTGGCTGTCTTCTCATTGGCAAAACGGTCAAGGTTGCTCCCTGGGGGTCTCTTTTGTAAGGGAACTAAGGCCATTCATGAGGACTCCTCCTTCATGACCTAATCACCTTCCAAGATCCCCACCTCCTAATGCCATCCTCATGGGAATTAGGACTTCAACATATGAATTTGGGGGAGACACAACACTCAGACCATAACAAGGAGGGAATCAGATCCCCACTTGTAAGTATCCAAGGCTTGCTCATCTCTTAGCCGGGATGTCATCCTGCCTCTCAAGCGAGCCACTCTCTTTTGCTCGTCAGTTGTGGAGGGGACCATGTTGACTGTGACTACATACTCTGCCCAATATTCTGGGTCACATCAAAGAAAAACTATACTACTCAGAGTTAAGTAGACAAAGAAGGCTTTATTCAAAACTACTGCCCTAGGAAGGGAGATCAAATCAACACCAAACACAGAAGGGGCAGCTGGGGACTTAGGACAGGCAGCCAGGAGAAAATGACTAGGAGGAACTTGGTTAGTAACAAGGGCACGGGGATTCTGGCTGAATTGGGCTTCGTAGGCCAAGGAAGGTGGGCCAAGGAAAGGGAAGCTTGTCAGAGGAGCTCCCCAAAAATTTGGTCAAGGAGGGAGTCTGCGGTTGCCTCCTTGAATCTCAGAAATACACAAAGACAGAAATCTATCTGAGCACGTGGCTCTATTCCACGCTTTCTGTGAAGGGCATCTTGTATGTGCGGTGTTTGCCCGGGTGTGTCTCAGGGTGGTTCTCATTCCAAACATTCTCAAAACCTCTGAGTTTCAGAAACCAGTCTGAATCTGCTCTGAGCAGTTAATCCAACAGTACAGAATAATGTAACTCAAGTTCTTCTAATTTATTTTTCTTCCTCTCTGAATGCTCCTTACGGAGTTCTATCCCAACTCAAGTCCAACCCCAAACTAATCTTCCAATTAAATTCCATTTCTGTGAGATTTAAAGATTATAGGATTAGAAGTTTGTTTTGAACTCATTCATTCCTTTGTTCATGCAAACCTTAATTTCTTGTTGTATTGGAATTTTCAGAAGAAACAGAATCTATCTTATCCAATAGGATAAATAGATGATAGATAGGTAGATAGATAGATAGATAGATACAAAGAATAAGGCTCATGTGATTATGGAAGCTGACAAGTCCCAAGATCTGCAGTTGGCCAACTGGAGGCCCAAGACAGCAGACAGTGTACTTTCACCCTGTCCTGATCTTGAGCCAGTATTTGCCCTGGGCTAAGACCCAGAAAAAGCCAATATTTCAATTTGAGTCCAAAGGCAGGGAAGAACCAATGTCTTAGCTAAAGGCAGTCAAGCAAGGGGTTCTTTCTTTTTTGTGGAGGGTCAGCTTTTTGTTCTGTTCAGGCCCTCAGCTGATTAGACGAGGCCCACCCACATTGGGGACGCCTGTCTGCTTTCCCCAAAATCCTCTGATTCAAGAGTTCCTTTCAACCAGAAACAGCCTCACAGACAAGCCCAGAATAATGCTGACCAAATGTCGAACCATCCCGAGATCCAAGTGGGTGTCTAACATTAACTATTCTACCTGTCTACGTAGATCTGTGCTGGGATCTGTGCTGGGAGCAGGGGACCGGACACAGACAGGCCATCAGCTCCCCTTTGGAGGAACTCATAGTCTGGCCAACACAAGCTTGCAAACAACGTGCCAGTTACCCCAAATGGGTTAAGGGGTAACTTTTAGGGTTTGAAGGAAGGGAAGTGTATCACGAAAGAATCATTAACGGACAGGGAGGCACGGCTGAGAATGATACATCCTGCGTGTTTATATCGTGGGGTGTTGGCTGCTTCTTTTCCGTGGAGCCTCAGTCTCCAGGAAAGCCTTGTCCTTCTTACAACTTTTTCTTTGGGACCTTTGAGGGCTTCTGAATTACTAAGACCCCTTCCTTCTTTCCCGGCAGCCTGCCTTCTCCTCTTGTCCTGTCTCTGGAAAGCCTGAGAGCCAGACAGGAGATGGTTAATGGCAGTTGATAAGAAGCAGAAGGCCTAGAAGCCTGCTCTGACTCCACTCCATTTTCTTTCTCTTTCTTCTTTCCTAGTCACCAACCCTACCTTCTCTAAGGGCTAAGCTAAAGCCTTGTTAATAGGGTGTACTTGACCTCACCCCCTGCTTTTTCTCCGCTTAAAGAGAAGGCGGCCTGGAGGGAGGCCTCATTTCTAGAAAGTCTTCTTGCTTATTCGCTTTCTCGCTTGCAACACCTTAGAATTGGGACCTAGTAAGAAAGTGACCCCTTTCCCTATCTGTAAAGAACGTTTTGCGTGACTTAGACCCTCGTTTTGCTTGAACGCGTCGAGGCTATTCATGCACGGGAGAACACAGATTGTTTTAAGGTGGCATGAGCTCGTGGAGCTCAAGTCATGTTGTAGAGGATAATATCCGAACGCCCCCAAGAGATGCACAGTGCGGGACGAGACCCTTGGAGAGAGACATCAAGGCTTCCCCTGCCATCGCATTCTGCTTCCCTTGTTAGTATCCTGCTTTATTCCAAGTTGGGGTTTCCAGGGTGACCCGTGTACACAACAAGAAGGAAGCATCTTTTTCTAATTATCGATTGTTATGCAACCAACCATCCCAAGATTCAGGGACTAAAACAATAACAACATTTGTTTTGCTCTTGAATCTGCTCCGTATGCCAAGCTTGGCAGGCACAGCTTATGGTTGTTCCATTTGGTGTTCTCCCCCCGCCTTCGGGGGTGGGAGGGGTGGGAGGGGTGAGGCTGGGATCATCAAGAGGTTGCTCACTCACCTACTGGTGGCTGGTGACGGCCGTGGGCTGAAAACACCCCCATGTGGCCTCTGCATATGGCCCAGGCTTCCTCAAAGCATGGTGGCTGGTTTTCAGGGATAAACATCCTCAGAGAAAGAGGAGGAGAGAGACAGGTGGAGATTGTATTGGCTTTCTGAATCTAGCCTGGGAAGCCACTTAGTGTCCCTGGTGTGTTTCCTGTGCTGAGCATATACAGCCTGTATTCAGGGGGAGGGAAATCAGACCATCGAAGACTGGGCAGACATTTTTTAAAACCATGACAACATCATCTATAGGAAGTTGGTGAACGTTTCCTTCTCCGATTGGCATCAGGGAAAAAAAAAGATTACACCGTCTGTGCCCACACTTACAAGTGACATCAGAGTAATGTGAATGATTCCATACAGAGTGCCAGCTGGCCTGGTTGTGGTCTTCATTAGGTGGCCCTGATATGCTAACGAGGTTCTGAATATTAAGGAGGGAAGCCCTGATACGGGCAGGCTTATCTCTCGACATTACATCTCCCCAAAGCATGGGTGCAGAGGGGAATCCAGCTTGGCTGGCCTGCCTGGTTTTGGGCCCTAGAAACAGGCTCTTTTGGATCCAATGGTTTTGCAGTCAATCACTAGGAGAACGCAGCTGATACCCAGGCTCTAGGATATCGGTGCACAACGGCTGCGCCAGTCCTCATAGGGAGACCAGAGACTCACCAGTCCCCCTTCAGAAACCAGTCTGGGTTCAAATACGCTTGCTTGGAGCCCGAGGCATTTATCTAGCTCTCTTCTCTCGACTCACTCCAAGATGTTACATCCTTGTCTTCTGTCACTCCAGGCATTCGGTTTCAAAACCAGACGCCTCGGTCTTTGCAACTTTTTGTATCATCAACACCTTAAAACCCCTTGGCCAACCCATGTGCCAAATCGGGGCCCCTTGGGTCCCTATGCCAGCTGAATGGTATCAGAATTCATCGGTGTGCCTCAATGTACACATCTGTAAAATGGGGAAATGTTGGTGTCTGCCTTATCAAATTGGGATAGGGTTGAAATGACTTCCTTCATGTAACGTAGTGAAGACAGACACAAAGCACTTCATCGATGTTAGGTATTTTTATTATAATTATTGCTTGTATTGCTTTCTGTGTCCAGATTCCTGCCTGAGGCTGGAATTCTTCAGAACCTGAGCCTACCATCCAAACTGACGCCCTCCGTTCCCAGCTTTGTCCTGTGTTGACTTCCTCTTCATCTTCCCTGGGTTCCCGCTGCGGGCGGCATGTCCGCAGGTCTCGAGGATGGGCTGGGCTCGACTAAACAGAGGTTCTGTGTCCCATGGTGTTCCCTCCCAGCTCCTCTCCCTGCCACAAAGCCGGGGATGCTCTTGGAAGGGCAGCCCCGAGCCCGTGTGAGGATGACAGACTGCGTAAGATGATGGAAGTGACATCGCTAATGACGGAAATCAACGGCTCCAGCCAGAGCCAGAATCCAAAGGAGGAATCAGCAGTGAGTCCCCGTGAATATACGGTTGGGCTCGAAGCCCTGCCAGAAATCAGTCTCCGCCAGAAAATTGAGCTGTGATTATTACAAAGAGTCAGAATGATGACTTTAGTCACGACACTTTGGGAGCTCCATAAAGAGCAGCCCAAACCGTTTCGACATTAAGTGTTTGGAGGAAGAAGGATGGCTTGGGAAGGATGATCTTGTTATTCCCCGAAAAGCTCCTATGAAGATGTCAGGCATATGGAAATAACAGATGGGAAAGGCGTGCCGGGGTCATCACTCCGATTGCTGAGCTCTGCGATCGACAAGCGCAACCCACGTCACCAGGCAAATAGAAGTGCCAGCATTGGGGGGTAGGGGGAGAGGCACAGAGAAGGGAAAGCGGAAACCGGATATTTCGAAACATCAGGGGTGGAGAGATTTGCATTAGGAATATGGCACTCTTCCAAGGAAAATCAAGAAAAAGCAAGCATAAAGCTTTGGGTAAGAAAGTGAGCAAAGAAGATCCCATCCAAAGTTGATTAACTGACAGATTTGCTTTTATGTGTGTGGAATGTGGTAGTTCCCAGGGTTGGGGGGAGATCACAACATGTCACAAATTCTGATGACCATTGTGGACTCTCCTAAAAAATGTCCTTAACATGCAGTTCTGGTAAACAGCATGAGGAACATCAATGGGGCTGGACATCTCAGGGGTTCCCAAATGGTGATTCTGATAGTAGTGTTTTCTCCAGTGCAAAGAGATGGAGAGGCAACCAGCAGTCAGAGCCTGGACTCCCTACCCCGTGGATTTCCAGGGAGGACATCAACATGGGGTCCTCCATGTTGGGGCCCCCCATGCTGGGGCCATAGTACCACTGCCCCACCCTCTGATAAGTCACGCTGATGGGGTTGAGCTTCCTTGAATCAGTCCTGCTTGAGTACTTGACTAGAATCGGGCTAAATGTCCTCTTCACCTCCCATCCTTTCTTTGTAAATCAGTGGGGCTTCTATTAGAATTTAGGGTAGGGCAATTTTTTTTCTTGGGATGAGACTGTCCCACCCATTACGTGGTGCTTTGCCCCTCACCTTTAAGCACTAACATTGGCAGGCCCCTTTTTATGGTTATGGTGACTACCTCTGGCCCATTCCTAAATACAGTTTTAGAGTCTGTTGAATATGTAGTTGGTGTGAAACCAATATTCTGGAGTTGCCTTTCAATACAGGAGTTGATCACTGTCATGGTAGAAGAGTCATGGGAAGAAGGACCAACAGACAAGCATTCGAGCCTGAAGCTGACAGTAGCAAGTCAAAACCTTCTCCCTCACTCTCAAGTCCTTGGCCTTTGCCCCAGAGCCTGGCCCAGGCCCTGCTGAGTCTTCCGAGCCAGGAACCACTGCAGCCGCTCCAACCAAAGGCCACTCCTCACCTTTGAACAATAGGAGCAGGAGAGTTTCAAGAGGAAGAACCATGAAAAGGACACACAGTCCAAACAAGGCAGAACCCAGAGGAGACTCCCATACATGGCTTTTCCAAGACTTTTCCAACTTCTCTGTTTCTCCTTCCAGAGTCTAGATCTCCTGATGTCAGCTGAGGGTTAAAGGCCTATGTCTACACGGCTTTTCTCCAGTAGTAGGTGAGAGAGGGAATCTCAAACTCTACCCTCCCCCCAGTACTTTACCCTGCAGGGAGGGTAGTTTTCCAAAGGGCAAATCTGCATCTCGGTAAGGCCTGGAACATACTTGTTTGAATCACGTCATGCAGATTTCTTTGCTGAAGACCTTCTCAAACTGGTAATGATTCCGGACCAGACACCTCGCTGAGGATTTCATGTGCATGTCCAGCCTGCTCTAGAAGGCACCTACTATAAATACCAGGAGTTTTCAGATGAGTAAACCAAAGTTTGGGTATGTTGAGTTAATTGCCCAAAGACCCTAGTCCAGGTTCACACATGTCGGAGCTCATGTGCTTTATAAACAACACGTCCTTCTGATATGCTAAAATATGTTAGGGAGATGCGTCAGGTAATAGATAAGGCGCTTCTAGAAGCAGCCTCTGATGCTCTGAGATGTGTGAACAGAAAGTTCTTTAGCCTGGGCTCTTTGGGTCAATGCTTGTTGAGCAAAATAAGACCAGTTGATGAAGAAATTGAATTCAGCCAATCCTACAGGAAGCTCTGGAGGTGAGAAGGCCCTTCAGATCAGTCCCAGAATGGGACAAGGCAGCTGGGTCTTTAACACCATTTCTGCCCACGAGAGCTACCCCATATTGAGGGTTAGAAGACACAGGACGCCTTGAATGGGAAGCATAGCCTTGAGGGGTATTTCTTTCTTCAGCGAAGGACATATTCTAGAGAGGGAGAAGCTGAGAGATAAGTTCTTCTGTTCATGAGCAGGGCATGTGGGCAGCTCATCACAGCATCCACTACCCCCCACCAGAGCCCTGCTTGGATGTGTGGGGCCACGTCCAGAGCCAGACCTCCATGGCCCAGGCAGCTCACGACACCACAGAGCTTTGCTTGGGAGGACCTGCCTGCAAATCTAGTGCTCCTGGGTGTGCACACACTTTGGGAAAGCTGTTCCAGAGACTGGAGTTTGGAGGTGAGCAGTTGCTGGTTAGAAGCCACAGGATCTTTGCACATTCTTCTCTTGGAGCTTCGGATAGAAACCTGTGATACTACTTGAGTGTACTCAGTCTGGGCACTTTTAGGCCTGCTGAAGAACAGCGTGGCCTTGGTCTCTGGAAAGTAAGTAAGAAAATCTACATATAGGTCTAGAGTAAATGATGTTGAGAGGATTACTATTGACTTCAGCTAGTTAGTGGCAGAAATGAGATTTGCAGAGGCTTCCCTGCTCTTAGTTCAGTGTTCTTGCCATCACACCTGCCGGTCCTTGGTTTCGGGGGCAGAGATGTAAAGAAGTTCCATTCCGAAATCCCTCAGCCTAAAGGGCAGACAACCTTATGATCTGAAGGTTTTATTTGGAGACCAGTTAAAAGAGAGATGTTTCAGTTCATTGCTCATTTGTCATTCACCAGGACTGGGATGTCCCTGGGCGATGCTAAGCTAACATTCAGCAGCGTCGACAAGATGACACGCCACGCGCTGAAAGGTAGCCTTTGACGGCATTAGAAGAGGGTAATACAGCCTCCCAGGAGTGATGAGAGCGGGAACAAATGTGAACGGAAGATCAAACGTCAGCCTGCTACACAAGACAAGACCGAGACGGGACATAGGGCAGCCTCGGAGGGGAAGAGACGGGACGCGGAATCAGTGCTCTGAAATGGGAACGTGACTGATCTCCCAAATAAACAGATGGACAGATCACAGCCTCATTTAGATGCCACTTTGAGATGACTGCCCCTGGGGTTTTGGCTTCTCTTCTATAAGCAGCTCCTAGGTTTGCCAGAATATAAATAGACTACATTGAGACTTACAGCTTGCAGGGGCCTGAGAGACTCAATTGTCTCATTTCATTTCTTTCTTTATCAGAAAACCAAAGCCCGGAGAAGTCCATTGCTTGGCCTGAGGTGACACAGGTAGTCAGCCACACCATAGATGGGAAGTCAACATTTTTTTTTTTTCACTTGATGATTCATTTATTCTGCAGACATCAAACACTTCATGGGCGCAGTCCTTGGGCTTAAACCCCATGGAGTATAGAATTGAGTGGGGCACACTGATTGTTTCTTGGAGATTCTCAATCAACTGGGCAGAGAGGCCCATGAACAATTCATGAGGGAACACAGCAGTGAGGACAATATGAAAGCATTTTGTTGCTAAATGACACATAAAAAGTGCTGAGCGTCCCTAGCTGCTCCTGGGGTATTGAAGGATGGGTGGAGGTATTGTCCTATATGCCGGTCCCCCTCTGTACCAGAAGGAGAGGTGAGGTCTTTAATTTTCAGCCTCAGCCCTGCCCACGTCCAGAGCCAGACCTCCATGGCCAGACCTCAGTGGGGCCGTGGATGTATTAACTATTTTAGATCCAAAGAAGGTAGAGTCTGGAATTGCTTCAGTCAACCTGCGTCCAGTGTTTTGTGTACCTGAGTACCTGCCTTTGGCAAGACTTTAAATGACCCATGTGCAAAGGAATGTATTAGAAGGAGAGAAGGGAGCCTCTCATTGTTCCCTGCAGGAAGCATCCCTCGATTTTGTCCTGGTGCCTCTGCTTTCTCCGTGTCCGCATCTCAGGCTATGAGATGGACTTGTCTTTGTGAATCTACCTCATTCTTCTGCCTTCTTTGGCTTACTTTTTTTTTTTTAAGTTTATTTGTCATCATGCATATGTTATGGTTAAATCAAGTACTATTCCTGAGACTCTATGACGGTGGGACTCTGGTGTCTACTCTTTGGTTTGTCTACAGGTTCTGTGCTCCAGAGAGAGAATAAATTCAGTGGGGTCAACTAGAACCAGCTGTCCAATCCTCTTCCGGCCAGCTAGGGTCAGGGGAGTGTGTTCAACTCTTGTAGCCAAGACCTTTAGGCTTTCTCCATCATCAATGGCTATGGATCATCAATGAACACTGTAGTAGCATGCTCTGAGCAGGTATTCTGAACATGTCTACCCATCATTAACAGCACACAATGGCCTTTTAGTGGTACCTTCAAGATTTGAGAAGACTTCTGCCTCTCATTTTTGTTTTCACTCAAGGGTTCCACCAGTTGATCTCAGCTCCATTAATCATTCAGCATGTTGGTCTGCTTGGGCTGCCATGACCATATCTCCGACTTGGTGGCTCACCCAACATTAATTCATTTTATCATAGTTCTGAAGGCCAGAAGTCTAAGATCAAGGTGCCAAGAGGGTTGGTTTCTGGCAAGAGATGTCTTCTTGATTTATAGATGTCTGTCTTGTCACTGTGTCCTCAAGTGGCCTTTTCTCCATACATATTCTCCTGGTCTCTTCCTCTCTTAAAAGAATACCAGTCCTATTGGATTAGATACCCCCCACCCCATGACATCATGTAAACTTAGGGCCTGTCTCCAAACACAGTCACACTGGGGGTTAAGGATTTAACAAATGAATTAGGACATGGGGTAGAGGGTGGGTGGGACACAATTTCGCCATGACACCCAGCAGTCCCTCTCTAACTGGGAATCTTCCCAATAGTTGGGTTTCCCTCTCTTGGAGTCTTGCCTCACTTGCCACTAATAGATCACAAAGGCCATGTGAAAATCGACCAATTCTAAAACAAGCAAACATTAACCCAAGCTGTTGGGATGATGGTTATCTTTGGGAATTAGAGGCCAGAAGGAGCAGTGGAAAGGGATCTGAGAAGACGTTTTTTGATCTGGGTGCTGGCTCCATGACTGGGTTCAGATTGTGGAAATTCATCAGCTGGCATCCTGATGGCATATGTGTCTCCTCTCTATGTCTGTTTGTGTCAGGTATCTGGTGCTGTGCAACAAGCTACCCCCAAACATGGTGGTTTAAAACAATCAGAAGCATTACTTTTTTCTCAAAGATCTATAATTTGTCAGGGCTCGAGAAGGATAATATATCTTTGCCCCAGTTGCTGTCAGCTGGGGCAGATTCAAGTCTAGGCACTAAGATCACCTGAAGGTTCCCTTGTTCCCATGTTTTGTTATTGGGGGAAACCTTCATTGGGACTTGGCTGGAACATGCACAAGAGGCCTCCTTAGGGGGTCTGGGCCACTCACAACATGGTGACTGTGTTCCAAGGGTGAGTAGAGGCAGTTGGAAGCCATATTGCTTTTCGTGACCTAGTCATGTCACTTACCCCTCATTTTGTTCATCAAAGCAATCACCAAGGAGCACCCAGCTTTAAGGTGAGGAGAACGAGACTCCATCTCTGAATGGGGAATGGCAACGTTCTGAAAGCGTATTTGGACAGATATACTGCTGTGGCAAATTTTGAGGGGAAAAATTGAATCCCACTACAATGTTGCACTTTAACAAAAAGTTAAAAAAAATAGGTACAATTAAAATGAGAAAAAAGGGGCACCTGGGTGGCTCAGTGGGTTAAGCCGTTGTCTTCGGCTCAGGTCATAGGGTCCTTGGATCGAGTCCCACATTGGGCTCTCCGCTCGGCGGGGAGCCTGCTTCCCCCTCTCTCTCTGCCTGCCTCTCTGCCTACTTGTGATCTTTCTCTGTCAAATAAATAAATAAAATCTTTAAAAAAATGAGAAAAAAAAACAGTTTGGGAGAAACAAATCGAGCCCAAGTCACCATCAAGTAGTCTAAAGTCATGTGCCACATCTCAATCCACTTTTAATTTCCCAAGAACCTCTGTCATTATAAGAATCTTTGACATGCAACCATTGTGTGTGGAGAAAAGGAGTAAACAAAATATCATCAGCAACCCACACTGTGGAGGAAGGCAGGTTATCACACAGGGCTGGTTGAGACTTCTGTATTCCCCCCCACCCCATCATTTGTAATCATAATGGAAAAAAAGAACATTATCTACAAAATAGGAGGTGGTGGTGTGCAGGAAATGGAGCATGAAAGAGATTTGTGCTCTGATGTAGAGATTAGGAAGAACAACCCATGTGAATTAATAAATGGGATGCAAATATAACATATTCGAGTGTGACTTCGGCACAACTTCAAAGGTTTTGTTACGTGAAGAAATACAAATTCTCCGAAGCGATATTAAAGACAGGTCCCCCACCCCAACCCCAGAATGGAGCATGATTGCCTTGGGATGATTTCAAAAGTGTTTCAATGGTGATGTCCGAGTTCCTTCCCATCCAAACTCTCTGCTGTTGTTTCTGGAGCCATTACGTCCTCTTTCCTCTTTCATGGGCCATACTCAAAGGTAGGTTTGTTCTTCCTTACCCCATGATGACACCCAATCCATCTACCTATGCGTTTTAGCTTAAAACTTACGACCACTCCATCCCCATTCTCAGAAAATTCCTCAGACCCTCCTTGTTCCATTTCCAGCTTATCTGTCCTCCAGACGTATTATCACCTTACCTTCTGGCATTCCTCTCATCACTCGTGTCCTACTTCATCTCCCGCCCTTAAACTTGACAGCAGCTCTCATTTTCTCCATTTTGTCTATCTGAGAAATAGATCTCTGTTGTCCTAGACTTCTTGATCTGTGGATATTTTAAATAATTCTTCCATGTATTTAAATGCTGGTACTTGGATCTCATCCTGACATTAGGCTGGGAGGTCACCAACACAAATTTAGGAGATCAGGCACCACTTGGGGTTACAGCTTCCAAGACGGTGCAACTTCCAAGACTTGGAATTTGGTTCAAAAAGTGTGGAAGCCACTCAAGATAACAGCACCACTGGCATCTTCATAGGTACTGCAGGATACTATTAAAGATAGAAAATTTGAAGTTGAATCGTAATGATTTCCAGAAAAGAGTAGGGGGCAGATCACCAAGGGCACTGCATGATCCCTCAGGCTTCATACCTAGCTGATCCCCCGAAAGATAGAGCTTCTTTGAACCCAACGTAGGTGTTAAGTCAGGTCTACTTTACCCAACATATTCATGGCAAGATCCTAAAGCAAGATCCATGGGTTTTCAATTAATATTTATTAAGTGAATGAAAACTGTCTATTTATCTCATTTATTATGAAATTCCTCAGATCACAAAATTGGATACTCTCAGAAAAATGTCCAAATGGATTTACAATTTGAGTGTATTTCTCTCTCCAACGATGGCTTGAGACACCATTTGGCACTGTCAGCATGAACGAAAACGGGGCAGGGCTTCTCATGGACAGAATGATGAGGTACGTGAGCATGCTGTCCAGAATGATTCTGTCTGGGTCCTTCGCCCTTACCCCCTCCACAGCACCTCCTCTTCTTAACCCCCTGCTAGAGGAGGCAGAAATAATTATGATTGAGGGAATTAAAGATATTTTCCCTTTCTTAAGCCAGCTGTTTCCCTAAGATTCAGAGGCTGGTGGATTTTAATTGTGTCCTCATCCCCAAACAAGCTCACCCAAGCTCAGAGCTGGTCTTCTGTGTAGAGAAGAGCAAGCATTTACTGCTTGACTTTCCCTTTTCTTCTCTTGGAGGTCAACCTTGTCCATCGATTGCTACTCAGCCAGCATTTTATATTACTGTGTTGACCTCTCTTTAAAGAGCCTTTCCACTCCAAAAACATAGAGATATATTTGACAACAGGGTTATAAGAGGCCTTTCAATGGGTATATAATAAAGCATCATTAATAAATGTCAGCAGAAAATCCCAACACCAAACATTTTTTATCTTTGAGTCCTTGGGGGAACTTTGAGAAACCACATCTGAATAAACAGTCCGAAACCTTTGGAAATGATACAATTTAATTAAATCCTCAGATATTTATTGAGATCATGGGAAGGGTAAGACACTTAGGGTCTTGATTCTATCTCGCTCAGCGGTGAAAGGCGCAAAATGACCACTACCTTGTCCAGGTGGGGTTTAAACAGATGACAAGGAGAAGGGACCTGGCACAGAGTAAGTGCTTTGTAATGGCTCAGGTTTTCTTCTCCTGGAGCTTCAAGAAGATTCCAATCTAGTAAGAAGACTAAAAATCGAAATGTGGCATAAGATAAAATATGAAAAATCCTGTAACAGAGGGCCAAAGGCTGCATTATGGGAGATCAAAGGTAAGGAGGGCTCTCTGGGGAATAAAGTCATCTATACCCATAGGCCCCCCTTAGGGGCCCCTGCATTTTCCTATACTCCTTGTAGTCAGGTGGGTTTGTGCAGAAATGGTTTTGGGAAACGGGCTGTGAGTAGAAGTGATGTGTCATTTCCAGCCTAAACCGTTTAAGAGCTTTAGCCTGAGACTAGCCATCAGACTCTGTCCTGGCTACACCTCTCATAGAAGTCCTGAGGTGGAGGGACTACAAAAAGGAAAAAGCCAGAATCTCTGAGTCACTGTTTAAAGTTGACTGCCTAAATAACAATACAAATAAAAAAATGAACCCTTAAAAAATGTTTAAGCCACTGTGATTTGGAGGGTTGCTTGTTATAGCAGCAAAGATTGGATCATTCTAACTAAGGCAGTCAGAACAATACACAGAACAATACACCGTGAAAGCCAAGAGGTGAGAGAGAGCTCCAGAGTAGAGCAGGAAACTTCATAATAAGCTAGAGAATTGAAAGAGAAGAAGGGTTTAGACAAATAGGTGGGAAGGAGAAAATTTTAGCTGGGAGGAGGGTGGGAGAAAAGGCACAGGGACTGCAACCTTCCTCAGTGTTTTCTGTGGGCCACCCGGCTGGACCTACAGTTGAGTATCATGGAGCCTCACATGAAGGTGCTTCTCTACTCCGAAAAAGCCAGAAAGTAACTCTGAGATCTGCCTCGGTGCTGATTTGCTCATCCTCAAACTTCAACATTCAAAATTCTTACTTTAAACCCAATCTGTCTTGTTGCAACATAAGGTCTTCTTGTTCTTGGAATAAAAAACACAGTTGCTCACTATCACCCATAAAATATTGCTTCATTAACTTGAAAACTGTAATTAACTACATATCAGCCTTCTGGCTCCAGGCAAATATCCATAATTCCTTTAGTGTTCCCTCGCAGTCTGCTTCTAACCTGTTAATCATTTTCCCTGCCCTTTTGCCATCATCAGCAGGAGGGGAAAAAGCCCTTTAAATAGAAGCTAATCACCCACAGCACTCTGTTAGGCACTTTACAGATGCCCTCACATTAGACTAAGCCAGATATGCAGAAAAGGACTCACATGTGCACACGCACATGTACACTTGCGTATGTGAACCGTTTTTTTTTTTTAAGAGATAGATTAATAGTCTAAAAGAGCAGGAAGAAGAGAGAGTTATTTCAAAAGAGATTTAAGGTGTGATCATTTTACATAACAAACTCCCCTAGCTGCCTTTAAAAACGAGAGCTCATTCATCCCCTCTAAAAATGCTCCCCATTCTTCATTTCACCAAGGGGCTGGCTGCAAATGCAAGTGTGTTTGTACATGGAGTTCTCTGCCCTCGGAAAGCACTTCTGTGGAAGATAATTGTAGTAACATGGACAAATGCAGTCACTGGAGAAGGTAAAAAGTGGGCTTAGGCTTCAATGTGCTGTGTGATGGGATTTGTCTAAGGACAGGTGATGAACGCTGCCTCTAGGGAATGAGAGGTGGCCTGATGACTGGGTTTAGGGGGTTCACTCCTCTTAAGGGGGGTGGGGCAAGGGAATAACTGAGGTAGAGGCAGGTGGAAAGGGAGAAGAGTACTCTATACTGGCATATGGCCATCACCATACATTGTCTGGTAGAGAGTGTGAGTCAGTACAAGCTAGTCAATGCTGCAGTAACAAGCTCCTTGGAGGCAGGAGTCTGGGTGCTGGATCCCAGGACTCTTAAGACCCTAGCATTGACTGGTGAACTTATCACCACCCCAGTGACTTTGGATCTCTAGGTCTGGACCTACAGATGGTTTAACAAAACTCCCTCTAACTCCCTTGCTATACTTCTATAAACAAGAGCTAGAACCAACAACAGGATTGGACTCAGAGCTGCAGTATCTTTCTTAAGGACGAAGGAAGGGCCTCTGTATCACTGTGACAATGGTACCCGGGAATGCTGTGGTGGTTCCAGCAGCGACAGTAGTAAAGGAATGAAGTCTTGGGAAGCAGACGGAGGTAAAGCTTTCTAGAAATGGACCCCCATGGGGACAGTGGCTCCTTTATGGGCTGTAAACTCTAATGAGGTGAAAGATGGGACAGGCGTGGGTCACGGTGATTTCCCACATCTATCACATAGTGGGTGCTCAATAAACATCGCCAAACTTCAATCCAAAGTAGAAAATGACTCAGAGACCTGGAAACTGGGGGCAAATGCGGGAACAAGGGGGGAATGGTAGGAGGGATTTGCAGGGGATGGATTTCCCAACCGTTCTGTGAGTAAGACAAGCTGCCGAATAACTTTCACTTTTGTTTTGTCCTTGCTTCTGTGTAAGCCTAGAATGGCCCAGAGAGATGCTACATCACAAGGGCCAGAAGGACAAGGACATGTGCTGACTGTAGGGGAAAAGTTGGAAAGGTGTGTTTTGCCGTAATGCTTGAATGAGTAATTTACCTGGCATAGACTCCCCACTGAGTACCTTATCACTTACCAGATCACTGGGTCCTGATCTCCTCTGGGCTCTGAGGACCCTCACCCTCCAGGGAATCAGTAATTTGGCTCTAGACTGGCCCTCTCTCATGGTTGCTTACACCAAAGAACTTGGCCATCCAGACCCCAAATGCCTGACAAGGAAGTGGGTTAACTGTAGTTTCCTATTGTCAGTACAGAAGTCCATGAGCTTGGAACCAAAGATACTCCAGAATCTGACTATTTAACCCAAACATTCCACTTACGATCTGGTTCATTGCTCTTTGTACCCGAAAGAGCTGAGTACGTAGCGCTGAGCTCCCGTGACCGTCTTTGTAGGGACAATTTTTGCTTTCACAGCCCTGACACTTGTGAAAGTGGAGGTGATCCATTTTGCTGAATACATAATGCACAGAAAATAGCAAGGCTGACTGCAAAAAGCCAAGGCCATCCACTCTTAAACCACACATAAATCTCAGCCTTAGGCTCACATGATTACTTATTCCTCTCATTTGAGCTTGTTAAGTAATTACTACGTAAATTATTAGGATAATGTAATATGCATGACTTTAAGGAATGACAAATTGGAGCTAACTTTCTTAATTTGTTGCCATAGCTACATTTCTAGAAATTCTAAATTGTTCCTCTTCTCATGGATAAATTACTGCCATCCCGCTATTTGTTTAGCTTTGATTGGCTAGACCCTGAGCCCTTGCCCGTCAAAGGACTCCACGTCCAGTCTCGAAAGCCTTGCCTTGGGTCTGAGTAGCCTCCCTCAGAGGGTGAGGAGACCTTGAAATGGAAACCAGAACTGGACAACCCATCCTCATGGAACGCTACCTTCCTTCTTCTTGGCTCCCCAGTTGATATTAACTCACCAGAAACGAGGGGCTAAAGTGAAAACTAGACACTACTTGTGCTCCTAAAACTAAAGAAAGTCACACTCGGATACTGGCTTAAGTCTTAAGAAAAGGTGTGACTATCCTTTCTCCGTTTCCATAAAATATTAAAGGACACGTTAGTCACATCTCTGCCTGGAAGGTAGACCCGCCAGAAGACAAGCGGGACCTTCTAGAATGCAGCTTCCTGACTATCCATCCGGGTGGCACAACCAATTTATCACCACACTTCTATACAAGGATAAGCAAAGATACATTGGGGCATTAAGGATCGAATGCCAACAAAATAAAAAACAAGAGTTAGGAAAATAATTTGAAATAGTGGAGCTCAAAGTAAGAAGGCCCTGGGCACTGTAGCATTTAAGACAAAATAACGTCAAATAATATAAATATTCAATTAAATAATATAAATAATACAAATTATGTTAAGTACTGTAAACCATTTTGTTTTGGTAATAGGTATAAAATTCAAGGGTACCAAAATGTACTAAAAAGACAACTATTAGAAATGGACAAAAAATGTACCAGAAAAATGTGTGTGAAAGAAAACACAATTCCTTTTCTTTGTGTGAAAGAAAATACAATTCCTGTATGTTTTAATGGTTAAACATCTGAATAGGAAAAAAATTAAGATTGGATTCATGAATATCTATTCATCTATCTACTTCTATCACATCTCTATGTATCTATAAAGCTCTTCAATCTACAGAGACTCTACCTCCTTATTAAGCATTTATGAAAGAATTGGCCCTATACCAGGTCTTGAGGAAAACTTAATAAATTTCAAAAAGCAGAAATTACAGGGTTCATATTTTCTGATCACAAAGCAAATAATAATAATGGTAATTATAAATGCTTAAAATACCCACTTACTTGGAAACTAAAACAAAAACTGTAATAAGTTGTTGAGTCGAAGAGGAAATCACAACCATAATTATAGACCATTTTAAAAATAATGACAACGGAATCATGCCTATCAGCTTTGACGGAAGGCAGGGAAAGGAGAAGCGAGAGATGAATGGGCACTTGCACACGCTTCCATTTTTAAACCAGGAAGGATGTACAGAAACAAATTCATGTTTCAAGTCAAGAAACGTTGCAATGTCGGACGGAGTCAAGGAATCAGAAACATTCACTCTTCCGGGCAAGGAGGCTTGCAGGGGGTAGGGTGTGGAGGTGGAGATGTGGAAAGGGCTGGGCTGTTGAGCTGTAATTCACCTGCTTTCTGTCCTTAACCTATGAGGTCCTCGATGATGAGGATCAGAGGGAGGGTGGGGAATTGCAAATCTCTTACATAAATGCCCCCGTCCTCTATGTTTGCCCAACAAAACCATTGCTTTTCCTCTCTTCTTTGTTCATCCGGAGCTTTCTGCCTCTCTTCCTACACACATTTGCACGTGACATGCCGGTCTAAGTTCTGATTATTCGGACGGGGATTGCGATCCGGCTGGCCATCCAGTGTGCATGCGTTTGCTTCCGTACCAGCCTATAAATACATTTTACAGCAGACACCGGTTCGGGGTGCGATTAATTCAAGCAAAAAGGCCCATCTAGCCGATGAGACTTTCTTAAGACGACAAATGGATTTAAATGAAATAATGTTTGTAGAGTGCACTGCCTTGTTGCCACATTCCAAATGCTCAATAAATATGAACTATTAGACCACTTTATTTCATTGCATATATTTGCGTGTATAGAAAAACTGTAAAGCTATTACTCTATGAATAATAGAGTTTCAAAAAGCGACTGAACAAAGGACAAATAAAAATAAATATATTTACTATAGTCTACCAACATGCTTAAAAATAGAGAGAGAAAATCCTATCCGGGAATGTTGCAAAAGGAAAACAGAACAGATCGAGCAAAGCAAAAACTAGTACCAAGTATGATTTTAAAAAATGTGCAAGACTTATTTGAAGGGAAATAAATAAATTCACTGAGAAAAATATGAATGAATAATGGAGAGAGATACTATATCCCTTGATTGGAAGACTACACATTTAAAAAATGTGAATTACTCCCAACTTAAGGTATATTTAAACATAATCTGAGAAAAAATATTAATAGAATTTTGGGGGGGGAAGCTTTGGATCATGATTTTAAAGTTCATCTGGAAGAGTAAAAAGCATTAGAAAATAAAGAAAAATTAAAAAAATTAGGAAATGTAAATTAAAAGCACAATGAATGATCTCTATACACCTGTTAGCATCGCTAAAATAAGACGTAATCATAGTGACTGCAGAGGCACTGGATGTCTCACACGTGGCTGGTGGTTATGAGAGTGGAACAGTCCCTGTGGGAAATGGCTTGGCGATTTTTAAATAAAACTTAATGCGTACTTATCCTATGACCTAGGCATTACACTCTGGGGCTTTATCCCAGTTTAACCCTAAACTGGAAATAATCCAAATGTCCTTCAATGGGTGATTGGTTAAACCAGCTCTGGCACAATGAAATATTACTCAGCAATGAAAAAAAAAAAGAATAAATTGTTGATAGACACAAAATCCTGGACGGAGCTCAAGGGCTTTGCGCTTCATGAAAAAATGCCAGCCTTTAAAGTTTATATGCTGTCTGCTTCCATGTATATAATATTCTTCAAATGTCAAAACTGTAGAAATGAAGAAAAGATTGGTGATTGCTGGGGACAAGGATGCAATTACTAAGAAAGGGAGGCTGTGCAAAAGGGAATCCTCTTACACTGTTGGTGGGAGTGCAAGCTGGTGCGGCCCCTCTGGAAAACAGCGGGGAGGTTCTTCAAGAAGTTAAAAATAGAGCTGCCCTACGACCCAGCAATCGCAGTAGAAGGTGTTTACCCAAAGGATACAAATGTAGTGATCTGAAGGGGCATACGCACCCCAAGATTCATAGCCGCCATGTCCGGAATAGCCACACTTTGGAGAGAGCCCAGATGTCCTCGACAGATAAACAGAAAAGATGTGGTGTATGTACACAATGACATATGACCCGGCCATCGGAGTGGATGAGTACTCATCCATGGTTGGGGAGGGAACTGGAGGGTATGACGCTGAGCAAAATAAGTCAATCAGAGAAACACAATCATCGTACGGTTTCACTTACACGTGGAATACAAGAAACAGGGCAGGGGACCACAGGGGGAGGGAAGGAAAACAGAATGCGATTTCCAGCAGGGAAATTGAGAGGGAGACAAACCATGAGAGACTCTTAACTGCAGCGAACAAACTGAGGGTTGCTGGAGGGGAGGTGGGTGAGGGGACGGGGTAACTTGGTGACGGGCATTAAGGAGGGCACGGGATGGAATGAGCCTGGGTGTTCTATGCAACTGATGGATTATTGAACACTCCATACGAAACCAATGATGTACTTACTACAAATTGGCTAATTGAATTTAAATGTTAAAAAAACAAAAAAAGGAGAATGTGAAATCAAGGAGGATCCCCCTTGGGGTGACAGAGCAGCCCCGGATCTTGACTGCTCTGCTGTTTGCATGGATCTATGCATCGGGTAAAATTAGAGCCGTGTGTTGTATGTAAAAATGGTGCATCCGTGATGCAAAAGGGTTGCTAGTCCAGTGAAGAGTATAAATGGTACAAATGTCAGTGTTCTGGCTTCGACATTGTGCCGTAATGATGTGAGATGTCCCCGGTGCAGAAAGATGGGTGGAGGGTACCTAGAACTCCACATACTATATTTCATAACGTCCTGGTGCTATTTCAAGTAAAAAGCTTTAGAACAATCAGGAAGAGGGGTGCCCCGGGTGACTCAGTCGATTAAGCACCCAACTCTTTTGATTTCGGCTCAGGTCATGATGATCTCAGGCTGGTGGGAGTGAGCCCCGTGTCCGACTTGGTGCTGAGTTTGAGATTTTCTCACTCCCTCTCTCTCTGCCCCTCCCTTCTGCTCACACACACTCTCTCTCTCCCCCAAAAAAGTCAGAAAGAAAAAATATCAAGAATTATGAAGAACTATAAAACTCACAAAAATTACAAAATTTGAAGTCAGGACAGTGGTGTGATCTGATTTGCCCTGGCGGGTACAGAGCATACCATGAAGCTATGTGATGAAAATGTGTTACAAGTCATGAGTTGACAGAGAGATCCGTGGAACAGAAGACTTAGCATTGAATCAGGATCGGGAACATATGATAAAGGAGCTTCAGGGCGCCTGGGTGGCTCAGTGGGTTAAGCCTCTACCTTCGTTCGGCTCAGGTCATGATCCCAGGGTCCTGGGATCGAGCCCCGCATCGGGCTCTCTGCTCAGCAGGGAGCCTGCTTCCTCCTCTCTCTCTCCCTGCTTGCCTCTCTGCCTACTTGTGATCTGTCTGTCAAATAAATAAATAAAATCTTAAAAAAAATAAAAGAAGGAGCTCTAATCAGAGGTGAATGGTCCAGGACTCAACAACTCAGGTTAGAAATTTGAGTTAATTTCATTGAAACACAATGGTGCTAAGTCCTCCTCTTACGCTATACTCCAAAATAAATTCCAGATGTATTAAAGCACCAAGGAAGAAAATAAGTTATTAGTTTGATATATAGGTAAAAAACTTTCTAATCATAAAAACCTGTGTGTTAAATCATAAATATCTTAAGCTTCTATTCATCTAAAGCATCATAAACCATGACAACAACAAGCAAAGAAATTTAAGGGGAAATGATTATTATCATTACTCTACTGGAGAAGATCTTTTGAATTTATAAAAACAGAGCATCTCAATGGAGAAATGTAAAAACGACCTCAATCGACATTAACAAATAAAAATTACTAAAATTATTCAGCCTAATGAATAATAAAAGGAACAAAAATTAAAGCCATAGTACAGTTTGGCAGTTTCTTAAGAAGCTATATGCTCTAACACCATATGACCTGGAAATTGTGTGCCTGGCCATTTATCCTAAAGAAACGACAACTTACACTCACACGAAAACCTGTACACAAATGTTTGTAGCAGCTCAATCCGCAAGTCGGAAACTGGGAACAGCCCAGATGTACTCCCATGGGTGCACAGTCTGACACACCGTGGTATATGCACACCAAGGAATACGGCTCAGCAATAAAAAGGAACAAACTCTTTTTTTTTTTTTTAAGATTTATTTATTTATTTGACAGAAATCACAAGGAGGCAGAGAGGCGGACAGAGAGAGAGGAGGAAGCAGGCTCCCCGCTGAGCAGAGAGCCCGATGCGGGACTCAATCCCAGGACCCTGGGATCATGACCTGAGCCGAAGGCAGAGGCTTTAACCCACTGAGCCACCCAGGCACCCCAAAAGGAACAAACTCTTGATGCAATCAACGATTTGGATAAATGTCCAGAGAATTAGGCTGAATGGAAATAGCCAGTCTCCACAAGGCTTCATACTCTACGCTCCCACTTCCATAAAACACTTGAAATGAGAAAATCAATGAAATCGAGAACAGATTAGTAATTTCCGGGAACTCAAGACACAGAGGTAGGAGGGGTGGGGAGTGAGTGTAGTAACATTAGGGCAACATGAGGGATCTTTGTGGTGATGAAAACGTTCCGTGTCTTGACTATAGCAACAGCAATGGTGATATTGAACTATAGTTTTGTAAGATGTTATCAAGGGGTACCATGGTGGGAGGACAGGGTACAAGGGATCTCCGTGCAATTTCTTACGACTCAACACAAATCTACAGGGATTCCGAAACTTAAAAATTAATGGAAAAAAAATGATAAAGCCACACAAAAGAGTGCTCTCTGGTGTATCAAATGATGAAGTACAGATAATAATGCAGGGCTGTCTATGATGAGATCAGAATTCTCCCAACGGCCGATGGGAATATAAATTGATACCGATTCTGAAAAAAGCTATGTGACAATACGTACGACGATCTTTTAAATTGTTTATGTCCTTGACACGGTGATTGAATACGGAGGGATCCGTCTTGAGAAAGTAACCGGAGAGGTGGACAAAGACATATGGGTAAGGCTATTCACGTTGCTGTATTATTGATAGACTTGTAGAGAAAGTTCGCGGGAAACGAAACGTTCTGCTGTAGAAACTTTGGTTAAATTGAGCCATGCCCGTACTAAGAATCAGATTTGTAATGACTGCGGAGATGGAAAGAGGTTCACAGTGCACGTGCATGACAGAACGGAGATTAAAGGGCAAATGAAGATACATAAAGACATGCGAACCCGCAGGCTTACATGTTCATATATACATGTCTGTACACACACACACACACACACACCCACAAACACCCCTTGGAAAGGAAGACACTGGAATATTTCCAGTGGATGATTGCTCTGGGGCAGGGATTTGCAATGTCTTCTTTGCACTTTTTAGGGCTTTGCCGGCGTTAGACGGAGAGCACCTTCGCCATCAGAAACAGAAGCAAGCCTTCTTTAATGCTGGAGAAGTGACCAAAGCAGATTCCAAGATGGAGGCGTCAGATGTAGCCTAAAATTAATTAGAAATAGATGCAAACTGCATTTATAGATCTCTTCCTGCACGCCAGCCCCTCTCGGCGAGGAACTCTTTTCTAACATGTCCATTGAACATCCTGACCTCAAGGAAGGCATCTCCCCCATTTTGCAGGAGATAAAAATAGTTCAGAGGGGTTGAGTGGATAGCTCAGAGACACCCAGCATGGAGGCCCCAGAGCAGGAACCGGACCCTCCCATGCTAATTCAGGTAGACTTGGTCGGGTTCTAGCTAGCGTGACTCAGCCCAGAGGACAGGAGTGAAATTATTAGCTCAGTTAAAAAGAAGAGACGGTTTGATGAAGACTTTATTACTGGAAATAAACAAAGTGTTCGGAGCCCAGTCTCACAGGCATACATGAACTTGGAAGCTGCCAGCGGCATCGATTTTACTGACGATTTGTGAAGGCGGCATCGATTTGGACCTCTACCGTCTCACAAGCTTCGACCTGTGAAAACAGTGCTCTGAGCCTGGCTACCCTGGAGCCCGGATGTGGGGTCGAGCCAGGCACAGCTACGAAATCCTGCCCTCCTCGTGCTTTGGAGACCGGGGAATGCTGGGGTCGGGAGAGGGAAGAATGGAGGAGAAGGGAAAGAGGGCATTTGCCATTTTTTTCTTGTGCCCCGATCAAGTGTTCTCCTGTCATCCTTCTCTCTTGTTGTCTACCTCTACCGTGAACCCTAATGTCCTCTAGCTGCGTTTCTTCCTTGTTCAACTCTGTCCAAAACCTGGCTCCTGTGGTCTCCCAGAAGAGAGAGAGAGAGAGAGAGAGACGCCCTAGGAAGGGCTTGGCTAACAGAAAAACAAAAACACAACAAAGGATCCATCAGAACTTCTATCAGGCGTCAACACTTAGAGGCAATAACCCCGTATATCCATGGGGTCAAACGCTGGTTTGAAAACACATCTGTAAATTCTGCGACGTGCCCCCAATCAAGAAGGGGAGTTTGTGTGCCTTCCCCTTGACACCAGGCAGGCTTTCATGATGGTCTCCGAATAGAACATGGCGGAAGGGGTGAACTTGATTTTTAAAAGGCTGAGGTGGAGAAAGCCAAGGTCGGCCATCTTCTGCCCTGTTCTCTTGTGATATTTGCTCAGACGTCTGAGCTGTCATGACAGGGCGGGGCTCCTTGGAAGCTTCCACGGTGGAGAGACCATGCAAAAGGATGAGAGGGAAGGAGGGGGAGAGAGAGAGACCAGGAACTCTTGTCTTTTCCCGGCTCTGAGTCTTCCCAAGCTTGGACGTGTGAGTGGGGCTTTCTTCAGAAGACCCAGCCTGGCCACAGTCTGATTGCAACCTTGGGAAAGACCCTGAGTGAGGGCCATCCTCAATCCCCCGGCAATCCCAAGAGCCAAGAGAGACAATAATGACCTGGTTGCCATTGTTTTATTTGGCTAAGGTTTGGGGCTACTTGTCAGGCAACAAGAGATAACTGAGAACATCTGGATTTGGCCACCAATAGACACCAGGCTTCCTGAATCATGTAGGTAGCTCAGTTTCTTTATCTGTAAGATGCAAGCTCTGATGTTAGATCCCATCAAACATTTTTTGTGGGTCGCATAAGAGATAACACGTGTAAAACGTTCAGGAAACTGTAGAGCATCTACTGATGTTGACCGTTACCCAAAGGAGCACCTACACTTGTGGAAAAGTATCCCCAGGGATGGTGTTCCCTTGCCTCCCAAGGAACATGAATGTCTGTGGATCCTTGCAAATATATGACACGAAACATAGTCCAAGACTTTATGGAACAGTACAGTTTGCTCTTCTTTGCTGAGGACAGTAAATATGTTGAAATACATTGGAACCCCTGGAGACAGGAACTGGAGGTCATATACTTTGGGTTCGAAACCCGGTTCTGTACCTACTAGCTGTGTGATCCTGGGCAAATTACTTAACCCCTCTGTGCTTCAGTTCTCTTAGAAGGAAAAAGCGGGAAATAATAAATACATTATGAGGCATCATGAAGAGTAAAAGGATTCATATACATAAATGATGAAAAAAGGAATGCTGGCTTAGGGTAAGTACAAACTCTACACACAAGGTAGTCCATTTGGTGGCGTCACCATATCCCTGGTTCTAGAATGTTCCTTCTGGGTCAGCCAAAACCAACTCTCTCTACCTCCCGCATGGGCCCTAGTTCTTCCCCCTTGGAGCAATACTGAATAATTTTTCCCTCTCTTTCATGAAAATCCTCCTCAGATGTCTGAACAAACCCACTCTGACTCACTGGGATTGGTGTCTTAACCCCCCAGCCCCTCAGAATGTGACATTCTTTGGAAATATGGTCATCGCTGCTGTACTTAGTTAAGATGCAGTCATACTGCCGTAGGTGGGCCCTTGATCCAATGACTGGTGTCCTTACAGAAGAGGGACGATGATCTTTGAGAGACACGGGGAGAAGGCCACATGAAGTTGAGTGCAGAGACCAGAGTGATGCCTTCATGATCTGGGGACCAGCTGGCAAAGGGGAGCCTGGCCCTGCTGACGCTTTGATTTTGGACTTCCTCCCGCTAGAACTGTGACCCAATAAATTTGCGTTGTTTAAAGACACTGCGAAACGAATACACCCAGTCTGCTTGTCCCAATCATGATTTTTAGGGTGCTCTGAAACCCACCAGCGTCCCTCTGGAGGGTGTCGACCTGCCAAGTCCTGGGGATGGGTGAGGATTTCACAAAGGGGACCCACGGGTCCCTGAACCACGTGGCCGTCCCAGCGTAGACCACAGATGCACAGAAGAATGTTCTAGGGGGTGGCTCTGGGCTTCCCGGGTTCTGGGAAAGCCAGAAGGGGACCATGTGGCCTCAAGTACCTGTGATTTTTCAGCCCTGCCAGGTTTAGTGTTGCTGTGCGACCACTGGAGTTCATCCTTGTTTCTTCCTGCAGCCTGTGAGCCCCCAGGAGGGGAAACGCAGCAGCTTCTTGGCACCCCGCAGGTGCCGTGAGGTCAGGGATTTGAGAACCACTCTAACACCCGGCTCGTTAGAGGTCTTAGAAGTCAGATCCAGCCTCCTGGGAAGGCTCTCATGGTCCACTGGCTCACAGCGTTAGAAGCCCAAAATCAATAAATAGCCTTCCTGCGGGGGGGTGGGGGGCTGTGGCACGGAGCAGACTGGCCGCGAGCCTGAACTCCAAAGAGGGGTGCATGGAAGGGCTTGGGGCTTGCTCTGATGCTCTGAGAGCGGGTGATCTTCCAGCTCTTGTGCCAATCAGAGGGAGGCTCAGCCAGGGAGGAGGTGGGGAAAGAAGTCCCAGCTTGCTGGGGTCGGGGGGCGGGTGGTAGTGCGGGAGTAGGGGGGTGAGGGTGGGTCATGACCCAAGATCCCAGCCGTGGAATCGCTTGGGAGCTTACAGGTCACTGGGCTGGGACTCCACACATCAGCAAACACAGCCAGTGGAGCTCTGCGTGTGAGTCCCACGGAGGGGGGGGGGTGTTGTCCTTTCTTAGGGTACAAATACAGGCTCCTCATCAGGGTATCTTGTGGGGCAGGGGCTCCTGGCATCTTATGTTTCGTAAGCTCCCCCACGTGATAGTTCTGTGGCCAGACCAGCAGAACTCTGCTGTTATTTTCTTTTAAATGTGCCTAGTATGGTGTTTTCCTAAACATGATCTCTTCCGAGAATATGAAGGGAGGCGTGTGCAGTGAATGGTGGTCTCTAGACACGGGTCTTCTGGGGGCAGGGGAGGTCTGGGCGGAACTGAGGACTAGGCGATTCGGGGAGGGAGTGGGAAGGAAGGGGGGCGGTCAGGGGCAGAGAGGGTGGGAATGCAAAGAAACTGAGCTAGTTCTTTGCCACTGGCAAACCGGGTCCCCCTTGAGCAGGTTCCCAAGCCACCTGGGGCTGGCACGCCCATGGCACAGCAAACACAGCCTCCAGGCATAGTTGAGCCCAGAGGCAGCAGCGGCATCCTTCTGGGTGGTCTCTGCTTCAGACTGTGAGTTCTGTGTTTAATTCATCATGTCCAACGGCTTCACTTTTCTAATTCGCAAACCCACGCCCAGCAAATCTTACCTGGGGTTACTAAGCGTACAGCGTATTTATGCTGAAAAGGAAGGATTTCTCTCCTGGTCTTCATGTGGAACCGTTTTATTTCCCTTCCTGAAACCTGGGAGCTGGCTCACCTCTCTGCCCTTCTGGGGATTCTAACCTTTGCCCAAAGTGGGCATGTGGGCTGAGACACAACTTCCAGACCCTGGCGGGAGGGACGCTGGAGCAGGGGACTGGCAGAGGACGGTCAGGGGTGGAGACAGGAGGGGAACTGGGAGCCATACTAGCTGGAGACTGTCATTTACCTTATTATTAATAATATTGTGATTTTTAGCACTTGTGTTTAAGGAACAACCACAGGAAGCCTGATTGTATTGTAACTTAGCCAGTGACTGGAAACCCAGAGAGCCCGACCAGCGTGTCTCCGCTGTGTTCAAAGAGAAGCCAGCCCCCAAAGGAGTCACTGGCCTGCCATGAATTATTTCAGGAATGTGACCTTTTAAAAGTCAATCTGGAACTTTCTGAGCCGCACAGGTGAGGTCATTTGCATGAGAAGAAACCCCTGCTGTTCCCTCCCTTCAGGACCCCCTGCCCACCCCACAGCCAAGATACCCCGTCCTGAAACAATCTGTTCTTTAGCTAGTAACTTCTTGCCTCATGCTCCTGTGGTCCCTACTAGTTTCCAAAGGCTGCTGTAGCAAGGAATTGCGACCTTACTGAAATACAGCAACACAGCTGTGTTACCTCGCATTTCTGGAGGTCAAGTCGGCGGTGGGTTTGGTGCGGGCAGGGCTGTGTTCCTCGGGGAGGCTCTAGGGAGGATTCTCTTTTCTTAAGTTCCGGCTTCCAGAGGCTGCCCACAATCATGGGGCCATGGCCCCTGCCCCCATCTTCAGAGCCGGCGATGGCTGGCTGAGCCTTCTCCCATCTCCACACTCTGATCCCAACTCTTCTGCCTCCCTCTTCCGCATCTAAGGGCCGTTGTGAATACACTGGACCCACTTGGACACCTTGGGATACTCTTAATTAGAAGCTTAATCCTGTTTGCTTGCTTAATTTCCCTTTGCCATGTCATGTGTACCGTAGCCACAGGTTGCGGGGATCAGGATATGGCTATCGTTGGAAAGGAGGACATTATTCTGCCCTGCCATGTGCCCTATGCAGGAAGCTGCCTTCTGTGCCCCTAGAGCCACGTCGTCCAATATGGTGGCCGACAGTTACACGAAGTGTTGAATCCTAGAAATGGGGTCCAAGCGGAGATGTCCCATTGATGCAGAATACGCACGGCGTTCTGAAAGCCCAAGACAAATACGGAATGTACGTATCTCACAAATAACTTTTTAATAGTTGGTTACATGTCGCCATGATCGTATCACCAGCTAGACCCCAAGGCCTGACCGTCACCAACCCACATGCTGGTACTCACCAACTTTTGTCCCACGTTTTTCCTTAGACTCTTCTTCCTGGCGTATCTCTTAACTCAGGCAGATGAAACCCGAAACCCTCCCACCGGCCCAGACCATCCAGACCAGTTTCAGCTTAACCCCTGATGTGAGCCTGCACAGATGGACCGTGGAGTGACCTCTGGAATGACCCACAATCACCTTTACCTTGTTGTAGCGCTGTAATCTCCACCCACAGGGGAACCTCAGTCTCCTTTACAGAAGGTACCAGTTCTGTCCAGGCACATTTCCTTCAGGCACAAGACCCAGCTCTGCATAGGAAGACAAAGCTTCCTTATCTAAATATTCACCTGAACCCTAAACAGAAGGAGCCCATCACCCTCAGGGAGTCACGGCCTTGAAGCCATTCCCTGGGATCTCATTTGCTGCAAAATAAAGTGTTCCTTGCAAAGCAGCTCAACCTGCTGCACTTTCAGATGCTCGGAGAAGCAGACCCAGGCTGGTTCAGCTCCAGAATCTCCCCAGAGGTCACCTCCACCTCTTCAAATCTGTCTCACCTTGACCACTGCCCGCTTGGGTTCCTTCCGCCGGTCTCTTTCCAGCGCTCACCCCATTCAACTCTAGTCATGCTGGTTTCCACAGACACTTCCTGGGATCCTGAAGCCTTGGGCCAGGCCTGACAGATTTGCCTTCAGGCCTATGACCTGGCCTTTGTCCATGAATCTGCTTCTCATTTTCAGGGTCAATCTCCAACTGCCTCGCTGTGTGGACACTCCAGTGACTGAGTCCCTGCCCTGCTCCGTTCCACCTCCCGGTGACATGCTGACCATGTCTACAGGGAACTCTGGGGGTGCCAAGGTGGCCTGACTCGAACTTGGGCCTTCCCAAGACTTTGGCAAAATCTTAGCCTTGAATTGCAAGACCCCAACCCATGGTAGCAGGGACAGGCCTACGGCTTTACAACGGACCCTCTTTATCTTTACAAATCAGTGTGACCTCAGGACCTTATCACTCTGCCTGGCTCCCCCGCTTCCAGGCCCTGTCCTAAAAACCTGGCTGGCTTCATATCAACGGGCTAATTACTTGTGCTGTAATCATCAACCTGCCTAATTTATCACTTCTTTGAACATTTAATTAGCCAGCAGTGCAAGACAATTAGGTTCTGAATTAGGATAAATTAAACTGCTAGCTTAGCAGCTCTAAGGACACGGAAACTATAACCAATTACATCTACAAAAAGAGTTGACAGAACCGTCGAAGAGCAAAGAGCTACCAGCCCAATGGGCCAAATATTCTGGAGAACCTGGGCGGGGGGGCAGGGAGTGTCTGTTGTTTTAGCTTGGAAAACAGAGCGGGGAGGTGTATACCTTTGCAAGAACAAAACCTTGGTGGGGGACAGGGTTTGGAGCCTTTACCACCCCCACCCCCAACTAGAAAATGCTTCCAGCATCTGTGACAATGGACTGTATGATTATTTTCAAGATTTTAAGTCATCTCTTCACCCCACACGGGGCTGGAACACATGACCCTGAGATCAAGTGTCATAGGCCCAACGGAAGGAGCCAGCCAGGTGCCCCATTTTAGAAGAGCAAGTAGAATTAGGAATTTGCAGAAGTAGCATGCCCAAAGGCCATGCTTAGGATCATTGTTTTGCTGGCCCCAAAATTATGGATGGTACCCCAGGATAGGTATATACGGTATAAATTCCTTACAGAAAGGAAGTCATTTCTCATCGATCTATCTAAGTCAAGTTACTCTTGACTATTCACCCCACAATGCTGTTGGTACGCCCCGGGCAGACGCTGAGCTGAGGATGGCTAGGGACAGACGTCCTTCTAGCCTGAGGTTCATTCAACATTTACTTTCACTGTGAGGAAAAGTGATTGACAGATGTGGGGCTTCCCCTCCAGACAGGGTGGTGAGAACCGAAGAGAAGGGGAAAGAAGGCAGGAGGCCAGGAGCCTTCTTGAGCTTATCCTCTTTCTGGGATTTCCCATGAGTGCAGAAGGACCTCTCGGGCTCAGGGAACGAACGGTCTGCAAAGCAGGCTGTTACCATCATGTGAATCCATTCCCTTCCTTGTCTGTGACTGAAGACCTCTCGTGAAGCCTTGTACGTGTGGTTCGGGTCTGGCTTACAGTAGATCTATGAATTAATACTCATGGGGACTTTATGTGTGGGGTTGGGTTTTGTGTTCTGGGAGATGCCTGGGCACCCCCTTTCCAAGCACCGTGCCCTCAGCGGTTAACATGCAAAAAATCCACAAGGAAAAGCAAACTTCAGCATGAAGAGATACACCTTTCTTTTCCGGAACTCATGTCTACAGCTCAGTGATGAGTGGGATCACTGCAGACCCCGAAACACTGTGGCTAGTAAAATGGGGAAAACGTACTGCGGGGATGTGTGCCTGGTTGAAGGCAGCCTTCCAGAACCATGAGACAAGTCACAGGCTCGGGGAAGGTGTGGTCATGCTTCTGAATGCCTAAGAAGAGCGACGATGGAAGCGCCAGAGAAAGACGTTTTCAGCATGGTCAAAGGGCAGTTTGATTCCTCCGCGAAGGGAAGTGGTTGGCATGCTGTGAATGTTTGGAGGAAAGTGGCAGGTGCCAAAACAGGAAAGCAAGAATATCCTTAGAATCCAGAAACCTTCCTGTAGGAGGCAGCTTACAGCAGAGTCAGGACAGAGTGCCCCAGCTGACCAACTCTACAAGTCAGTTCCTCTTGCCTTCCCAACTCTCTCTCTCTCTATAAAAAAAGATATTATTTATTAATTTGTTAGACGGAGAGAGAGCACAAGCATGGAGAGTGGCAGGCAGAGGGAGAAGCAGGGGCGGGACTCGATCCCAGGATACCGGGATCATGGGCTGAGCCAAAGGCAGACGTTTCACCGACCGAGGCACCCAGACATCCCCATACCTTCCCAAGTCTTAAGGTTTTGTTCGTTTGGCTTTGTTTACAACAAGGAAACTGGCAAGACTTTTTCAGGAACAGGTTTTGGCATCACGGTCTCTGGACTAAGGGTATTCCTTGTCCCAGCCCTCTCGAATGCCATCCCAGACCTGCAGCGAAGCACAGCCAAGACACTTCCTAAACCCTTACTGTAACAGAGGATCATAGTCATTTGATCATAGTCTGGGAAATCAGGAGCAAACGGCAGGTTTAGCCTTAGAAATTTTGCGGGGAGCACAGTTCCTACGAAAGCTCAGAAGCAAATGTCATAAACTCTCCACATCATCTTAGAGCATGTTTGCAGGTATGCATTTCGCTGACATATTTAGAGCAAATTAATCTCTTCTGCATTGTCTCTCCAAATTGTATCATATCATCACTTCATTAAAAAATGCTCCAATTAAGGGAAAGAATGAAGTTCCTATAGGGTAGCTCTCTGTGCATATTAGTCTGAGGCTTTCAAATTAGAGACCACATCACAGGTCTCTGTTACCATGAGAACCACAGCATTTCTCTGGCTGTTAAAATTATTAACTCAAAGAACATGCATCTTCTTAAACTCTGCCTGTTATTTATCTACTGTTCTATGGGCTTGTCTGTGCCTAGAGTGAACTCTATTAATCACCAGTGCAAGAGAGAACAACCACTACTTTCTTCCTGTCAGGAGTGGCAAGCAGTGGCAATTCATTTCCCCATGTCACTCCATCCCTCTTGGAGGAGAAGGAGAGTACGGACGGAGATGCTCGGGAGTGAAGACGGTCGGTCTGAAGGAGCCCGAGAGGAGGCACAGAGAGGAGAAAGACTGGCTGTCAGTGGCTGTCAAACCCTCTTTGCCACTGCAGACAGGGGACACTGAGCCGTGACCAGCTGACCAGGTGACCAGTCTGAAAGCAAAGTACAGCACGAACATCACCTTATACCGTACAGAATGACTTCCGAGCCATTCATTCTTTTCATCTCCCATGAACGAGGCATTATTATCCCCATTTAACAGAGAAAGAAACTGAGGCGATGAGAAATTCCACAACTTGCTCAAAACGCCGAGACAGTGGGTGGAGAAACTGGGCTGCAAAGTGAGATACTCTGGGTTGTTTTTTATTATTATTATAATTTTTTATTTTTTTAATAAACATATATTTGAGATACTCTGTTTTTAAATCCCACGTTCCTCACTCCCCCAAACGAAAAACCTCAATGAAGGTGTTTCCAGCAGTTTTATTCATAATTGCTCAAACTTGAAATCAACCAAGATGGTCTGCAGCAGGCGAAGCGATAAGCAAACTGGCACATTCAGACGATGCACTGTTATTGGGCGTGAGAAACAAATGAGCTATAAAACCACAAAGAGACATAGAGGAATTTTAAATGCTTCTTATCCAGGGAAAGTAACCAATCTGAAGAGGCGACATATTGTATGGTTGCAACTATGTGACATTCTAGAGAAGTCGAAACAATGGAGACATTTAAAAGACCAGTGGTGCCCAGGGATGAGTGGGGAGGGAGGGATAAATGGGCAGAACACTGATGATTTTTAGGGCAGTGAATACACTTTGTAGGACACGATCACAGTGGGTACATGTCATTTACATGTTTATCCAAATCCATCGAATGCCCAACTCCAGGAGTGACCTGTGGTATGACCTGTGGACTCTGGGCGATTATTATGTGTCGGTGTAGGCTCATGGGTTTGTACCAGTGAATCATGCTGGTGGGGTAAGTCCATAATGGGGAAGGCTCCCCTTGTGTAAGGACCAGGGATATATGGGAAATCTCTGTACCTTCCTCTCAATTTTGCTGTGAACCTAAAACAGCTCTAAAAAAAAAAAAAAAAAAAAAAGAGGAAAAAAAGTCTTAAAAAATATCTCATGTCTTTGTCTTGTTACTCACCAGGCAGCAGGAGTGAACCCACTGTCACTTAAGAGGTCAGAAGAAAGTGGGTGCTGGGATCGGACACTCTGATGGGAAAATGGAGCAGGAAGAGAGGGTCAGAAGTCAGTGGGGCTCTGTGGGAACCAGGGCTGAAGGCTTCAGGGGCACAGAGCCTTTTTAGCAAAAGCTCTGGCTGGGCTGTCACCCCTTTGCTCCGCTTGGCTAAGCTCATTCATTTCTCAAGTGTCACAGTGCCTAGTTGTGCGTTCTGCCTCTGGCTGACGCGTTCTCTTAAGGACTTTGTTTATTGAAGTCTACGGTGTGAGACCTCACAAAGCAAACACGCCAAACTCCCCAATCAGAAAATCGTAACCTGTGTCCTAGAGGCTCTGCCGTATCTTTTCTTGGTCACTACATTGACTGTGATTTCTAGTACCATACATTGGTGTTGCCAGTTCTGGGGTTTTCTATAGGAGGAATCCCATTGTGTGTTCTTTTTCCTTTTG
This sequence comes from Mustela erminea, assembly GCF_009829155.1. NCBI lineage: Eukaryota > Metazoa > Chordata > Mammalia > Carnivora > Mustelidae > Mustela > Mustela erminea. The sequence continues at coordinate 35,681,745 of NC_045633.1, forward strand.
TTATGCATTATGCTTGTTAGCGCCATCCATCGTGCATGTGGGTGTGGTCTGTCCGTTTTCTCTGCTGTATAGTACTCCCATTGGGTGAATCAACCACGATACACTTTTTTTCTTCTGCATTTGTTTGTTTGAGTAGTTTCCAGCTTGGAGCTAACATGAATTGCGCTGGTGCATATATTCTTCTGTGTGTTTGTGTGTGTGGGGGATATGTGCATATTTCTCTGGATTATATCCCAGGAGGGGAGTTGCAGGGTCCTGGAAAAGTACGTGTTGGGTTTTAGTTGTTTATCGTCAAGTACTTGAGGCTTTGCCTTGTATTGTGTACATTAGTAAACATTTGTAAATATTTTTGTAAGTATTTTTGTAAACGATTCTGTGGTTTTGAGAGTCATGGGGTATTAAAATGTTATGATTCCAGTTCTGGATGAAGTCCCCAAAGACAGAAAGCATCACTATAAATGGCCAGTGCTTGACATTCCCAAAGGAGGGTCTATACCAGTAGGGAAAGGTCTAGAATTCCAAAGGTGTCAGACAACCTGCCCTGTGCCTCTTAGCTCAAAACCTACATGGGGCTCATTGGGGTGAAAGTGGGAGAGTCCAGGACAGATGTTGGTGTCTGTGTCTCACCCCCAGTTTCAAAGGGCTTCAAAGAAGCGCCCCAGGGTGCTCCTACGGGTCTCCTGGAATGCAATTTCTCAGAAAGCATGCTGGGAGCTAATATACCCGCTCGGACTGCAGGGAAAGGATACAAGTTTCCCTGGAACAGTGGGAGCCTTATGGGAAGCAGAACATCCTAAAGAGAGGGGCAACTTCAGTAGAAAGAAGCTGAAGTTGGGGTGGCTTTATTAGCTGGCCAAAAGGGTCCTTGCCCTGCTAAAAAGCAGAATGAGTTGACTTGCCAGGGAGGGGCTCCCAAGGACCCACAAAATGATCTGTAAGCAAGAGGTGACAGTAAATTCCTGCGTATGGGCGGAGGAGGCCACCTACACAGGGGCCCTGCTCAGTCCTGCCCCTTCTCTCTCCTGGTGTCTGACTCCTTTTCTCAAGCAGGAGGAGCCAGAGGCAGCCTTCACAAGACAGAGACAGGAGAGCAGCACTGGACAGAGAAGTGCAGAGTAATTCACCAGCTGGTGCCTTGTTCCGGCCCTACTGCCTTTCCATCCTGCAGCAAGTGCAACTGGGCTGGGAATGGTTTAACTTCAGATGCGGCTCGGATTATGGAGTAGACATCCTTCAGGCATACGAACCATTGAGATGAAACTACTCTTGGGACTAACAGCAGTGATAGGCTCTTTAGTTTACAAGAGTGATCAGAGCAATTTGGGATGTCTTGCTCAGTGGGGCCACTGGGATTACATTGGAGCGAGGGATGAGATAGAGACGGGCATGTCAAGACAGATGTGTCATGACGCAGGGAGATGTTAGAGGCTTTAGAATGGGAAAACGGTTAGGAGTCATCAGTGAGTACAGACAGCCCTCACCCTTGGGTCAGGTGTGAAGTCTGGTTTGCCCTAAGGCTCTTATTCTCCATTTGGGAGGGAAGCATCCTTCCACATCAAGCAGAGTATGCACGCCCTCACTGGTGGGGTTCTTGATACCTTGGGGTTCCTCGATTTGAATGTTCTAGGGCTACAAAAGAGGAAGTATAAATTATATAAATTGTGACCCAGGAAAGTCAGTTACAAGCAAGAAAATGACTCCTGGGTAGGCATACTCAGGAAGACCACCATGCCTGAGTTCCATAGGCTGTACCCAAGACGGACTCCCCATTTTGAACCCTGAACTTCAGAAACATGAACAAGAGTAGTAATTTCCAACCTGCGGTCCACAGACTACTGGGGTGGGGGACAGAGCAGAGGTAGGGCCATGCTCAGAATTACAGCAAGAAGTCAACTATCTCTTACCATCTTGAGACCACGCACCACCAGTAAAGCAACCTAGTAAAACATGGCGTTGTGGAGGGTATTCAACAAGTGTGTGATAAGACGCACACTCTTCAAATGCATTACTGGATTTTTTATAACTCTGGGCCATTATGTAATTCTTCATCACAAATATTATCATGGGAGGACCTGATGCTTTCTTATTTTTTGTTCTCTTAAAGAGATGTCCTTACACCAGATGAGAGGAAAGAGATACACAGGATTGTGATGCCATTGCATTAGCACTAAAATGTCATTTAGCCAGCGTGCAGGCTGCCAGATAACACTGTGAGGTACTAGAGGGATGAATTGAAAATTGTCATTCCGTCAAACTTAGTGACAACATTATCTGCAGATCTTAGAAAAATCAGCTCAGAAAAATCCCTGGTTGGTAGTGATCCTCTCAGATAGATTGAAATCTTTCTAGGCTATTCCTCGGGGCTCATCAATCAAGAGTAGTTGTCATGGTGAACAGTTGAATGGATGGTTTCCATTTAATTATCTTCAGCCCTCTAGATATTGAAGGCACTTGGGGACAGCAGACTCTGCCGGCCCCTGTCTCCTCAGCTAAAATAACTATTGCTCTTTCCCTGCCCACCGTCACTTGGAGTCATTCATTCATTCATTTGTTCAATAATGCATACCAAGTGCCTACTATGTGTCACGCATGTTCACCTGCCAAGGATTTCTCTTAAAGTGTCAGGCACCATCTATGACTTTGCATACTTCAAGCTGGATCCACAGAAAACCATGACAGTTGTGAGTCCATGCTTTGTGTGCTCAGAGGAAGGTGCTAGTGCTTGGGAAGTTACTACTAGATGTTGGCCAAATGGCCAGAAGCTAGGAGTTGGGTCCCAAAGAAACAATAGCTCAGATGAAGGCATTGACTGAAGGAAGAAGCCCAGTATGATTCCTTCCAGAGAACTGGAGATAAAAGGGGAAGCAATAACATAAGGACAGCAAGCAACGTGGGCAGGAGGAAGCCGGTGATGAGGAATCAACGGGTAAAAGGAGGAAATTAGAAAAGAATTAATAGGGAATTAAGAAGGGTCCTGGAGCTGTTCTTTGGATAGCATCATGGTTTCCATACCTCCTATTCATTAGATATCAAAATTTATGTTGTCAGAGTCAAGTCTTATCTTAAGGAAGCAAAGTTAGGTGGAGACCACATACACAGTTGACATGGAATCCATCTGTCCATCGTCCATTCGTCCGTCCATCCATCCATCCATCCAACCATCCATCCATTTGTTCACCTAGCAAATGTTTTCTGAGTGTCTACTGTGCACCTGTCATCTGGTAGTGAAACACATGAAGCCAATAATTACACATGTGCTTATTTAGTCACAAGTATAAGTCATGCTGTAAAGTCCATGATCAGAGAGAGTGTCATGGAAGGCTTCCCTGGAGCAGTGACACTCAGCTGAGAACAGGAAGGTGAGGAGGAACTACTAAGAAGAGGCCAGATATGGGGTAAATTTTCTAGGCAGGGGGGAAAGAATGGATGAGGACTTTACAGAGATATGAGTACCCAGTGAACAAAGATGGATACTGGTCACATCCCAGAGGGCCACTTGGACTTGACCCTATAAGCAACAGCATTTAAAGAGGTGGAGAGATATGAATGGAGTTGCTTTCTTAAAGGAAAACTCTGTGCTGTGGGGAGAAGGTGGTAGACGAAGGCAAGAGTGGAGGGGTAGAAAACTATTAGGAAATGAATATGGCAGCCCAGGCAAGAACTCTCAGAGGTCTGGCCTTGAGTGGTGTCCGTGGAGGTGGAGAGCAGTAGATATCCTCACTCTGGTGTCGCTCTTCTACCAACTCCTACCAACATGGTGATATGAACCCTCATTGTACATACTAATGCACACTCAGCAGAGGGAGCTGCCTCCAAACCACAGTAGACCCCTTGCACAACTTCATATCCACCCATAAGGCTAATGGGTTCCATTAGGAAGCATGGTTTGCCTTAAATCAATGGAGAGTCTCTGAATTGGTGGCTTATCTGACAATGATCTCAAATCCAGGACCAGGCCAAGGGGACTCAGGCTCAGAAGGAAAGAGAACTGATGCTGAAAAAGAAAGAGTTTGAGTTATCTCAATACTTAGGGAGCCAACCCAGGGATAGTGGTCCAAGCAATGTCTGCTGCTCATGGGTTTTGCATTGTATCAGTGCTGCTTTCTAGGTTGATAAGAAAGAAGCAATACAAGCCTTTTAGCATTCTTCCCTCCAGAGTGCTGAGGAAGCTCTGGCCTGTTATCAGAGAGAGTAGGGAAGAGAGGAAGGAAAGAGATGGGAGAGACTAGATTTTTGTCCATTTTTGAAATTTATCTTCAATTCTTTCCCTTCCAGTGGCAGGGCCAATTTTCTGTAATTGCCACAGGTATGGAGATGGTTGATAGAAACATATCAGGTGCCATATTGGCAGCCAAGAGACGTAGTGTTCGTGCCAATGGATGGTACCAACCATGGAGATATAGCAGTACCTCAAGAAGGGTGTTGACATTGGCAGTGATGTGTCAATGTCAAAAGTATGGTGCTTGGAAAACATCAAATCAAGCTCCCAATGATCAGGTGATGACCACCCCTGCCCTTGATTAGAATTTCTCTGGCCGTATATCAACTCTTTTAGTGGAAAGTGGACACCTCCTTCTGTCCCTTTGAGGCTTGGTTTTAGGACTCTTGGGGGCTGTGTTATATATGTCTTGAGAAGCAGGCTCTTGTCTCCCTTGTGTGGTTGGCATTTTCTATAGCACTGCTACATCACCAATGATGAGTGTTGATGGCACACTGTTGCCCCAACTAGTTATCAGCACATCACCACTGATGTCCACACCCCACACCCCAAGGCACTGCTGTTCTCCATGGTTGGTGTCATCTGTTGGCCCCAACACTACATCTTTTGGCTGCCAAGATGGCGGCTGATGTGTTTCTACCAACCATCTCCATGCCTGTTGCTTATTTTGTTTTATAATCTCTTCATCCTGATATGCAGTCACAGAAACTGAGTCACGAGTGGAGGAGCAAGCCCTTGGCTACTCTTGGAACTACACTGTCCACACACAGTGGCAGTTCCCGAGCCAAACTTGGGCACCATCAATCTCTTCATGTTTCCCCCACAGCAGTTCAAATCTCCAGAGAAATAGAAGTCAAGGAGTTGGACACAAACAAGGTCTACTGGGTGAAATTTCTCTGAAGGGTGAGGGGAAGAAGGAGCAGGGTTCATAGAGAGAGCCCTCAGGTCACTATGCAGTGTCACCATATGCAAGGAGACACCAGGGTAAGGAGAGAGGGAAGGGAAGGGGACCAGGTAGGAAGAGCACTGGACTCTACCACATCTCTGAGTCTGAGAGTCTTGGCTGGGTCTTGGGAACTGCCCGACTTAGTTAGATATTACTGTGTTATAAATAAGCCAATATTTAATGCCTCAACTTTCTTTATCTCAGGGTTTCTGAGATATTTAAAGCCTTAAACTTTCTTTATCTCAGGGTTTCTGTGGTTTAGGAATTCTGGAGCAGCTGAGCTGGGTGGTTCTAGCTTGCAACCTCTCATGAGGTCGCTGTCAAGATGTTGGCCTTGGTTGCTTGAAGACTTGATTTGGGCAAGAGGATGTAGTTTCAAGGTGGCTCGCTCTCATGGCTGGCTGTCAGTGGGAAGCTATTCTCTTGTGAAATGGACATCTCCAAAGGACTACTTCCCCCAGAGTGAGCCATCCTAGGAAACAGAACAAGATGGAAACTATGATGTCTTTTATCATCTTGTGAAGTCACAGCTATCAGTTCTGTGGACTCCTTTTGGGTGCAAGATCAGCCCGTTGTCGGGGGGACAGTCTGCACAGGGTGTGTAGGATATCCAGGGATTCTTAAGGATTCAGTGGGGCTATCTTGGAAACTGACTATCACACCTCACAAACAAAAATTATCTGTTAGAGGACCCCATGGTGGGAGGAAATAGCCCGGTTCTAGAACACGTGCTGTGCCCAGCTATCAGATGGGAGCAGTGGGGAGCAAAACGTGACTTTTATGTGAATTCTGTGGAGAACCCATGGAGGATTCCTGAAAGATGGGAAAGAGGGAGACGCTGGGGGCTGATCACTCACTACGCTTCTCAGGCTTGGCTTCCTGGCAGGGAGATCTGAGCGGGACACCGCTCCCATTCCTTTATGTAAGTGGTCTCTGAGAATATCCATTCATCAGCCCCATTGTTCCAGGCTTCTCTGTGTTCAGGAAAACTGCATCTTCAGGTTGAGCTGGGAACACTGCCTTATTAAGAAGAAGAAACACAGAGAGAGATGAACTAACCCAAGGTCTCCCCCAAGATGACAGAAGCAGAGCTCAAATGAAGGATTCTCCATTCCAAGGGCTCTTGGCTTGGTGCCATGAAATTCCCATAAATCCTGCCATCTCTGTGAGGGACGGGCTTGCAAGGACATTCCTGGTTGCTAACTACGCCATTAACGATGAGGCACATTCCTATTTTTACTCTTCCAGCTGCTACGGCAACAGATTCGACTCCTAATTATGTTTTGCTTGGGCTAATGTAAAAATTAATTTTTGCTCCCTGAACAGCCATCAACCACTGGTAAGAGGAGATAGCCGGGAAGATTAATAAATTCACCTGACACCAGCACGATCCACCAGCAGGGGCAAGGACCCGTCACTTGTTACATGCACGTTCTGTGCCGTAGTCTGTCCATGATGCCTTCTTTCTCCCAACGCTGTGCAACAGATTTTAATATTCCCATTTTAAAGCTGAAAAAGTGGAGGATAAGCAACTTGCTCAGAACTACACGCAGAATGACTGGCAAGAGAGAACTTAAGTCGTATCTGTCAGAGTCCAAATTTAGTTTTTCTCTCTCTCCTAGGTGGGACTGCTTCCAGTTTTAATATTCATTTAGATTCCAAGTGGCAAACAGGTGACGGGAGCATGGGGGGACAGAGAGGAAAGGCGTACAACTGTTCAGCCGGGTCTGGCTAACAGCAGCATTTGTTGGGGTTACTGCTGTTTGGAATGTATTCTTAGCTTTGGTTCTGCTGCTTAGTTGTTTCAGGTCACAGGAGGGTCTGTGAATCTCAGGGGGAATGGAGTCATATTAATTAAACTCACAAGAGACTGATGTATAAATCTGAATGCCACTATTCCCTTGCAAGGGAATGGCCAGAACTTCCATGTCCATCCTCGAGGGCTTCTTCTTCCCAGAAGCTTCAGTCAGAGGTTGGATTACTGAGCAGAAAGCTGCTTGGTAAGTACAGAGTCAGATCCATAGTTCTGGTGTCTGGGAGGTAGATTTGAAGAACTCTACACACAACTCATGTATAACTCTTGGCATCATCTCTTATATGATGAGAATGTTCTGGTGTCTCTCTTCTTTAAACACGCCTAAGGAAGTATTGTTGTGTCTTGCTGATCACTTTTGTTTTACTAAACCTTTCTCTCTGTCTTCTCTTTGAGGTTATATATATATATTTTCCCAAACATTTTATTATAATTTTAATTTGTTAGACCACAGTTTTCTTTGCTAGGCCGCCATATTTAATTTCAAGGCCTCTTCCTACCATTGTGGCTTGCAGATTCTCTGTCTTTGCTAGCATGGCTTCCCACAGGTTTAACATTATATATTAAATGTGATCTTTCTTATGATCGAACAAGATAGGTCAATCTAGGGCCTAAGGACCTCGCCCTCTTGGAGAGTTGTGGGCACTGCCCGAAACCTGCTCTCGGCTGAAGGGACATGCACCGTTTCAAATCAGAGCTGCTGGAACCAGGTCTGGGGCTCTGACTTGAAAGTAACCCATCTGGAGATTCATCGGGTATTTAAAAAAAAAAAAGAACTGGACCAAATAGATTCTTCCCCTAAAGAATCTGAAGTAAGAAATAGAAGTAAAAACAAACAAAAACAAAAACAACAAACAAAACAACAACAACAAAAAAAAACCCCAACAACACACAGGTCGTTGGCAGAGAGAGCTTGCCGGTAGCAGGTCACGAAGCAGAAGGATGCCTCCTGTGTCTCCTCGGGCCGCTGGAACAAAGCACCACAGCCTGGGCCCCGCAGACAACAGGCATTTATAGCCTCACTGCTCTGGAGGCTAGAACTCTGCAGTCAGGGTGTCATTAGGGTTGGTTCTTCTGCGGACGGTGAGGGACAATCTGTTCCCAGCTTCTCTCCCAGTGTCTGTAGCCGTAAGGCGCTGGCCCATAGGGGACCTCCTCTGGGCGTCTTCACGTCATCTCTTTCTACGTGTGGCCTTTTCTCTTTCCACATTTTCCTTCTTTACGTTGGATGACAACACACCCTAATGACCCCGTTTTTCACCTGCTTGCCTTTGCAGGGACCCTATTGCCGAATAAGGTTACATTTCTGGTATGGGGGTTAGGATTTTGACGTCTCTTTTTTTTTTGGCGGGGGGAGGATGGATTGCAACCCATAGAGCCAGACCCACCAAACAAGTTACTGTGGAGCCACGTGCTTCAGGGAGGAGGCCTGTCGTGGGCTCACGATGGGGTCTGGCTGCCCCTCTCCCTGTCCCAGGGCGGCCTTGGTGGTGGCCAGAGCAGCTACTATGGGGAGAGGCCTCAGCAGAGCCACAGAAGGGACAGCAGAGCACAGCTGGGAGAGAGGGACCCTCCAGAGCGCTGTGCCTATGGCCTTAACATCATCCCCTTTCTTGCTTAGTGATTGTGTGTCCTTCCAAATGCAACAGTGGCCCACCTCCTGGGCCTGGGGTCACCACAGTGACCTCTCAATGGTTACCGAGCACACTGTCGAGGCATCAAGGCAGGGAATACACATCCTGAGCAGGGAGTTCGTTTACTGTCTCCATGTACCCACTGCCACGCACTGGCTCGAGGACTCTGCGCTTCCATCTCCTCGTGTCAAGCAAAAGCTCTCCTGAGCCATGAAATTCTATGATTTTTATCGCAATCAATCAATTAAACCCAAGGAGTCCCTCCAACAGGAAGCCTTCCAGACACTTTTTAGAAAATGCCCCAAGCGGGTAAATCACGTGTTCCTAAGTGAGCGTTTATTACCTAACTCTCTGGGAAGCGGACCAGGATTTCTTCCCAAATGTGAGCTTTCCTTAAAGCTGAAGTTATTTTGAAAAGGTAGACAAAACCCATAATATCACTCCTCTATTAATCTGTAGATGTGAAAAGAGTCCTACTAGTTCTGAGTCTCAGATAAATACACAAGAATAATAACAACCCTCGCAGAAAGGTATTGAACGTCAGACAGTTACAGAAGGCGAGTATTATTTGTTCCCAGGAACCCGTGCCATGGGAGCTTCTGATTCTGTGTGTAAGCTGCCAGAAAAGGCAATTACTGTTCTCTTTCTATTTTCGGTCTTGCAATACCTTAGAATTCTCTCCATTGTGGGCCACCTGTCAGGAGGAGCAACTTGGCACCTTTGTAGGAAAGTCTCCCTCCCAGACTTTTTTCCAAAGAAATACAAACTTCGGGCATGCGTCGGGCAGGCATCGGGAAGCGGAAGGAAGCCATGTACACCGGCATCCTATAGATGGTTACCAGGCACCTGCTGTGCTAGGCGGGTGTGTGTGTGTGTGTGTGTAGGGCTAGGATGCACGGTTCCTCCCCTCAAGCCCTCCCAGACCAAAGTAGGGACACCAGGGTAGTCGAATGTTCCGTGCTGTGTATGGTTTGTGGGACACGCACGTCCAACAGTGGAGGGATGATGGAGTCTATTACGGCGCGTCCATACGAGTGAGTATCCCGCAGCCATAACCACCTTGGCTTGCTTTTCTACTCTCTGTTGAATGTTAAATGAAAAAGGCAGGATACAGAGTTCTCCGTATTTTTTTTTAAGATCTATTTATTTATTTGAGAGAGACAGAGAGCGAGCCCACACGCACGCGTGCACAAGGGAGGGAAGGACAGAGGGACAGGGAGAGAGACTCTCAAGCAGACTTCCCGCTGAGTGTGGGACGCGATCTCACTGCCTTGAGATCATGACCCGAGCCAAAACCAAGAGCAGGAGGCTCAGCTGACGGCACCTCCTCAGGCATCTCAGGTCTTCAGTTGGTTTTATGGGAAATAGATAATGCTACCATGTGCACAGCATTAACAACAAGAATAAACCTAATTTCCCTGTGCCCATCTCCCAGCTTAGACGGGAACACGGCAAGGATCTTTACGTTTTCCTTGATAGCGAGTCCTGCCCTGCTCCTTAGAAATAACTACTATCCTGACAGTTGTATTAATCATTCCCTTGCTTATCTTTATTATTTCTTTATGATGGTTTAAAAAAATACAAAGCAGGAGCTCTATCCTCTTCACAAATGCTTAAATGTACAGGACAGTACTATTAACTAAAAAGACAGTGTTGTATGGTAAATCTCTAGGTTAATAATTTACATACACATTAATAATCATTTAATATGCTTTTATGTTAATTTTAAACATGTAAGTAACAACATTTATGTTATTCAGTATATAGAGAGGATTTTGCTTCCACATCTTGGCTCTTGTGAATAATGCAATAAACGTGGTGTATGAACAACTCTTTGAAAAGCTGATTTCATTTTTTTGGGGTAACGACTCAGAAGTGGGGCTGCTGGGTGATATGCTCATTCCATTTTGATTTTTGAGGAATTTTCCTACTTTTTTCTGTAGCAGCAACACCATTTTACAACCCCATTACCATTATTTCTCCAAGGGTTAGTGATGTTGAGTGTGTTTTCATACCCTCATGGGCCATTTTAATGTCTTTGGAGAAATTATTTAAGTACCTTACCCATTTTTTAAAAAAAATATTTCTTTATTTTATTTGAGAGAGAGAGAGAGCAAGCCGAACTGGGGAGGGGCAGAGATAAGCTTGCTGGGGGAGAATCCCAAGCAGACTCCCCCCTGAGCACAGAGCCCCATATAAGACTCAATCCCATGACCCTGAGATCATGCCCTGAGCTGAAATCTGGAATCGGCCACCTAACAGACCAAGCCACCCAGGCACCCTGATACTTGCCCATTTCTCAATTCAGTTATTTGAGACTTTTGTTTTTGTTTTGTGTTTTGGCTATTGAGCTGCAAAAGTTCCTTATGTGTTTTGCATATTAAGCACTTGCTAGATATGTGTTTTGTGCTTTACAAACATTTCTCTCCCATCCCGTAAGCCGCCTTTTCACTCCGTGGATGGCTTCCTTTGCTGTGCAGAAGCTTTTTCGTTTGAGGCAGACCTAGCTGTCTATTTTTGCTTTTGTTGCCTGGGCTTCTGGTATCAGACACAAGAAATCATTGCCCAGAACAATGTCTTGCAGCTTTGTTCCAGTATTTCCTTCTAGGAGTTTTATAGTTTCAGGTATATGTTTATACTCTTCATTTTATCTTCATGCTTTCACATGTAGGGGTGTCTCCCTAAATAAGGCATGCTAGGGTCTGAATGTTTATGTCTTACGTTGGAATTCTTCTTACGTTGGAGTCCTAAGTTCTAAAGATGACGGTACTGGGAGTAGGGTCTTGGAGATGTGTTGAAGTCATGAGGTTGGGGCCCCCGTGGTTGGCATTAGCGCCGTTATGAATGAAGCTCAAAGGGAGATACCTTGACCTTTGTAGCAGGTGAGGACACAGTAGAGGCGTCCTGCCGTGAGGGAGGAAGAGAGGACCAGTGCCAAAATAGGAACGTGCTGGCGCCGTGATCTTGGACTTTCCAGTACAGGACTGTGAATGTTTAATTTCTTTTGCTTCTAAGTCACTGAACCTGTGGTATTTTGTTATAGCAGCCTGAGCAGACTAAGACAATGCATTTCTTTTCTTTTTCTTTCTTTTCTTTTTTTTTTTTTTTGGTCTGTTTTGGAACTTTTTATAAATGGTGTCCTATTGTATGTGTTCTGTGATTTACTCTCCCTTGCTCCTGTGTTGAATGTATACAGCTGTGGTTGATTCATTATTTCTGCTCTAAAATAGTCATTGGCCCTCTAATCCTACAATTCATGGGCTTGTTCCACTCTTCACGGATGTTTGAACTGCTTAAAGTTGATGTGCTAGTATGACTATTACTGTCCATGACTTCTGGGGCACTCATGACCAGGGTTTCTCTGGGGAAAATAGTTACAAGTGGACATCCCAGGTCTTAAGATCTACACACGTGTATTCTTTGCTGGCTACATTAATGTGTTAGTCTAGACCAGAGTAACCACTAGAAACAAAAGTATCTATTTGCTCATTTCCTTATGCACGGAATGGTTTAAGTGCATTTGTGACTCTCCATAAAGGAATTCAGAGACCAAGACTTCTTCCAGCCTGTGGCTTTCATCTAGCTTGAGCAGCGGAGAAAGAAAGGGAACATGAAACAAGCTCTGCTATTTTTTTTTTTTTTTTTTTACAAGCCTGGAAATGACCCAACAGCTTCTGTTCACACCCCATTATCAACTGTCGGGCAGCACCTACATGCAAAGAGACAAAGAAATATGACCCTGATCCCACGTTCATCAGGGTCATTGCTGCTCAGAAGCAATCCAACACTTAACAAAAGGGCGAATGCATTTTGGAGGACAGCTAGCTGGTGGTCTGCTAATAAGGTCAAGCCAAGTCTCTTCCAGAGTAACTGTGACCATTTAAATGCTCACAAGTAGCGCTTAATAACGCCTCATACCCGTATTCTTGCCAATGGCTGGTATGGTTCAAGCTCCAAAGTTTTGGTAAGATGACATTTTTTTGATTATTATTTAGAATCATTTCATGGCGTCCTGGGCAATTCGTACTTCTTTTCCTGTGAAATGCCGGTTTCTATTTTTTGCTTTTTTTTTTTTCTAGTGAGCAACTTTTTTTTTCTTCTTTTGATTTTTAAAAGTTCTATAGTCACACTGAGTACGAATTCTTTTTTGGTTCTATGAGTAGCAGACCACATCTCCTAGTTTGTGTTTGGTTTTGCCTTACATTCTCTTTATGTTGTGTTTAGGTAAAGGACTTCAATGTAAGACTGTCCAATCTGGCAGTTTTTCACTTTTATATGTGCGCATTTGTGTCTTGAAAACAGATTCCCCATTTTGAGATCATCCATACAGTCTTGGAAGTTGTTAGTTTAGTTCTTAGACATGCCATCATCTGTATCACTATTGTAAATGGTATCTTTGTTTCAACTTCATTTTCTAATTGTTTCTTGCTAGTGTTTAGAAATTCAGGGGACTTCTGTCATGTTGAGCACCTCAGGGCTGAATTACCTACTTGAAACTCATAATTTGTTTGTGATTTCTTCAGCAGTTTCTACCTAATTTTATGCATTGTGACTGCTGAGTATTTTCTCCTAGAAGTTTTAAAGTTTTGCCATTTTTGCATGAGTTTTTAAGACATCCATCTACCTGTCTTTGTATCTATCTCTTTAAATGGTATGTGGTAGGGATCCGTTTCTCTATTTTTTTTTTTTAAGATTTTATTTATTTATTTGACAGACAGAGATCACAAGCAGGCAGAGACAGGCAGAGAGAGAGGGGGAAGCAAGCCCACTGCTGAGCAGAGAGCCTGATGCGGGGCTCGATCCCACGACCCTGAGATCATGACCTGAGCCAAAGGCTGAGGCTTAACCCACTGAGCCACCCAGGCACCCCCTGGTTCTCTTTTTATTCCATATTGATAAACGATTGTCTCTGCTTCACATAATGAGCAGTGTACTTTTACTCACTGTATTTCCAGCCCCGATATGTAAGTTTTTCTGTATACGTGCGCATCCTTTTCTGGGCTTTACATCACCTTCAGGAGTCCAGTCATCTGACTCTGTGCCCGTGCCACATTTTATAGCCTTAAAAGAAATATTGATTTTGGTAAAGCAAGTCTGCCCTCTTATGCAACCCCCCTCCCCAGGAGTCTCTTATACTGTTTCCTCTTCTACTTATATATTTTTTGGAAACTGCATTTATCAAGTCACGATATCTGCATTGCATGGCGTAGATGGATCAATCTGGGGAAGCACTAAAATCTTTACAACATCCTGTCCTTCCCTCCCTGACATGGCAATGCCTCTTTAAATGCTTTTAAGTCTTGGAAGTTGTTAGTTTAGTTCTTAGACATGCCATCATCTGTATCACTATTGTAAATGGTATCTTTGTTTCAACTTCATTTTCTAATTGTTTCTTGCTAGTGTTTAGAAATTCAGGGGACTTCTGTCATGTTGAGCACCTCAGGGCTGAATTACCTACTTGAAACTCATAATTTGTTTGTGATTTCTTCAGCAGTTTCTACCTAATTTTATGCATTGTGACCACTGAGTACTGTGTCTTACTTTTCTATGTTTATATATTTTTCTTGTTTTATTGCGTTGCCTTGGATCCTTAATACAAGGTTGATGAAACTGGTGCTGGCCGACATCCTTGTTTCGTTCCTGATTTTTTTTTTTAATTTTTTATTTTTTTATAAACATATATTTTTATCCCCAGGGGTACAGGTCTGTGAATCGTTCCTGATTTTGAAGAGAATACGTCTCCTCGAATGCATAAGATATTTACTGTGTGTGTGTACATGTCATTTTCTACACAAAGAGATGCTCTTTTCTTCCTAATTTGTTAAGATTCGATATATTTTAACAAATTATTTAAAGCTTTTTAAGTACAATTTTTGCCTCTTGTTCTCCTCTTACCTATTATCATTATAAATTTCATCAATAGAATTTTCGTTATTAACTGGATTTATGAAGTACACCTGGCTTCATCATGAAGTATAGTCTTTTTATGCACTGTTGGTATCACTTTGCTAGTATTCTGATTAAAATTTTTGCATTTGTGTTAACAAATTCTTTTCTTATTTAATTCGTGCATTGTTAAGATTACGTTAGCCTCACCAATGAATTGCAGCACACGTCTTTTTTTCTTATTCTCTAAAATAATTTGTATAAGACTAGAATTCTTTCTTCCTGGCATATTTCGTAAAGCTCCTCAGTAAAACTTTCTGAACCTAGTGCTACCTTTGTGAAAGATTTTAAACTGTAATTTCAGTTTATTTGAATAATTATAGGATCTTTTTGATCTTATATTTCTTTCGGAGAATGAGTTTTCAAAATTTTAAGTATTTGCTCATTTCACTTAAGTCATCCATTATTTTTTTTTTTAATTTTTTCTACCATGCTTTGTCTTCCTCTGGGACGCCGTGGATATAAATGTTGGATCTTTTGTTATTGCTCAATGGGTTCTTGAGACTCTGTTAATATTTTCCCCCAATCATCTTTGTTTTTACTCTCTTTCCTCCAGATCAGACGATCTCAGGGCTCTTTCTCCATGTTCACTGACATTTTTCTCCATTCTGCTTCTGAGTTTATCCAGTGATTTTTTTTTTTAAATTGTGATTATTATATAAAATTTCTATTTGGTTTTTTTTTAAAAAGATCTTTTATTCTCTCCTAAAACTTTCAACATTTCCCTTGATTTCAAAGAGTGTCTTTGTCTGATAATCTCAACATCTGTGCAATTTCATCGTTAGTGTCCTTTGGTTGTCTTTTTGTTGTTGTTGTTGTTGTGAGATGTTCAGATTTTCCTTTTTTAACCTGCAGAATTACTTTGGATTGTGTTCTAGACATCTTGGATATGAGGTATGTGACTTGGAGTCTTATTTAATTCCTACCATATTAATCATTTAAAGCAGGTGAATGCCTGGTTAGGTTCGGGTCATAAGTTCTTGCCCATCTTCTGAGGCATTAATTCTCTCTTTCTTTCTTTAAAAAAAAATTTACTTATTTATTTGAGAAAGAATGAGAGCACAAACAGGGGAAGGGGCAGAAGAAGAGGGAGAAGCAGATTCCCTGCTATGCTAGGACCCCCATGTAGGGTTTGATTCTAGGACCTTGGGATGATGACCCGAGCTGAGGGCAAACGTTTAACTGACTGAACCACCCAGGTACCCCTTGAGCACATTAGTTCTTTCTAACATCAGTTCAGTATCCAAAATCCTTGCAAGTGTTGTTCCCATCTCTTTCACCAATGCCTTACCCAGGGGTCACTCTGGGATCTGGGTGGTGTTCTAACATATAATTCAGTTCTCAAAAACTGTTTTTTGTTTTAGCATCCGATCCGTATCTGAGCATCTTGTGTGTGAGTCCAGGAGTTGTACATAATTTTATAGGATTGTTTCCTTGAGGTCCCTCATCTCCATGACTCCCTGACCCTATCTGGACCCCAGGGTCCTCCTCTCTGATTCTCTGGCTATAAATCTGGAGCTTGAGTGTTCCCACTCCTCTGTACACTTCCCGTGATTGTGTCTGCTTCCAGATCAAAGCAGTGAGAGGATAATCAGAGCAAAAAAAACCATGGAAACTCCCTTCTCCCACCTCAATCTTGATCGGAGGGAAGTGTAACCCTCTTTCAGAGTTTTAGTCTTCTCATGCCTTTATTTCAATGCTGTCAGTGACATTGGAGGATTGCCTAGAGGCTGCGGTGGCAGATAGAAGAAACAGAAAAAAACAAAGGGATCAGGGCTCCTAAGAGAAATGGCTGGCCTTGGGGATGGAGCAGGGAGTATAAAGATAAGTCTAGAGCCTCTTGTAGTACCAGAAATGAAGGAAGTGCGCAAAGAAACAAATGATGGGGCGGATATGTCAAAGGGCCACAGGGATGACTGAAATACAGGGCTATTTGAGAAAAAGAAATAAATTGCATGCATTGGAGTAAAAATATCTAGTGTCTGACCCTAAATGCAATAACCATTTTAACAACTGGACGCTATTTCAACCCCAGTGCTCTAGTTAATCGAGATGATAGTCTCATTGCCATAATGTAAAACTACTAAAAACGTTCAGAAGTATGCCTCACATGAGCTGAGGATTTTTCAAACGTTGACTTGATGTTCACACACATATCTCTTGAAGTTAGATTTAGCAACGATTATTGGGGGCACAATAACAGAAGTATGCTTCCAATCACATTGAGTACAAAATTTAACATACGCTTTATCATGAAAGAACATATCAGATTATCTATGGATTTAACAAGTAAGAGCCAAGTTGAATCTTCTAAGATTCAAGGAAGAATCTTACAAGAACTTCAAGAATCCCTTTCTTCTTTTTTTAAAGGTTTTATTTATTTATTTGACAGACAGAGATCACAAGTAGGCAGAGAGGCAGGCAGAGAGAGAGGGGGAAGCAGGCTCCCTGCTGAGCAGAGAGCCGGATGTGGGGCTCTATCCCAGGACCCTGAGATCATGACCTGAGCCAAAGGCGGAGGTTTAACTGAGCCACTGAGCCACCCAGGCGCCCCAGAAATCCCTGCCTTCTTAAAGCACCCTCTCATTCCCTCCCTGCACTACACATGTGAAATCTACCTTAGAACGTTTATTTCTGATCCAAATTGAGGAAAGAGAAGTAAATGTAGGAAGTAAAAAGAGTAGGAAATGATCCCTAAGAGACCTAGGCGCCGAAGGAACACATCTCTCCTTCAATTTTTAATTTTTTTTGAAAGCAAGATTTACTACTGCACAGTTGAGGGAAAAAATTTAGACACAATAAAAGTATTTATGATAATGGTTGAGAAACCCATTAAGAACTTTATTAGGTAAGGATGACAAAATTAACTTTCCCTGTTTTCATTTTGGAATCACTGAACATTCGTGTTTCCATAATAAAAATAGCAATGAAAAGGAAATTGGACACAGAGCATTACCTTTTCCCTCTGCAGGGTGGAGGAAGATGATTCCTTCTCCCTGGGAGGGGGGAGGGAGACCTACCCTGAGTTTAATTAAAGAGGGCATTGCACGTTGGGAAAGAGCAAGGCTTAAGAGAGCAACTCTCACTGTAATTCTCCGTGTTGCCTCGTAGTTACATGCTCGGGGTCCAGTTCAAAGCACCTACATGGTTTTCAATCCCGTCTCTGCCACTCATTGATGGTCCCAGGTACGGGACCCAAAATCTGCATCCTTCCCTTTTCTGTTCCGTGAAGTGGTTGTTCTAAGAGTATTTCACCATCGAAGAGTATAAAGTGAGCCGGTTTATTTCTTAGGACTGTGCTTGGCACACAGTATGGGGGACGGTGGTCACTGAAGGCCAGTTGGTATTACTGGCCCTTGGCGCAGAAGGGTCCATGATGTGGGAGAAGTACCCGAATGTCTGAAGGGATTCTGTTTGTGAATTTATTCGTCCATTCAATCTATCACCCCAAATCCTGCACCAGGCAGTCTACATTCTCTCCTCCCGTGACAGGGCATAGACAAGACCCAGGCACCCACCATGGACTCTGTAGTTGCTGACTGGGCGGAGACCGTACCTATGGAAGGACGTGGGATAATGCACTCGATGGGAAAAGAAACAAAAGGATAAAGAGTAGGTTTAGAGAGGAGACATACAAAGAAAGAGAAAATGACTGCTGGAAGAAAAGAAAACAAAATATAATTCTTTTCCCTTAGCAAAACTAAGACTATTCCAAGGGTTTCAATCTGCAGAGGGTCCAGCCCAGATGAACCTAAGTGGACACTGAGGGCCCAGGACCCCTGATCCCAGCTCTGTATTTATGACTGCTGATCTGCAGAATCAACTGTTCATTATTTGTTAATGGAAACACGTTCTTATAACAAAATTCATCAATAAATAAGTAGAGCTGAGCCAGGCTCTTCTGAGGTAGTCCCCAGCCATGGCCGGTGCATTATGAGATGGGGCCCCCTCCGTGGCCGGTGCCTGCTGCAGGATGTCGCCTTGGTTTTGCCAACACTTTGTCAACACAGAGAGTTATTCCAGTGGTTAGACTAGATTATGATTCATTATTTCATTGCTAAAATTATCCCAGATTTGGTCATGAGGGACTTCTTCAGGCTGTGTTGGTGCTCTGCTGATGCGGTAGGTACACTTTCTTACCTTCCAGGAATCACAAATTGTTGTGGTTCCTCTTCTCGTGTTCCCTCCCCTGGTCCTGGAATGAACCATTTCTCCAAAGATCTCTGGTTCTTTATTTCGGACGATGGTACACGGAAAACCAAGATCTGAAACCGGTATGGGAAAAAGCCCTCTGTAAAATATCATGGAAAAATAGAGGCAAAACAAACAAGCAAACGAACAAAAAAGCCAAACAGACTAGGGCGGCGTGGTCATAAAGATGAACACAGTGCACTCAGTAGACACCCAGGAAGTGTCGTTAATGGGACCAAATTCTTAAACCAAACATAACCAAGTGAGAGATGCTTAGTTCAGGTTGTACGGGTTGAATGACAACTGTTTTGATTTGAGGGGATATTTGAGGGGTTTCCCAGCACATTGGACTTTCACTCAGAAACCAGGGAAACCCCCAGGGAACATGGAAGGAGTTGGTTAACTCGAAAGTGGAAAACGGTTGGCTTGGGCACCTGGGCGGCTCAGTGGGTTAAAGCCTCTGCCTTCAGCTCAGGTCATGATCTCAGGGTCCTGGGATCAAGCCCCGCATCGGGCTCTCTGCTCAGCAGGGAGCCTGCTTCCTCCTCTCTCTCTGCTTGTGATCTCTCTCTCTCTCTCTCTGTGTCAAATAAATAAATAAAATCTTTAAAAAACAACAACAGTTGGCTTGATCGTTACTTCTCTGTATCAGTTTGACCGGCCCAGTGGTGCCCAGATGAGACATTATTAAACATTATGTCTGGGGCGGGGGGAGTGTCTGTTTCAGGGCAACCTTAGCCATCCCCAGTGAGTGGGCCTCATCTACTCTTTTGGGGGCCCTCATAGAACAAAAGGCCGAGAAACAGAGGAATTCAACCTCCTTTTATTCTGGCTAACAGTTGGGCTGGAACCTTTCATCTCAGCTCCTGCCCTGGGACTGGGATTTATACTGTTGGTTCCCCTGGGTCTCAGGCCTTTGGACTTGGATTGAACTGAACTTGGGTTTCCCTGGTTCTCTAGATTGCAGATGGTGGACTGTGGGATGGCTCAGCCTCTGCAATCCTGTGAGCCAATTCCTCATGATCAATCAATCAATCAATCAATCCACCACTGTTTTAGTCTGGATTCCAGTAGGTAGAATACATAGATACACAGATACATAGATATAGATAGGCAGATAGATGATTGATAGATTTGAGTCAGAGTTCATACATCTCCTGATTCCGTCTGTCTGGAGGTTCTCCAGAGAACCCTGACTAATACTGCTGGTTAAGGAAGGAGGCAATCAGTGGAGGCTTCTGGGGGCGGGGGGAGGAGGCAGATCTCTGAGGCTTGACGAGACCCTAAAACCCCTTCTCCCCACCTTACGCGTCTCGAACCCTGTCACTCCCCACGAGTGGTTTTTGCATTCATGACTCTCGATGGTCTCCTCTCCCCTCAACTGAGCCGTAAATAATAGCTTTGGACTTGACACGCAGCTGAGATAAGCTGTGATTGGAAACATGGTCTGTGCCAATGGAGCGTGTGTCTCTGCCAGTGACAGCCTGCCGGAGCAGGAGGAGGGACGTCCTGACGCACAATTACCACTGCTGGGCTTCCAATGGCAAGCATCCCAGTCCTGATTTACAGAAGCACGGTGGAGTCAATGAAGGTTTGCTTTCAGGCGTCACTGACCACAACTCCTGGGGTATCTTGGCTGTTCCTCTGCGGTATTTCACACCAGGGTGGGGTGGGCAGAGGTTGAAGGGTCAGGAAGTAAGACGTTTGGATATGACTATTCCCTAGGCTGTAGGAGAAGCTCAGTCAAACCCCTAATGTTAAGCATCTTTGCACAGAAACTGTATTATTGTCCCCATGGGGCAGACTGAGAAACTGAGGCTTCGGAATGATGAACTGTCCCATCAAGCAGCACCATTACAAGCATGGGAAGCAAGATGAGAGAACTTGACTTCTAGAACAGGGCTCGTTTTGCCACAGCACAGCTTGTCCCATTTGGTTCCTACTTGACACTATGTATGCCTTTTTGAAGTCAACGGTGAAACTCTTCATTATGAAAAAAATGAATGCTTTGCTTAACCCGGATTTCTCCACCTTATTTGAGCATTAAGGTGTCTTTTATAAGTCATGGAAAGCAGAGTCCAAGAACCTTGGCCTGGGTGGGAAATTTGTGGCAAAAGCAAGAAAACATCGGTGAAAGTCCCTGACATTGATGGAGTCCTACAACTACCAATGAGGAATTGTTTTTGTCGGTAAATCTAAATGATTGATACCACTTAAGGACCTCTTCTTGGCCTCGTGATGGTTCACTTTAGACAACGGAGTATCTCCCCCTCTGGTTCTGCCACTCTTGGCAAGATTTGCTTGCAACCCTCTTGTTCAGCCGGGCTGTGAGGACAGCAGCCATAACAGGTGTTTCATGAAGAGATTTTGGGGACTCTGGGAACAGGGGCTGCTACCTTAGGGTGCAGGAGATGGACTAGGAGGCAGTCAGTGGGAGAATCCACAATCCACGTCCCCATTTTGGCTCAGAATTCAGCACACAGCTGGCACCTCGTGGATTCGTGGTCTGGGAAGTGTGAGGAGATAGCACCCTTCATGCACACTGACATTCTCATGTCATCCTGCATAACCATGATGAAAAGACAGAAGGTCCAACAGGACAGTGAGGGGAACTCCAAGAGGGCACCAAAGTCAGAAGTGTAAGAGGAGAACCCAAGCTTATGGGCAGCGAGGAATTGGACACCAATGCCATTTCAAACAACAGGGGCTACGCCTACAAGTCTATGAACTGGTGAAGACCAGCTGGGTGGCACCAGCATGGGAGGAAGTGGGGAGCCAAGGGTGGGGGGTCAGATGCTCCACTGGTGGGAGGTTGGACCAGTGCTGCCATCAGGGAGAGCCAGATAGCACCCCCGATGTAAATCACACGTGTGCATACATGTGACCCATCAAGTCCTTGGTGTCTATACCAGGGAAAGGATTTCTGGGTCTGTAATGTAGAAGCAAGTCTGTTACACTACAGCTGATGTCAAGGCAGTTGGAGACAAGCTGGAAATTCATCACTCCAAGAGGGGACAAGCAGGGGTGGTACTCAATGGGCCGGCATCACACAGCCATGCTGGCTGTTGAAATAGTAAAATGCTGCTTTGCTTGTTGAGGACTGGCTGCCTCCCTGAACCCCCTCAATGCCTCTTTCTCTCCTTTTGAGACCTATCCAATCCTTCCATTTGTGGCAACTAAAGATTAAAATCCTGCATTTCTTCTGGGACTTCTAGGACCCAGGTCCAGCACAGAGGAAACTTCCCGATTGGGCCACGCCTGTGTTGTACGAAGATTAAATATTTGGACATTCGCCCTGTGGACAGGTCAGATGAGGGGACTTACATCATGGAATATTAGTGGTTAGAAGCAACGGATCATAGGGGCACCTGGGTGACGCAGTTGTTTAGCATCTGACTCTTGGTTTCCGCCTAGGTCATGATGTCAGGGTGGTGAGATCGAGCCCTGCACAGGGCTCTCCTCTCTTCATGGAGTCTGCTTCAGATTCTCTCTCCTTCTCCCTCTGTCCCTCCTGTTTGTGCTCTCTTTATCTCTAAAATGAATAAATAAACCTTAAATAAAAAGAAGAAGAAACAGATATAGAGACGAGCTTGTATCTTAAAATAAAATAAAAATAAAAAAACAACCAGAAAACTAGTCCTGGTGCAAAATAAAGTGTTCTATATCAGTTGCATTTATGTAAATTAAAATTTATACCCATGCAAGACTAAACTACACATCGTACAGGAATGCCTTCAAACGAAAGATGAATGTGTAATCCCACAATGCTTGTGTAGGGAGGGAAAGAGACTGGGGGTGGGTTGCAGCCATTAAAGGAATGAATGCGTGCATGAATGCATGAAAACAAGAGATGTGCCATGCACAGGTCAACGGTGAGGATATATGCAGCTTGATCCACTCAACCCTCTTCATTGCAAAAAGTATTCACGAAAAGCCGGCCCTCTGAACTAGGCACTGTTGAAAGCACTTTGCGTGTATGAACTCATTTGATCTGGACAATAACCTTAATTCTGGCCAAGCCCTATTTGCCTTGTGGATCCAGTCCTGGCCACTTGCCTCTCCTTGCTGTCCCCTAGCAATGCTGAAGTTGTTCGCTGGCTTGCCGAGAAGCCAGTGTTGACTAGATCAGGGACGCCGGAGCGACAGCAGAGCAACGCAGAACCAAGAACTATCCTGTGTATCGCTCCTGGGGCTTGGTGAGGGGTAAAAAGACCCCAGTGGAGACCCTAGTGGTTTCCTATTGTTGCAGCAACAAATGCTACAGCTTTAGGGACTTGAAATAATTCAAATGGGTAATTTTATGGTTCTGTGAGAGTCAGAAGTCTGACTCAGGTCTCACTGGGCTAAAATCAAGGTGTGGACTGGGCCATGTTCCCCTGTGAAGGTTCCTTGCCTTCTCCAGCCTCGAGGACCACCAGCACGCACCAGCTCATGGCTCTCGTCCTGATACTCCGAGTCGGCAGCGTTGCACGTCTCTAACCATACTTCCCTAGTCACACCTCCCTCCCTTCCTTCCATTTTTTAGATTTTAGTTATTTATTTAGAGAGAGTGAGAGCAAGGGGAGGGGCAGAGGGAGAGGGAGAGGGAATCTCAAGCAGATGTACTGAGTGTGAAGCCCGAAGCAGGGCTTGATCTCACCACCCTGAGATCATGATCTGAGCCAGCATCAAAAGTCAGATGCCTGGCCACTCAGGTGTTCTGACCCACCTCTGCTTCTGCCTCTGACTTCAGCTGGGAATGTTCCTTGAAAGGGCTCTGGCGGGGTGGGGGGGCGGTTAGTCTGAGCTACCTGGATAATCCAAAGTAACTTCTCCGTTTTAAGGTCCTTAACCTGAAGGACATCTGCAAAATGTCTTTTTTCATGTAAGATAACGTGGAAACAGGTTCTGGAAACAGGTTCTGGGGATTAAGAGGTGGACCTCTTCAGGGGGCCATTATTCTGCCTATCAAAGAGATGAAAATAAATTCTTTGGGATGAAACAGCAGATGAAAAGGGAGACGCAATCTTCCAGGTGCAGGTTGGGGAAAGAAGGGGCATTTACTAACGATATTAGTGCCCATGGGGCCTCATCCACGATTCGGTTGTTGAGGAGGTCTGCAGACTTTTGAGTCGTACTTTGCAACAGATCCAAAAAGACCCTGAGAAAAGGGTCTTCCTAAACGGAAGGAGTTGAACCGCGCGCTTTGCAGACTCCCAGATTAGCGGAGGTGGGGTGGTGGAGAGGCAGGGCAGGAAGGCAGGGTGGCAGGGGAGGGCATTTATTTGCAGACTTTCAGCTTGACTGGGCTGGCACAGAGAGAAGAAGAGAAAAGCCAGGAAGCACACATTTCCTTGTCTTCCTTAAAAAGGAGAGGAACCCTAGACTTTTTAATTAGATAACTTAGTTACATAGAACTTTGGCATTAAGAATAGTTGAGGTATATACATATATGTACATACCTCATCTTCTTTATCCATTTATCTATCGATGGGCTTTTGGGCTACTTCCAAATACTTGAATAAAAAAGAATAGTTAAAGTCATTCCAGGAGCATCTAAAAACTGCACGTTTTTCTTCCAAACCACTGACAAAGATGAGGCCAATATTAGAAAAGTTGCACCAAGGACAACTGGGTGGCTCAGTCGGTTAAGCGTCTGCCTTCGGCTCAGGTCATGATCTCAGGGTCCTGGGATCGAGCCCCGCGTCGGGCTCTCTGCTCGGCAGGGAGCCTGCTTCCTCCTCTCTCTCTGCCTGTCTCTCTCCCTACTTGTGCTCTCTCTGTCAAATAAATAAATAAAATCTTTAAAAAAAAAAAAAAAAGGCTTAGCAAGAGAACATAAAGAGAAAACATAAAATAGGAGGACAGAGGTTGGGTAAAGTGAAGTTGTTATAGCAAACATAAAACTAACAGTGTAAATTGCCCTGCCCAACAGCCACGACTCTCAGACCAGGAGAACATCTTTGTTTACAGTATTGCTGCTTACGTCGCATACAGCTCGAGAGAGATGAGTCCCAAAGCCTGAAAAAGCGAAGTTGAGAGAGGTACTCTTAATTAGAACAGGTGGCTGCCCGTGGTAGGCAGAGTAGCATAGCATTTAAGGCAAATCTCGTTGACCGTGATAAGCAGGAAAATCACTTACGAGAAAATGTATAATCAATACTAAGGTCCTAAAGTTATCAAGGTTTTATGCTTTGAGTCAATATAATCAACAAAGTACACTCTCTTAGAAAGACGTAAAATTGTGAGTAACTGTGATGGGAGATTTTAATTACTAGAAATTAAACATGGGTAGGAATGGCACAATACAATGTAAATAAATTTTAGGTGGCATGAAGGGGACCAAATGTTTTGCTTCACCAGGAGTGTGCCTTCTCTTTATATGCTCATGATTATTTATACAAATTGATGGTGTGATGCACACCAAAGTTTACAAAAATTCAAGAAAGCTGTTTAGGAAATTAGAAAACTAATAGTATATTTAGAGCCACTTGCCTTTGGACAAACATTTCACAGAATAACAATTGTTTCAGACACCCAAGACTGAGATAATAGGTGATTCTTTTTCAAATTTTAACTAATTTTTTTACTTAGGTGTAATTGACATTATATTAGTTTTAGGTGACAGCGCAAACTTTTATATTTGTATGTATTGCAAAAATGGTCACCTTGGTTAGTCTAGTTAACATGTGTCATGGTACATAGTTACAAAATATTCTTTTCTTGTGATGAGAACTTTTAAGATTCAACCTCTTAGGAAGTTTCGAATATGTAGCATAATTAACAGTATTATTAGCTACAATTGTCATGCTGTACATTACATCCCACAACTTATTTATTTTATAACTGGAAGTTTGCTCCTTTTGATCCCCCCCACCCCACCTTTGACCCACTGTCCTCTCTGGCAACCATCAGTCTGTTTTCTCTATCAATGAGCTTGTTTTTGGGTTTGGTTTTGTTTGTTTATTTTGTTTTTTAGATTTCACAGTAAGTGAAACCCTATGGTATCTGTTTTTCATGCCCTCCGTGTCCATCCATTTGGTAGCAAATGGCTGGAGGTCATTCGTGTCTGGGTTATAGCAAACAAAAAGGCATAGCAAAGAGAATCATCAATAAAATGAAAGTCTCGTAAAATGAAAATGAGAATCTGGGAGAAAATACGTGCAAACCATACATCCAATAAGGGGTTAATGTCCAAACTCAATAAAGAAGTACATCTCACTAGCAAGAAAACAATTGGGTCAAAAAAAAAAAAAAAAAAAGCAGAGCCCCTAAATAGAGATTTTCCCAAAGGAGACATACAAAGAGCCCACCACAGGCACATGAAAGGGTCCCACACAATGAAACACCACCTCACACCTGTTACAATGGCTATTACTGAAGAGACAAGAAACTTCTTTGTAACTTAACACATTATAGGAATGTATAAAATAAAGCAGATCTCCAAAATAAATCCTTTGCTTGACGTATTTTGTAATAAAATAAAAAGGTGACAATAAAACCAGCCAAGCTAAACTGTAAAAGCGAAACCAATCGATCAAAGAAACAAATGACTTTGAGCACCACGGAAATGAGCAAGAGGTCTAAGATTTGGGCTTTTGAAGAAGACGGATAGAATAAGCAAAACACCGGTAAGTCTCGCAAAACTGAAAAAAAAAGCATAAACACTTAACGTCAAGCAAAGAGAGGACTTGACTATAGAAGACAAAAGAGAGTATATACTTGTAAATGCGTATGTGTTTGTAAGAACATGATCCTGTCCTATTAGTCATGGAAAATCTTGCTGAAGTAGGTTTCTACAGAAATAGACTATTGCGAATAGACCTAAGATCCAGTAAGAAGCTGAAGTCATACTGAGGAACAAAAACATGGAGAAACATTTAGAACGCTCCACGCCTAACGTGGGTCTTGAACTCACCACCCCGAGATCCAGCATCACCTGCTCTACCGACGGACCAGCCAGGCGCCCCCACGTTGAGAGACATCTAGTGCCGGTGCTTTCTGCTTGCCTCTCCTGCCCTCGGCCCTTCCCCACAACTGCTTTGTGTCCCAGGAAGCTGCCTTACTGGCCCAAGGCCAGCGGATGATGTTGATGTTTTGGACCTCTTTCCCGTTGGGGTTGGCTGATAGGAGGTGCCGATTTTAAGTCGGAAGGCCGGAGGGGAGTGTGGTTGGGGGGTGGTCTATCAGCCAGCTCTCTCTCCTTGCGGGGTCGCTTGGGATTGTGGGTGTCTCGTTGCCAGAGGCCACAGTGCATGTCACACAGCCTGTCCACACGGGGCTCCCGTGATCACTTCCTCCTCTCCCAAAAGTTGGTGCTGTCACCTAAGACGGCCTCCCGCTGTCTCCAGTCCACAGACGCCTTGGCAGGTAAAACCTTTATTAAACACTACTTACCCTGTTGAATATGCTTATACCCATTTGAAAAAACCTCTATTTACTTGAGCACCTGCTGCTTGCTCCTCAAACAGCCCCTTTGAAAAAGACACAGCCCAGGAGTCTGAGGGTGAGACGTACAGGTGGCCTGAGGTCCCACAATAAAGGCAGACACACACAGAGAGAAAACCACGACACCTGGGGCAAGCTTATACGTTCTCATCTTTATAACCTTTAATAAAATAATTTGATAATTTTGCATTCTTTTAAATATTTGTTGCATGTGGGTAGAGGGCAGAATCAGGATGCCGCCTTCTGTGGCTCGGGAAAACCACTCAGACGGATGCCCAGGGCGGGGGGTCACATTTCTGCTTCTGTCGGACAGGCCGGCACACTTCCGGACCCTTTCTGTTCATCTTGTCCTGAGACAGGTTTTTAGCTCAGGACCATAACGTGCTGGTTCCTGAGGCTGAGTTCCATGCCGTCCACTCAGACTTCCCGGTTCCCACGCAAGACACTCTGGGTACTTCTGCCGGAACGGAGAACTGAACACGGCCCTGGTCTTCTTCTTCCAGATCATTCCAGCGACATTTCATACCCGTCTGCTTCGTGCCAAGTAAAGAGCAGGAGGCCAGGCAGCCTGGAGGAGCCACGTCCCACGGAAACCCGCACCTGTGCTTGCCAGCTTCACTGTGTCTAGGAATTCCAGCCGGGTGGGGTTGGCCTTGGTGTTCGCGGGGACTGTCCTTTCTGACAGCAGGCACCGAGTTCTTCTGACACCGTTTCCGTTCTGGTTCCTGCATGCGATCTCCGGCTGGACAGTATCTGCCAACGTCCTCCCCTTGGGCTCCGACCTGCCTGCTTCAGTCCGATTTCGTCTCGGTGCCTCTTTCACAGGAGAAGGTTTCCTCTGCACAACTCCGAGAAGCAATCGCCCTGGGCATGCTCTACCCCCGCGGCCCCCTGGACCCCCAGCGCTCCGCTGGAGAACTTTCTTGGATGTGTCAATTTGTCCATGAGGTCATCTCACTGGCCAGGTCCACGCCTGGTGGGGTCCACCTGTGGTTTGCATGGTCGGTCCCAGGAGCAGGGGTTCCATGTCTAGAAGAGGCTCTGGTGAACTTGGAAACTGTGCAGCTCAGGTGTCTTCATTATGTTATTCCTCCATATGTAATTAGCAGCAATAACCATGAGGCTTTTTTCCCGCCTTCCTTCTTCTCTTGTGTTTTCCTTTCTTTTCTTTTCTTCCTTCCTTCCTTTCTTTCTGATTTTATTTATTTATTTGGCAGAGAGAGAGAGAGAGAGAGAGAGCGCACACAAGCAGCAGCACCACAGTGGGAGGCAGAGGAGGAGGCTCCCCCTGAGCTGGATAAGTGTACGTTTATGTATTTACATACATATATTTGTATATATCCTATATCTCTCTGTCTCCCCATCACCTATTCTCTTCTTTAAAGATTTTATTTATTTATTTGAGAGCGAGGAAGATTTGAGAGCACGAGAGAAAGAGAGCACGGGAGGGGTAGCAGCAGAAGGAGATGGAGACGCAGACTCCCCGCTGAGCTGAGACTCCAGTGCGGGGCTCGATCCCAGGACCCTGGGATCATGACCGGAGCCAAAGACAGACGCTTACCTGACTGAGCCACCCAGGAGCCTCTCTCCATCATTCATTCCTCACAGCAAGACTTTGTGCCTTTTTTTTCTTCTTCTTCTTTGTTACGGCTCTCAGCAACACTCTGAGGCGGGAGTAATTATTACCCTCGCTTTTCAGGAGAGACCCTGCGATTTTCTTTCTTAGGATCTAACCTCCTGGAGCCACATGTCATGCAAATATCTTCTCCAGAGTGCCTGGCACAATGCCTGCTTGATAAATAAACAGATGCCCGTGTTAAATAAACGAGCCAGCGTGGGCAGTGGCTACTGTCTATCTCTTAGACCCATTGCTTGGTTTCCTTGGGGTCCAAGCATGCCATCTCGGGTTGCGTTTCTGGGCTGCTGCCCCCAATTCCATTTGAGGAACAATTCAGAAGTGTGGCCGGAAGATAAAACATCAGTCTGACTCTGGGCTAACCGGTGTTCCTAATTGAGCCACGAGGTTCGGTGCTTATAGCTGAATGCATTGTGGCGTCAGTGATAACTCAGCTAATAATAGTCTGTGGCCTCAGCTGTCTCCTTCCCGGCATTTCCCTGATGACTGCAGAAATCCCTGTGGAATCATGGGCTCCGTCTCTTTGATGAGGCTTTAAAACACGCAGGGACATGATAATGACAGATAAAGTTGACTTTCCTGTATACATACCTCCTAAAGGTTTCTCCTCCCTTGGTACCTCCCTCAATGGTGAGGTAAACACCATTCGATAGACCTTGAGGTCGAATTTCACAGGAGTTGACGGCGCCACATGATTGAGTTAATTTTCCAAGTAACCAGGGAATATTAAAAGCAGTTTTTGTCTTCTCTGATCTGGTGGGTGACAGAAATGGAAATATTCCTTTTTTTTTTTTTTTTTTTTCCTAGTGAAGAGTGGTGTGTGACGGGAGAGCTTGGCCTTCATAGTCATGGACCCAAGTGCGAATCTTCCCACGGTCCATGATGACTAAGCCCCTACTATGCTGGGGGCTAGAACAATGACAAAGAAGCCAGGTTTAGAGGGCACAGCAATGATGAAGCAACATGGAGAAAATCCCCCCACCACGTAGAAAGTGCCGAGGTGGACAAGTGTGTCGGAGGACATCCAACCCCAGTGGGCCAGACACTTGTCTGTCAGAACTCGGCGCCATTTCCACCACCTTCCGTGCTCCGTTTGGTACTGCGGGTGCCGAGAGCATGGAAACACGTTTCTTCTAGGCCCAGGCCGACAGGATTCGGGTCTACGTTCTGCTCTGAGAGCTCACACGCAAGGTGTGGAGGAAGGAAGAGGAATGGAAGCCGTTTTCACGGCGGCAGGGAGGGCCGCGGGTTTAGGTGAACATGCGAATTTGCACAGAAACACCCGCTGCTGGTACCTCGGGCAAGTTGGCAGTCGCTGTGGGTCCCGACCAAAGAGATGGCTGGTGCTGTCATTTTTCTTCTAACGGGAATGATGGGACCTTAGAGGTAGAAATGGTCTTCCGTGCTTTTGCTCCTTTAGCACTTGGTAGTCCCACATTTTGGAGATTCTGATAATTATGAGTATCTTGCTTTCTATCCACCCTCACTGCTCACCTATTTCCACTGCATCACCCTCCTCCCTAGAGGAGGCTGGTCTCCCCTTGTTTAAAGACCTTACAATGACTTCACCTGAGATAGCTACCTTGCAAAACACCATTCTCCAGAAGACCCTCAAGGGGCACCCCAGCGCCCCCTCGTTGTCTCCAGACCCACCCCTGGATGAGATCCCAGCAGAGCCTTGAAGAGATCTCTGCAAGGTCTCCCTTGGGTGGAGGCAGTTTACACAGCAAAGCAACAACCATATATTGTTGGCGTTGGTAGAAGCCCAGGGACAGTGAGTGGGGATGGGTTCTGAGAAGTGTAGACCCAGAAAGAATCTGTCTGAAACCGGGGAATGTTTTTCTTTGGGGGAAACTACTAGTCGTTCCGTTCTAAACAGTATGTGTGAATGGGTGAGGACGGTGAACACCGCAGGACCACCTCTCAGGAGGGAGATTTCATCACTGTATCAGAGAGAAGCCATAACGGCAAAGGGGTCGTAGAGCAGACGGTTGAAGAAGGAAGTTCTGGACACCAGTTGTGGTCTCCGAGGCTGTGGCAAACAGGCAAATAAACAGGTGTGAAATACATACACGAGTTCCTCCTGGCTTTGCTATTTCAATATTTGCTTATAATAATTGCTACGTAATTTCTCCTCTTATTAAGGGACATTCGTGGTGGGTACACTAAATGTGCATTCTCTGGGATAAAAGTTGTGGGAAAATGAACAGAAGAAGAGCCAGCAATCAGCCAGACATGGATACAGTGTCTGCCGGGACCAGAGCCTTCCCTTTGGAGCAGAGAGTGGGTAGGTCTTTGCTGGCACCATGTGGAGCTCTATCGTGTTATATCGTTGCCTTATTCAAATCTGTAACGTAAATATTAGACAAGTGTGTCGGAAAAGAAAAGGGGCAGACTGTGTTGAGCTATTGCGCTGCTGGAATTCAGCTCTGTGCGGTTTGGCGCCAGCATCCGGGCAGACTCTTGTGACTCACCTGTGCCTGTGTCACACACAACTGTGGACGACAATTTTGGCATCTGTTTTTTCCTGATGTGGGTCGTCGGATTCCCTAAAAGCTAGGGGTCACCTTGAGATCTGGTAGTGGGCTTCCCTGACTTTTCTCCTTCCTTCTACTTCCAGCTTCCTACACCCCGCTTTCCCGTACTAAGTCTCTTTATTTTAGAAATACCTTTTAATGCCTGAACCCTGTTGGAAACATCGCTTTAGAAGATCCAACAAAGTGATGGGAAGGTCAAGTGAAACGCGGAATGATAGATTCTGTAAAGCCCAAAGACAAAAATATGGGGGAGTAACAGGAAGGTAACTGGGGGCACTGTACTCACTGCACACTAGATTTTTCCAGAAATCCTATAAATAACTCTAGTTCACCCCTACGGTAAGAGTTGGGGCTCCAGAGGACAGCTTTTGGCTTGGGTTCTAGCTTCTATTCTTATTCTTAACCCTACAGGATTGTGGATAAGAAAAGTCTTTACAGAGGCCCTAGTGTCCTAATAATATGTAAATAATAAGTTCCTAGGATATAGCTCTGTTGAGAATACAAAAGACTCTATGAGGGCTCAATGCGGAGGACAAAGAAAATTGTGTTTCACTTTAACGTATCTGAGGAAATGGAGCCCCAGAAAGAGAAAATGTACCTGCAATCATAACATTATCTGATGATGGGGATCATCTGCACTCATTCCTCTACGCAGTGAAACCATCCACATAGCAAATATGTGATAATGGACAGGCTCAGAGACTACCTGTTTTGCTGAGGTATCAGGCAACCTCTAAATCTCAAGGCTTGTAAGGGTGAATATTTGTTGGGGGTAGGTTGTCTGTGGTTCCATTGGCTGGGCGCCATTTTTTTTTTTTTTCAAATATAACGCATCCAGAGAGAATAGTAGCTCTCTTTTGAATGCAAAATGTCAAGAATCCCAAAAGATATGTGCGATGCTTCCTAAAGCTCTTCTTGGAACCTCCACACTGCCACTTCCGCCTCTATTCCTTGGGTTCAAAGCAAGGCAGAGGCCGGAGAAGATGTGGATGGGGTGAGAAAGCGAAATTCTTTCACAGGGCTGGAGGCAAACAGAGGATGACTATTTGCTGAGCAATAGTTCAGTCTGCCACCACGTTACAAACCAGAGTTTTGGAATGCTTCTTGCCTTCTCCCTAGTTTTCTTGGGATTTCTCATTGTGATGGATTATCTGTTTTTAACTTCGTATCACCATATCCATCTTTGACAGTCTTTTTTGGCATTGCCGGAGAGAAACCTGGAGATATATTTTTCAGAATCTCTACCTTTCTGGGATTCGAGGTTAGAGTCTCTCACAGACAGAGCAAACAAGAGAAATTTGGAAGGCAAAGAGAGAAGCCATTATTAATTATTATTATTATTGTTTATTATTATTATTCATTAATTATTATTGATGGCGTTTGCACCTAGCCACATGAGCAGATGGCCAATATGAAGTTAGTAGGGCCTTCTGGGTCCTGGACAGGCCCTAGAAGTCACCTCTTCTGACATCATAGGCAACTGACATTGGCAACGTTGGCACCTTTGAGCTTCATGAGATTTGCTGTGGGTTCTGGGTGAGCTCTCCTGTTAATTACCTCCTTCTCAAAGCTTCACTAACAATCATTCTTACGGCCCCTCCAATAATTATGTAGGCTTCAAATGCCTTCTGTTAAAGCACTTTCTATTTGGAATGCCTAGAGTGGCTTCTCTTTTCTCAAAGAAATTCTGATTTACATATTTTCTCTTTTATAAAAATTCTGGATATCCTCCTTTGTAATGAAAATGACCAGGTTTTGCCACCCCTGGGTTCTGGAGATTGGGGCAAGGATCATCAGGTAGGGTTTGCCCGGCATATTTTTAAACTGACAACAAAACAGGAAGGGGATCCTAATTTGGGTCTATATGAAAGCAATAGCAAAACAATAGCAAAACAATACTAAAGAGGTATTTGGTAGAGTGAACTACATATATGTTTCTCTCCGTGTTTACATGAAGGAACCACAAAGAATGAATCACAAAGGAAGAACCACAGAGTTCCCGCTCACCCTCCTTGAGAACGAATGGCCCAACTAATATGGCTAAAGGTGGTCTAAGAGCTCCCTGGTTCTGGGAAATCTCTAGTGTCCAGCAGCTGACTCATCTGCTCTATCCACCCACTCCAGACCCTGTCTTGTGCGTCGCAGAAGATTCTAGCAAATGCGTATACTGAGCTTGCAGTCTGTGACCACTGAGGTTTCTGCTTTGTTTCACGAGGAAGGGAGCTCAGGTGCACAAAATGGATTAATCATCCTCCATGATTCATGGCACACTCCTCCTCAGTTCATGCCCGGGGCCTCTTGTCCTTTAATTATTTATTTGTCAATTAGTGCCTCTTAATAATGCAATCAGCATCCACGAACCCATCACTCTCAGACGCTGTGGGAGCTTTCTATTCTTCAGTATGCTCTGCAAAATGCTGGCAGAATTTTAGCAAATAGAGTTATGTGATTTTTTCCGGGGTCTTTTCAGTTTCATCGCCAGATCTATACCTTGGGCTGCCTTTTCTTTCTTGTCTGTGACAATAAGGAATAGACATTTTAAAACCCTTTGGGCAGAAGGATAATATCCTTCCAGTAGTCCAAACTACAAATGGACCCATCTTGGGCAAAAATATATATAAATGCCTTACCATTTCTGCTTGTCATCATTAAAGCATCCCTTTGGCAAGACCAGATTGAGACACTTCTACATGATCAGTGTGATACCGGTTAAAGCCTTGGGAACTCTGTTTTGGATTAATGGAGGAAATGAAGCTTTAGAAGAAATATTTATTTTTCAATAGCAGATACCTCCCAAATAATAAACGAATAAAAAATGGAATACTATTTAAATATTCTTTAAATGTAAGGGTACATTTGTTAAACTTTAATCAAAGGAGATTATATATCAAAGGGCCCAACAAAATAGAAATTTAAAGTACATGGAAACAAACACTTATCTCACTACTCAATTGCAAAATTTCAACTTTTTAAAAGCATGGGTTTGAACCAATCATTAAATCTAGAAATCTACATTTAAATATGCCAATTTGCTTACGAGCAAGTTTAACAAAAAGTATATTATGTAAACAATGAAATGAAACAAAAAAAATCTGGGAATTCTAAAGTAAGTGGAGAGAAAAGCAAATGAAAGAAAAGGGTCAATTGACATCTGAATTAAAAAGTACATTTTCTGAAACGGTTGCCATGGAACAAAAAGGTATTCTCTAACGTGAATGGGAACCAAAATGCTCATTCTTTATTTTCCATTACAGAGAGCCAGTTAGCGTGGAAAGTTTCAGAAGTCACTTTCACTTGAATTCAACATAAGGTAGATAGAAGATAGATTACAGATGATAGATAGATAGATAATTGATTGATAGATGATGGATGGATGATGACTAGATGGATAGATGGTTGGATGGATGGACAGATAGGTAGGTAGGTAGATTCTCTGTTGGGTACAGAGCAACTGGAAGGGAGTCTGAGGAATCTTGGAAAAATCTTCTACTCTGTGACTTTTCCTCCAAATTGGGGAGATCTTTCTATCCCCCCAAGGAGAAATCACTAACCATCTTTTGCCTTGTCTTTGGTAGTGCAGAAATTTCTCCTTTGGTGGACCGAACATCATGAGGACATCAAAGAAAACCACACATTTGCAAATGGTACCGCAAATCAAACGCCTTCATGGGTCGAAGGTCTTTGTCCTTACAGCCCTACCTACACCTTCTCCAGCCACGGCTCATTGACTGTTATTCTATGTCTAGAGATACAAAACTGAGGATTGGAGATTTCGTGATGTATCTACAGCTATGCAGGGACTGAATGATGAAGCCATGGAGGTAAACTTTCTCTAAAGCTCTCATTGTGTGTGTCTCTGAGTGTGTGTGTGTGTGTGTGTGTGTGTGTGTGTGTGACACTAGCACACCAATCACATTATCCTCCCCAATACTCAACTCTTTCATGGATGGACAGTAGTCAACTTCAGAAGGCAGCCCAACCCTTCCCTGGCCAAGTGAAATTATTAGAAGAATCTTTCTGTCACTTTCACCCATTGGTTTTGCCCCTGGAAGCAAAGGGAAAAAAAAATATTGTACCTTTCCTCTATGTGACAGTCCTTCAAGTATCTGAAGAGCATGTACAGTCTGATGTCACCATGGCCTCACAGGTGGCCAACGTTGCCACCGCAAAGGATCTCCCATGACACCGGAACACACGCAGCCCCTGGGCTTGAATCAATCATGACTCCATAGTGTGACTTCCAGTGTGAAGTACTTTCTCCAGATGTTGGTCACAAGTCACAGAAAGTGGAAGAAATCCACCCTGAAGACTTTCTGTGATCAATACTGGAGAGGCAGTGGGGGAGCTTTTCTTATTTTTAATAGTGAGTCTACGGAGATGATTGTTGCTCTGAAGACAGGCTACTGTCCAACCCAAGTCCTAGTAAAGGAACCCACATCAGTAAAATAGCATCTCTGGGTCAGACCTGGGCATTTTTTCCACTGTTATGTTTCTGTGCCAACATCGGCAGCACATTCAATATGTCCTTATTAATCGCCGTATTAATCACCTACTGTTAGATGAATGTTGTTCCAGGCACTGAGCTAAACAAAACTCCTGCTCAAAATTCATGCTAAAGAAATGTAAATCAGAAATAAGATTCCTGGGAAGTGTGCAAAATTCAAAATGGTTGGTTAAAGAAGGGGTCCCTAATGTGACATGTAAGCGGACCCATGGGAGATGAGGGAGTGACCTATGGGACTATGTGGAGAAGAGAGAACCCTCCGCTGAGGGACCAGGAATGGGAGCCAGGCTGCGAGGCTGGCGTGGCTCCAACGAGGAGGCAGATGGTCCAGAGGAGGTCAGCACGATGGTGGGGACCAGATGGTATGGAGCAGGGGTTTGCGAAGTGTAGTCCACAGATCCTGGGCATCCTCAGACACCTTCAGAAGATTATAATCCTACCGAGATATTATTTGTCTTTTTTTTTCTATCCTTCTCTCACTAACAAACGATGGAATTTTCCAGATACTACACGGTGTGCGACATTGCAACAGAGTGAATACAGAAGCACCTAAGACAACCCAGCTCTCTTCCGCCAGCCAGACATTAAAGCATTTTGCAAAAATGTACTATCGTGTTACTCTTACTGCTGATTTTCTTTTGTTTGGGAAATGCAGTTATTTTTCATAAAAATGTTATTTATGGGGCACCTGGGTGGCTCAGTGGGTTAAGCCGCTGCCTTTGGCTCAGGTCATGATCTCAGGGTCCTGGGATCGAGTCCCGCATCGGGCTCTCTGCTCAGCAGGGAGCCTGCTTCCTCCTCTCTCTCTCTGTCTACTTGTAATCTCTCTCTGTCAAATAAATAAATAAAATCTTTAAAAAAATGTTATTTATGATAATAGATTTACTATGATTATTTCCCAACAGAATAATACATGTTTTTGAAGGTTCTCAATCTTGATTTCTCCTCTGGCATCTATTGACAGGTACAATGCACATAAATAAGACCTTTTTTTTTTGGAGTCCTCAATCGTTTTTTAAGAGTATATAGGGGTACCGAGGGCACGTGGTTGAGAACCACTGGTGGAGGGCGTGAGAGGCTGGCTTGGTGATTTTTGACTTTTGACACTGCGTAGTTTCGAGCAGGGGAGTATGGAGGTCTCCCTCCAGCTCCCAGGACCCTCTGACTGACGACTGGGAACAGGTCCGAGTGGGCGGCTGCGGGGGGAGAGGGGAGAGGCATGAAGGCCATCAGGAGGTGCCCACAGTGGGTCTAGCAAGTGACTCTCGTAGCCTGGACCGGCTGGAAAACTGGGGGGTGCGGGTGGGCTGGCGAGAAACAGCCTCAGTTCTGGATTCATTTTTAATAATGAGCCAACAAGCGTCTTTGTTGAGAGAGTCGCTGTGGAGTGTGGAAGAACATGGGGGTCAGGGGATCTTCTACCACATTCATTGGTTGTTTTTTGGAGGAAAGAAGGGTCATTAACTAGGATTCCCCACAGGGTTCCTTGCCACGTAATCTAGGTTGCAGAGACCTTGCTCACGTCTTGCCTCAGAAAGAATGTGGAAGGTTCAGGAACATGAGCCGTGGCTGTTGCCTACAGTCAAGATCCGCCGTCGGCCCGGGAGGGGGGTTTGCTCAGCCACGCTCGCTGGGTTTTCCCACCGTGGAGGAAAATAGGAGAAAGTCCTGAAGACATGCTCAGGACTTTCCTGGGTGCTCAGAACCTGTCCACACCTGCGGGAGCCGAGGCAGGGAGACTCATCAGAGATCTGGAGTGTGCCCTGCAGGGCTGGGAGCAGAGCGGGCTGCCCTGGCTCGGGGGGACAACCCTTGCACCCCCCCATCCCTTTCTCACAAGCATGGCCCCAACTTCTTCATCTCAGGCTCGTGTGACTCTCAATGTCTCCGTCTGTAGCAACATTGCATCAGGGGACAAGAAGCACGTGTACAGCATGTGAGCTGCACATGTGACAGCACGTGAGCCAACACGCCGGTGACGACACCAGCCCAGAGCTGCAGCCCCTTCTCACTCCCAGCTGGTCCACGCGCAGGCAGAGATGAGAGAGAGAGAGAGAGAGAGAGAGAGTGCTGGGGCCACGTGCCGGGCCGCGCAGGAGCGAAGCTGGGCTCCCGTCCCAGTCCCATTCCCTCCACTCGCGGATGCTGCAGCCCAAGCCGTCTGCCGGGGAGCACACGGGTGCCCCCCCCCTCTCCTTGCTGGGCTCTGTCTCCGCTGTGTTTCTGTCTTTCTCTCTCTCTTCTGTGGCATGAGATTTAAAAAAAATTGGCGAGTGTCCATAGTACAAATAGAGCAACAGCTTTCTCTTCTGTTCAACCAGAAAACCAGGTTAAATATTTATATTGCCTTAAGACAGGGGCAGGGGATCCTCCGTGTCCTTCTCCCCTCCTCCTCCTTCTTTCTACTCTTGTCATTATTTTTTCCACTGAAGTTAAACTTAAGGCAATGACACTTCACCTTTCCCCACCCAATTGCCATCACTTTGCTCACTGAATTGGATTTGGAATATGTGTCATTCGTCAGTCAGGCTTCTCCGGGGGAGTAGGACATACCCAGTTGACCCTTGAATGGCAGGAGAGTTTGGGACACCAACCCCCTGCTCGGTTGAATACCTGTGCATGACTTCTGATTCCCCCCAAACTTATGGGAAGCCTTCATGATGACATAAACAGGCCATGAACACGTATTTTGTGCTCTATGTATAACATATCATAGTCTCACAATAAGGTAAGTTAGAGATAAGGAAACAGTATTAAGAAAATTATAACAAGAGGGACGCCTGGGTGGCTCAGTTGGTGAAGCCACTGCCTTCGGCTCAGGTCATGATCTCGGAGTCCTGGGATCGAGCCCCATGTTGGGTTTCCACTGCTTTGCAGGGAGCCTGCTTCTCCCTCTCCCTCTGCCTCTCCCCTGCTTATGCTCTCTCTCTCTCTCTCTCTCTCTCTCTGTGTCAAATAAATAAATAAAATCTTTAAAAAAAAAAGAACATTATAAGGAAGAGAAAACACGTGTACAGTACTGTACTGTATTTATTGAAAAAAAATCTGTATGTAAGTGGACCCATGCAGTTTTATCATTGCCTAACACATATACATTATATATACACATATTCCCTACATATCCACACCCACATATACAGGTGCACCTGCATAGTCTGGTTTTAGATCAAACAATCAGGTCCTCTAGCCAGTTGGCACATAAAATTGTTAACCTTCACAAAACAACAAAATGGCCAAGTCCTGGGGAAGAAGGTCATGTTTTAATTCCAACAAAGCCAACCCCTGGAGGCAATAAGAAGACGCTGTCCAAGAAGGCCTCTGAGTTAAATGGGTTTGGGGGCAGCCGTGGAGAGAAAGGCCATTCCATAATACACACCCCTGGAAAGATGATCTGTATTCTGAACCAGGGACAGAAGCAGTTTTAGGTCCTTTTCCTTCTACAGGTGCAAAATCATTTCACAGGCTCAAGCCACCCGTCATGCCATCTGGGTCCATTTCAATGTGTAGGCAGCCCCCGGGGAAGACATTCTGCCAAGTTGCTGGATGAGATCAGTTGTGAGGCTGCACAAAGAAAGAGATAGCGTCCCAGCCACCCCCCCCCCCCCATTCCGTGGACCGAAGATACTTTGCCAGCCAGTTGCTGAAAGAGTGAGCTGAGCTTCCACAGGCTGGTTCCCAACAGCCCCTCTTACCCTGCCTCTGATGTGTTCCCTAATCGCCATTCTGGATGCTTATTTCGTGTTTTACGTCCCTAGTTCTATCCAAACAGCTACCTAAGAAATGAGGTCAGAGTCCCACTAGGTCTCATCCTCCTCTTCTTTGTCCTTCTATGGAATTAGGGTGTATCGTCACTGTAGTAACCCCCTGGGAGAAACTTCTTAACTCCAACCCCCAGCTTTGTATAATAATCACACCTACCCAGAGCCCCCCACCTTGGGAGAGATTAGGCGGTTGACTTTTGTGCTCCTGATGGTATATCGTACATGGTCAACAGATGCTTGGGGTTATCATGATGGTTTTCCGGGTGTTGGTAAGCTATGGGGCTGGAAATCAGTTAGAATCCAGAAATTAAGACAATTTAGTCTCCCAAGTCAGTAAATGGGAGGGATGCTCGGCCGATGACCCCAGAGCGATGGTCCGGCCAGGGAGCCAAAACCCAAGTAAGTACCAAGAGTCTGCGAAAACAGCCAGGAGAATGGAAAACAAGATGAAGTCCAGGTAGCGGCAGGTTTTCCAAGAAATAATCCCGGGTGTGAACCATGGGTCAGGGACAAGGAAATTCTGGGAAGGTAGCAGAAGCAGAACAAGGGGTGACATTAAGACACCAACAAAAGACATCTGCCTTAGTCTGGACTGCTTCCTAGAGGCACTCCATGTCACTTCTTATTTCTTGATATCGTAAAAGGAACACCTGGTACCTGACAGGCAGAAATGATTCATTAAAAGGGCCCAAGACAGAGCAAGTTTATTAGACTTTTAGTCAAGACAGAAGCTCATCTCAAAGGTTTCCAAGTGCCCCTTTCACAGACGCTTTAGTTCCTGCAGAAGGAAGGGCAGGCAGATTCCTGCCACACCATAGCCCTTTCTGCCCACTTCAGAGTTCTGAAAACACTACCCCAAGCCACACGTAAGATAGCAGTGACTATTGTCTATTAATTGTGATGATGACGCCTCTCCCTTTTGGGACGTGTGAACACTTCAAGTTGAAGTTTGCAAATGGTCCTGTCCGGGACATTGTCGTGGGTAACCGTGAGAAGCTGTGGGAAGGGAGAAGCCCTCAGAGTCCAGAAAGGGACACCAGAGATGCCTCTGGAGAATTCTCAGACATTCGGTGGGCATCTGGAGGGGGCTGGATTTCTCCCGGATAAAGTGGGAGTTGAGCCAGAAAAGTATTTTTGTATGAATGTTGATTTTTTCTTTTTTTAGAGTTTTATTTTAGAAGGTTTGTTATATGTACAGGAACATTGAGAAGATAGTACAGAGGTCCCATATACCTCCCTCTCCGTGTCCTCCTGGTATGAACAACTTTACAGTAGTGTGATATAGTTGTTACAATCAGTGAACCAATATCAAGACACTTTTAACTGAAGTCCATGCTTGGTTCAGATTTCCATCGTTTTTAACCTGATGTTGTTCTCGTCCAGGATACCATCCAAGACGCCAAATTGCATTCAGTTGTCATGTCTCCTTAGGCCCTTTATGCCTACGGCACTTTCTCAGGCTCTGCTTGTCTTTGACGACCTTGATGACTTTGAGGAAGCCTGTAAAATATATTGCAGGATGGCTCTTTATTGGAATTTGTCTGATGTTCTTCTTGCAATGACACTGGGGTTATGAGCTTGGGGGAGGAAGACCACAGAGGATGAGTACCATTTCCTTCACATCACATCAAGGGGGTATACTATCACCATGATTTATGACTGTTCATGACGACCAGGATCACCTGGCCAAGGTAGTCTTTGCCAGGTTTCTCTACCATAAGGTTACTTTTCTTTTTTTCCCTCTTTCCACACTGTGCTCTTTGGAAGGAAGTCATTATACACAGTCCACACTTAAGGAATAGGGGGTCGAGGTCCTCCTTGAAGGTGGAGTAGCTTTATAAATTATTGGGAAATTTGTGCATGGAAAATTGTCTCTTCTCATCCATTTATTTGCTTATTTGATTCCTTATATTAGTGTGGGCTCATGGATATTGATCTTATACTTTGGGCTGTGCTCTTGGGAATGGTATTTGGGACTACTCTTTTTTTCTTTTTAAATTATTTTGGGGCTCAGACTGTTCCAGTGTGAGCCGTCAAGAGTTCTTCCAGCTGACCTCTGTGTTTTTCTGAAATATCCCCACCATGGAGCATTTTTGTTTGTTTTTGTTTTTTGTTGTGGGAGTATGGTCTATCCTTGCTATTTGTCATCACAAGACACTCCAGGCTCATCTTTCATACTTCCTGCCCCAGGCCTAGATTCAGCCACTTTTGCAAAGAGCCTCAAGATGAGCCTCATTCTTTCTATCGGAGAATGGTATTAAAAACCAAGATTTGGATGACAGTGAGCCCAGATGGCTCACTGCTACTGGGCTGTGCTTGCTTCTTGACCTTCTTCCTGACCTTTGGGCTGACACAGCAAGGACATATATGTGGGTACGCCAATTGATGGATATATACAGGTTGTGACATATTTCTATACGTAACCATCTTTGTATTAATGTCAGCATGAGTTCTTATGGATCTCTCCAACTCTAATTCATTAGCAGATTGATTATTCTAGCTTCCTCCCCCTTGCTGATCTGTGGATTACCACTCCCACAGTGACAACTCTGTCCCACCAACCCCCATCTCTTTACTTCATTGTTCATTTCAAACATCAGTGGACAGCAGTATCCGAAAGGTTGACTCCCGTTTCTGTGGTTACACATTTGTGGACAGACACTGGTCATCTCGAGTATAGAGCTCATGTACAGTTTCTTTTGTCTTTCACGTTACGTACTTTGCCTATTTCCAAAGTTATCTGGGTCAGCATATTTTCTCCCCACCCACTTCGGGGAGTTGGTTTTATGCATTTATACTACATTTAGATTACTTGTTACATTGCCACGTTCTATCTGGGATCCTCTATACTCCTAAATTATTTTTTTAGTGTACGTACTTTAAGGCTCATATTTTGTGCAGTAAAGTTCTATGGGCTTTGAAAAATGGCTAGTGTCTTGCATTTGGCAATTACAGTATCCTACTGAATGTTTGCACATATAATTTGTACGTATTTTTGTTAGATTTATACCTACTATTGTGCTTAAGCATTTCACTTTGGGGAGAGCTATTGTAAATAGTAATTTTATTTCAAATTCTTATTGTTCATGCTGGAAAATAGAAACACAATAGACTTTTGTGCATTAACCTTATATCCTGAAACTTTGTGACACTCACTTACTGGTTTCAGGGATTTTTTTGTGCATTCTTTTGTATTTTCAGCATGTACAATCACATCATCTGTGAATGAAGGCAGTTTTATTTCTTCTTGCCTAATCTGTCTGTCTCTCTGTATATAGTATTTATATATATTATGTTATCATGTATGCTTTAATATATGCAGCAATTAATATACCATATATATTCCTTTTCTTGTTTTATTGCATTGGCTACAACTTTCAGTACAATGTGGACTAGGACTGGTAAGAAGGGACATTCTTGCGTTGTTCCCAGTTTTAGGGAGAAAGCATTCAGTTTGCCACCATTAACTATGGTGTTGACTATAGGTTCTTCGTAGACATTCTTCATCAAATTGAAATTTCCTCTAGTCCTAGTTTGGTAAGACTTTTTTTTTTTTTTTATCATGAATGTGTGTTTTGTCACAAATATCAAAAAGCTTTTCTAGATCAATTGATATGCTCATGTGATAGTTCTTCTCTAACCTGTTGATGTGGTGTGTTATACTGATTAATTTTCAAATATTCAGCCAGTCTTGCATACCTGGAATAAATCCCACTTGGTCATGGGGATAATTCTTTTTATACATTTCTGATTTTGCTAAAATTTTGTGAGTTGTTTTTACATCTACATTCATTAGAGATGTAGGTCTGTGATTTACCTTTCTTGTAATGTGATTATCTCATGCTATTATTAGGGGATGGCTTATCTCATAGAATGAATTAGCAAGTATTTCCTCTCTTTCTATTTCTGCAAGAGATTGTGAACTATTGGCTTCATTTCTTCTTTAAATATTTGTGAGAATTTATTGGTGAAACTATCTGGACTTTTTTTTTTTTTTGTAAAGTCTTTAATATTGACTCAATTCATGGAACAGATTATCTACTGCTCATATGAAGAAGTACAAGAAGTTGCTTGGTTGCTTGCATCTTTGAAGGAATTGGTTTATCTATGTTGTCAAATTTGTAGGCCTAGAATTATTCATAGTGCTCTTTCGTTATCCTATATAGGATGGGCAATGGTGACCCTTCTTCATTTCTGATGATGCTAATTTAGGTCTATGCTCTTTCCTTTCTGAAAATGTTTACCAATTTTATTGACATTTTCCAAGAATCAGTTCCTGATTTTATTGACTTTCTTTATTGCTTTCTTATTTTCAATTTCATTGATTTTTGCTCTAATTTTTAAATTTCTCTTCTTCTACTTGCTGTATGCTTACACTGCCTTCTTTCTCTAGTTTATTAAGGTGGAAACCTTAGGTTATTGGTTTTAGATCTTTCTTTTCTAATGTACACAATTAATGCTATAAATTTCCCTTTAAAGCACTGCTTTTGCTGCAACCCACAGATTTTAATTAGTTTTAATTTTTATTTTCATTTAGCTCAAAATATTTTTAAATTTGGCTTGAGACTTCTTTTATGACCCAAGTGCTATTTAAAGTGTGTTATTAATTTTCAAATATTTGGAGATTTTCCAGCTCTTTTTCTCTGGTTGAATTCTAGTTTAATTTCATTGTAGTCTGAGAATATACTTTATAGGGGTTTTATTTTTAAAATCTTGTTGGTGTGTTTTATGGCCCAGAATGTGATCTATCTTGAGGAATGTTTCATGTTAGCTGCAAGGCATTGTGCATTTTGCTCTTTTTGGATGGAGTGTTCTATAAATGTCAACTAGATCAATTGATTGGTAATTCAGGGCAAATATATCCTTCTGACTTTTCTGCCCACTTGATATATCAATTCCTGAAGAGGTGTGTTGA
Source organism: Mustela erminea (assembly GCF_009829155.1). Lineage (NCBI taxonomy): Eukaryota > Metazoa > Chordata > Mammalia > Carnivora > Mustelidae > Mustela > Mustela erminea. The sequence continues at coordinate 35,726,274 of NC_045633.1, forward strand.
AGTTTCCAACTGTAATATTGCATTTTTCAATTTCTCCTTGAAGTTCTGTCAAATTTTGCTTTACCAATTTTGGTGCTCTCTTGGTAGGTTCATATGCATTTAGAATTATGTCTTTAGGAGAATAAAGTGTCTTATTATTACATAGTGTCCCTTGTTACTCCTGATAATTTCTCTTTTTCTGATGTCTGCTTTGTCTGAATCTAATCTTTCTTTTACTTATTTAGCTATAATTTTTTCCCATTTTATTCTATTTCTTTTCAGTGATCCAAAATCCATTGTTTTTGCACCACACCCAATGCTCCATGCAATATGTGCCCTCCATAATACCCACCACCAGGCTCCCCCAAACCCCCACCCTTTCCCCTCCAAAACCCTCAGTTTGCTTTCTTTTGATTAATATTAACATGGTCTATTTTTGTTCACTACCCTACTTTTAACCCATTTGAGCCTTTGTGTTTTTTGTTTTTGTTTTTTTTTTAGATTAAAAAAATTATTTATTTGACAAACAGAGATCACAAGAGATCACAAGTAGGCAGAAAGGCAGGCAGAGAGAGAGAGGAGGAAACAGGCTCCCTGCTGAGCAGAGAGCCTGATGTGGGGCTCGATCCCAGGACCCTGGCATCATGACCTGAGCCGAAGGCAGAGGCTTTAACCCACTGAGCCACCCAGGGGCCCAAGTCTGTGTTTTAAACGCATTTCTTACAGACTAAATATAGTTGGCTATATATTTTTTTAATTGAGTGCTTTTTTGACCATACTTTTACCTCTAGGCTGGTACAATTTGATACAGATATGTTAACTCACAAAATTGTATAAGATAATGTTATTATTTCCATCTTATGCATAAGGAAATGGAAGCGAATTTTCGAACATTTAATTGGTTCAGAAAAAGATGTACATCTAAGTATTTCATCTCCAACAAGGAAGGCATAGAACATCGTGGTTAATAGCACCTGTCTCTGTCACTAGCTATGCGTGTGACCCTCTTGTAAATGTCATTTTCCTCAGCCATTCCATGAGGATGATGGTAACAAGCAGACTTTAAATTAAGTTAAATGCACTTAAAGCAATAAAGCGTCTAGAAGAGCATGTTGCACCAGGTATTAAAAGAAAGAAGAGAAAGAAAAATAAAGCCCTAAGCTTTTTCTGGTTCAACATCTGCCTTTGAATCTGTTTTTATCTGAGCCTGAAGAATAGGAATAGAATCGATTTCCTAAATTTACTGAGTAGATTAAATGAAATATTACCTTTGAAACACGTGCGAAGGAGATGAACAGGAAGTGAGTGCTCGGCAAATGTTGTCTTTGGCTCTAAAACTGGTTATCAGGGTGCTTTCCCATAGTTCACTCTTACGAATGTTCATGAAAGGACCGTCCTTATGCACGTGTTATCGTGTGAGAATCATTCGGTCTGAAATTAGAGAAAGGTCCAAGGCAGGGATGTTTACATTTTCAGTAGATATTTTGCACAAATTTCCCCCTAAGAATTTTACCCTTTGGAAACTCTTTTGCAGACAATGTTGGAGAATGCCTGTTAACGGCACAGCTCCACCAACACAGGGCGTTACTGACCTTCCTCATTTTTGTCTCAGTATAAAAGTCGTGTTAATTTGTGTGGTTATTTTGTGTGATTCTTTTTTTTTTTTTTTTTAAGGATCAGTTAGCCAACATAGTACATCATTGGTTTCTGATGCAATGTTCAAGGATTCCTTAGTTGCCTACAACACCCCGGGCTCATCACAACAGGAGCCCTCCTTAATACTCACCTCCGGTTAATCCCATTTCCCCACCCCTTCCCTTCTGTAACTCTTTGTTTCCTGGAATCCAGAGTCTCTCCTGGTTTGCCTTCCATCTCCAATTTCCTCCCCTTTGGTTTTCCCTCCCTTCCCCTACCGTCCTCCTCCGTGTGTGTCTTTATTTATGAACGAGATCAAGCATATTTATAGGTCCTTTTTCTTTTCCATGTTGTGTACCCACTTTTTTCTTTAGATTTCTTTGAGCCTCTGGGCAACGGGAATGCGCTGGTTCCCAGAACAGACAAGATTTCTGCTCTTGCCGACTGAGTTTTTTCCTGATTTTTGTTTGTATTGATTTGTAAAGGTTCCCTGTGTATTTAGGAAACATCCTTTGTCAACGATGTGTTACAAATTTGGGGGAGAAATGGCATTTTTAAGGCAGAGGCTGATACAGGACATCTTTTCAGAGTATATAATAAAGTAGAAATTCTCGTCTTGGTGGTATTTCCAGGCTGAAGGCTGCGGTGACAATGGACTGTGAATCATTTTCCTGATTCACCAGTAAGAGTCAGATGTTAAGTTCCTTAACACATTCTTTTTTTTTTTTTTTTTTTTTTAAATTTTTTTTTTTTTTTTAATTTATTTGACAGAGATCACAAGTAGGCAGAGAGGCAGGCAGAGAGAGAGAGAGGGGGGAAAGCAGTCTCTGAGCTGAGCAGAGAGCCCGATGCGGGGCTCGATCCCAGAACCCTGGGATCATGACCTGAGCCGAAAGCAGAGGCTTTAACCCACTGAGCCACCCAGGCGCCCCTCCTTAACACATTCTTGATAAGAGCTGGTGGGGGGTGGGAGAGGCAAGGTAATCCTAGAACCATGAATAAATTTAGTTTATTCTAAACTAAATAAATTTAGTATACAGTAGTTATTTTCCTTTCTTTTCCTTTCCTACCCTGAGGACAGACATGATTGAGAGATAAGGAACCTCCCTCTCCTGATTTTATTGACTTCGTATGTTTCCAGCTTCCTTCTTGACCCCAAATGCCCTGAACTGAATTCCATGCCTCATTCTGGATCTAGGTGTTCTAGTTAATTTTTTTTTTTTTTTAACTACTTCCCCTGATTGATCTCTCCTGCATCCACTTTTTTTGGGGGGAAGGAAAAGAAAAGGCCTCTCAGAGCTGTAGCAGCGAAATCTTTTCTCTCACCACTGCAAGCCAGTTTTTCTGTTTTCGTGAAGGACTCATGGAGGAAAAAAGAGCCGTTCCTCAGTCTATGGAAATGAAAACCAAGTGCTAAGTAAGCTCTGCTAGCATCTCCTTAATGAGGCCCCGATGGGTCCCACGTTCTTCCCCAGAGAAGGGGTAGCATGGAAGAGTTAAATCCACAGCTTTGGAATCAGACCTTGGTTTGAGTCTGGACTCAACCACTCATGGCTGAAGTAATGTGAAGAAACGATGTTCAGAGGAATTTGACACGGGGGTGGCACGTAATAGATGTTCAGTAAATGATAGCCATCATCATTGGTACTAGGAGGACTGCAGATTAATAGTGGGGATGTATGGGGAAAAAGAGTCAAGAGAAAGAAAATGGTGAGAGGAAGAGGTTCAGGGATGGTTCCCTAGGAGACCTATTATCCCAAATTTACAAGTTTGCTGGGAAGAATATTACTAAAGCTATCCTCTCTCCAATTTTAGTCACTTGGCTTCCTAACCACGTGCCACTTCTGGCTATGGTTTTCAACCAAGTGACCTAACTTCCATCTGTCTGTAAGTGGCACAATTGACAGAAAGCACAAATACCCCTTTGGCTAATTGGACCACGCATCAGACGGACTGCAGCAGCTCTGTTCAATCAGAAGGCACGGTAGGAAAATGTCAGACTTGGAGTCATTTCCACAACTGGCACAGACACTGGAAAAAGATCAGAACACTGGAAATGTTGAGCCATACTTCCCTGTTAAGATTTTCACGAGAACTTCATTCTCTAAACTTGCCTCTCGGCCTCTTAAAGATTTATAAAGGCAATTTAGCGCTTTGATGTGAAGATAAATATGCCTGTGGTTTCAGAAATGTCAAAGATACTGCTTGAAAGTGAAAATTTCAGGCTGTCAACTACATGGTCTACATGGGGCCCTGGAACTTGTTAAGTTGGTTTTTATCATCCTATTATCTATGGAAAACCCGTACTCCACTTTCCATATACAAACAAAATTAGCTGAGCCCTTCTTCACACACACACACACACACACACACACACACACACACACACACACACACACGTTTATTCATTCAGTGACCATCTTGGTTGCTATCCCTGATCAGTTTAGTCATACAACTGCTCAACACAGTGATAAACCTTAGTTTGCTCCCACTCGACATTTCAAATCTGCTGCCTCTCTCCCATCCTCACAACCCCTGTAACTTTGTGTAATCTTGTGTAGATTATCGTGCTATTTTTTTTTTCTTATTCCTCCCCACATTAGCTTCCTGCAAAGTATTTCTCTAAAATGCAAATATTAGCATGCTCTTTCTTAAATCATTGAACATTTCCAAATATCCATGATAGTGCTGAGCCATGAGCAGCAATGATGGAAGGGTTCTTGAGTGTATCTGAGCTGTGTATCTCGAACTGTTCAATGTGGCGCCCACTGGCCACATGGAGCTGTTGAGCCCCTCAGGAATGACTGGCTAAGAATGAGAAACTGAATTAATTATTATTATTATTATTTTTTAGTTTTAACTAAGTGAACTTGAATTTGAAACAGCCATACATGGCTTGGGTTATCCATACTGGATGCTGTGCATTTATAAGATGAGGTCTAATTGCTTAACATGGTACATGAGGGCCTCCATCATTTGGTTCCTGACTACTTCTCAAGTCCCAGCCACCAGGGTTCCATGCCTTTCAGATTTACTGGTGAGAGCAAATACTTTGTAGCTCTTCAACTATGCTTTGCCAGACAGTGCAACTATGTCTGTGCACAGCTATTTCCTTGGATGGACATATATAGGTCTATAGATCTACAGATAGATATAGATATAGATATGGATATCTATAGATCTATATATCTTGATAGATCTATAGATATAGATAGATATAGATAGAGATACGGATATCTATAGATATCCGTCCAAGGAAAAAAAAAATATATATATATATATGTGTGTACATATATATATATCTCCATCCATCCATCCAAGGGAAAGAAAATATGTAGATATATAGATATATAGATCTCTCTCTCTCTCTCTCTCTCTATATATATATATATATATACACAATTGCCATTTTCTTTAGGATCCTTCAAAAAAAAAAAAAACAACAACAACCTGAGTCTTATCCCTCCAAACACTCTTTCCTGCCTAATCCAGAAATGCAGTGACTTCTTTAGTCAGGTTATTTTTACCTCCTGTATGTGGTTTTGTTATTGCACTGCTAACACTAAATCATAATTACTTACCCAGCTGTCAGTTTCTTGAAAACAAATGCATGACTTAATTGGTTGGTTGGTTGGTTGGTTGGTTTGTTTCTCCAGCACCTACTATATTATCTGGGGTAGAATTCTTGTTTGTTTAGTTAGATGTTATTGCATTATTTACTTGACATTGTGGAAACAAAACCATTCATTATTTAACTGTTTTTTTTTTTTTAAATTCTGGATGAGGGGTTATCCTTTGGAATCAGTCTTTTTTTTAAAGATATAATGATTTATTTGAGAGAGAGAAAAAGTGAGCATAGAGGGAAGGGGCAGAGGGGGAAGAAAATGTGAAGCAGATCCATGCTGTATGTGGAGCCCTATGTGGGGCTGATCTCATGACCCTGAGATCACAACCTGAGCCTAAACCAAGGGTTGGATGCTCAAACAGACTGAACTACCCAGATGCCTCTGGAATCCATTTTCAGTGAAACACTGAGACATCCCATTTCCTTAGCGCTAGAAAAAGAGTTGGGGATGGAGTGAGCTTGCTGGAGAAAAAAAACAAACAAACAAACAAACAAACAAAAAAACAGTTGCAAATGTCTGATACCCAATTTCACCTGTTCTCTCAGCCCAGAGAGTCTGAGACTCGAAAGCCATTAAAAGCACAAAGACTCTTTTCAAAGAAGACCTTATTCAGTTGTAAGATTGCTTGTCCTACGATCACTTGCCAAATTTGAGCTGTATTTAAGACAAATGCAGTGCCCGTGTTTTCAGAAAGCATATATAAATTCGATCTGTCCTTTGCACAGTTTAAAATATTATAGCAATGTCTCTACGCGGAGGGAAGCAACTCCAGCAAGTTCATTCCTTCAACAGATGTTCCCATGATTAATAGACTCCGTGCGGGTGTCTCTGCCTTCTGACCTGGAAAACACCATGAATCACTCCGTCATTTCTTCCCTAGCTCTCTAAGCCTCATATCCATATAGCACTTCGTACGCTGCAAAGCACATTTCTCTCTATTATCTCGTCTGGTTGTTCTAAGAATCTTTCCAGGTAGGCAGAGCAAAAACTATGATTCTGTATTCATAAGAAAAGAAGAAAGGAACAGATACTCCCACGGCCCAACCTCTAACTTGCCCAAGTTCTTCTGGTGAGCAGGACCGAGCCAGAATTCTTGCTCAGTCTGACCACAAGCCCAGAGTTATTTTCCCCACTCTCTCCGCTCAGAGGACGCTCAGGTTATGCATGAGCCGGACTCCGCTGGGACCAGGAGCTTGCAGCCGACAATAGAAGTCTTCCCCAAAATTGCAGTCTTAGAGTGAAAGTGTGTTCTCACCATGTCATCCCGGTATTTCCTTTCTGGAATGTTGCTTCTAGTAAATGAGGGGGAAGATTGCCAGTGACAGCTTGATAACTACCCCCAGCCACAGTCGACGGGGGTTACCTTCAGCCACCAGTCGGGAAGTGGTCTCCATGGTAACCCAGAAACGAAACTATTTCTCAGCGACATCTCAACAGCGAGACCAAGATTATAAACTTTGTCAAGAGGCTGGAGTTATCCTTCTGGATAGGGGAGAAAGTGTTCCAAATAATATATATGTGTAAGATCATCTTTTCATCATTAACACACGACATGTTGTATATCTTTTGAATTTCACATGTTGCCATAATACTTCCTGTTTACTGTCTTCTGAGTTCAAAATTTTGCTAATGCCATACAGGTGAGAGCATGTTGTAACAAGAATTTTAGAAAAATTCTGTAACCAAACCCTCTAATATGGGATTCACATTTAGATGGGATCTAGTTCATGAAAAACATAGCATTATGCCAAATCTAATGCATTACGAGGTTTCTTGGTATTTCACAGTAACAGGTTGGCGGGGTCTACCAAACATTCCAGTGAAGTAATGTGCTTTTTAAAAAATTTTTTCCAGTGCCTTTCAGGAGCAAGAGAATTAGGATGCTCTCTGTTTTCTGCCACGTGGCTGGAATGAAAACATCTGGTTAGTCATCCAGTCTATCTCCAGATGCAACCAGTTTGCTCTCTGCCATGTGGACTTCTCTCTCTCTGATCTTCTACTCCCTAACAGGAGCCTGTTCTTCACTGTTTGTTAGCTCTAAGACTCCACAGGTCAGTATTGTGCTCCACACAGAATAAGCAGGAGCCGATAATGGGGTCAGTATTCCCATGTCAGTTCAGATGAGTTGGCAGAACGTAAATACAGAGTAAGACAGAGGTAAGTAAGGGTAAAAAAAAAAAAAATACAGTTAACTCTTACCCTTTCGTGGGAAATTATCTACAACTGGTGTTTGCTACCAAACAGGAAACCTATCTCCTTTCTCCTTCTGAACGGCTCACCTAAACCAGTTGTGCATCTGAGCAGACAATAGATTTTTAATTGTAGATAATCAGTTGTTAGAGTGTGTGTCAGTAATTTATTGCTGTGTAACAAAGAGTTCCAACATTTAATGGCCTAAACCAACAAGGCTTCGTTATTTCCTCACAATTTAGCAAGTCAGCCGGACATTTCATTTGCTCCATGCACTGTTGCCTGAAGTCACATGTGTGTGCGTTTACGTTAAGTGAAGACATTAACTGGAGCTAGAATGTCCACAGTAGACCCCATGTCGGGGAGCTCGCATCGGAAGACTGGAATGGCTGGTGCTTGGCGGGCCGTCTCTTTCCAGCAAGGTAGCAGGGAGTGACGGGTGAAGCTACTAAAACTCTTAAGGCTAGAGTCAGAATCGGCACGGTGTTATTTCCACTACATTCTATTGGTCAAAATAAGTCAAACTCTAGCCAAGCTTCCAGAGGCAGGATCCACTTCTCAGGGCAAAGAGTTACATCTGTGTACAAAACAGAACATAAGAGGAGTTATTTATGGCCATAATTGGAGACAACCTCCCAGTCTCCCTACAGCGACAGTAATTTAAATGCCTCCCATGTGCAAATGTTATGCACTCATCCCAAAGATCTTTAGTGTCATCTAAACAGTGCCACAGGCTTGGGCCCAAAGCCAGGATTTAAAGCCAGGTCTGGCTGTGGCTAGATGCGGATGGAACTACTCAGGTGAGTTTCAGGTGAGGGATTTTGGAAACCAAAGCAATACCACCACCACCAAAAGCCTGCCACATCAGTGCCCTGCCTCACCTAAATGGCGAGATAAGAACAGAATAACAACAATATACACCTATTGGAGATGTCAGGCACATACCATGAGCTCCCCAACCATGGGGACGGGAAATATTCCTTGCTTAGGGCCCAGTCCCACATCTGAGATTGGTTCCCTGAACCAGAATGTTCCCCTCCTCCAGGATCTACCACTGGAATCATTCTCTCTTTTGCGTAAGAAAGGGCTCAGGTTTCCATCTGAGTAGCTTTCTCATCCTGTTTCAGGCCAGTATGGAAAGTTGGGCCCCCAGAGGACTCCTATTATTTTGCACTTTTTATTTCAGTCCAGGCTGGAAGTGTTTCGCTAGCACAATTATTTTAAAATGGTGTGGGTTTTCTATGAATCTTACTGTGTCCCAGAAGCACATCCAAGATACTCTCTAACATAGCTTCTCCCTACTTTGGACTTATTGGGCTGGTATGGGCCAGCAAGATTCTTGGATGCCCTTACTGTCTAGCTGTGAAGGTCTGGTAGCACCACCTTAAATTTCTCGGAGGTTTTAGAAATACTTCTTACAGCCCTGAGTCAAGGGGAGTAGAACATGCTTACACTTTCACTGGGAGCAGTGCTAGCTACACGTGGATAGGGGGTACTATTGCTGGCTATCTTTTAGCTCCACAGAACTGAAAGGGGTCTTGGAGATTATCTAATCCTACCCATTTGGGACCAGAATCAACCCACCTTGAGATTAAGAAACTAAGGCTGAAAGAGAAGGACTTGGCCATAATCATAAACCAAATGGTTAACAAAGCAAGAAAGAGAAATTTCATCTCTTTTATTAAAGCTCAGAGTGCTTTCTGCTACATTTCTCCCCTAAGTGAAGTTGGAAAATACAGCTTTAAAATACAGTATTAGGAATATCAAAGATATATAATCTTTGAGGTATCTGTTTTTATTATTATTCATACCATTGTTAGCTTCCTTTAGTATACACAGCAGACCTGACTGAATCAGAAAGATCTAAAGTCGGAGAACAACAATCAGTGCAAAGTTGGAAACCAAGCTCCAGTTCCTGTGTTTCTGGAACATCTAGAAGAAAAAGAAAATGTCATTTGTTTCCGTGTTTTAAGGCTCTTTTGCTTTCCATTAATTTTTAACCAAGTCATATAACAAATGTCTTTTAAATACCTTCTACATGTCAGATTCTATTCTCCATATCAGAGGTTGGCCTTGGAGATGCTCCCTAGGTTGGAGTATGGACAGTTGATGGTGGGAAATGTAAATGTGTTGTAGAGCAGAGAAGACCTCTCCTTGGAGCAGCTGAACAGCACCTTGAAGAAAGAAGAAGGAGCAGAAATTCACTACAAGTTGGCAACTGGAAGGAGACCTGAAGGAACAGAGAAGGTCTGTAGTCGGATGGGGTGAGGATTCAGCGTGCATGATGGGCAGTGGTGGGAAGGGAGGCTCTGGGGGCATCGGAGACTCATGCAACTCTTTGAGTTCGACAAGGAAGCTGCAGAAAGAATCACAGTGGTGTTCTGGGCCAAGCTCAAATCAGAGGCTGTTCATCCTGGATTAGAACTGGAGTTCCCAAGGGCGCCTGGGTGGTTCAGTCAGTAAAGCGTCCAACTCGTGATCTCAGCTCAGGTCTTGATCTCAGGGTTGGGAGTTCAAGCCTTGTGTCGGGCTCTGTGCCCAGTGTGGAACCTACTTAGAAAAAAATAAAGAAAAAATAATAAGAGTCTCCAATCTATTAGTCAGGATAATGTTGACTCAACCAAATTTCCTTTTGCTTTTCTGTTGTCACTGCTGTTGCTCTGTTTGGTAACAAAACCAGGTGGTGAGACCATGGCTATTGCAGGGAGGCAGTGCATGGAAAAGATATGTGGTTATGAAATCAGGAAATGTTCACAAAGACACATGAGCACTGAGGAAGTGACTGTACCAACCGTACCTATATTTTCTGTTTTGGGTCATGCCTTGTGCTCTGAAAGGCGTTGCAAATTTGCATTCAAATCGTGTACCCATGCTTCAGGACCATTGCCATGAGGCAGTGGGAACAGAAGTTACAGAACAGGCTTTGGGCAAAGTGAGTATACATTATTTGAAAACATCATTCGTTTTTAGAGCCCGCAGCATTTCGCCAAAATGAACATTAGAGATCATATAGCCGGAAATCTGCTACTAGTTAAAAAAGAGAGAGGGAGAGAAAGACTAATTCTCCTGTGCCCAGGTAAACCTGGGCAGAATGGCTGTTCTGATTTGTGTCCAACCTCCAAAGTCGGCTACCTGTTTAACCTCAAGCATGGCTCAAACACAAGGCTGAGGGCCAGACCAGTCATCCTCTCAAAGAGGCAATCAAGCTGCCTAGCAAAGAAAACAGAGTCAGCAAGAAGGCGTGATGCCATGAAATAAATTAGAACGCACATCCCATTTTTATCTCCATGGCAAGCAGCCCATTCCATTCTTTGCATGCTATTTTCCCATGTTCCCAGCAGTTTGAGAGCTGAACAGGAGGAGAGGAGGAATGGTTCAGAGGAATGAGAGGGGAAGCGAGAAAGAACAACACTCACTATTAATCCTGACCCAGTAAAACACAGTGGTGTCCTTTGTCACCAGACAGGACCGGAAGTCCATTCAAGGGCTTGCTATTGACTTCAACGGGTGAAGGCACTGACCTCTCCAACCTGGGCCTCTCTGCCTCTCTCTGTAACCATGATTCCTCTGCCGTTGCAAGCCTTCATGGAAGACAGCGACCTTTTCCCGATTCTTCCCCAGTGGCCTTCAGCTGGGTTTATGGAACCAGAACGGGGGCTGGGAATGCTCCCTGACAGAGAGAGGAGCCGTCTCTCCAAGCACAGCAGTGTTCCTGCACACACATCCCTCCCTTTCCCCGAGCTGGCCCAGCACCACGGAAGGCATGAAGCTGTATGACGGGCTGGGTGCCAAGCACTGAGATCGTGCTAGAAAATGGCCAGTTTCAGTGGCAGATTTTATCCATTAAAACCTATTACTAGTTCCCTCCTAGAGCCCAGCTGGTTCCATTATAGAAAATTGGAGTGAAATGATGTCAGGTTTGTGCCATAAAAATGAATAGGACTCTTGCTTTCCATTATTTTAAATTGCAGATTGTTGCACTGATATGTATTTATTTTTGTCATTTCTCTCTGGCCCTGGTTGAGGGTCTGACCCTTGAATAATGAATAAACAGAAAGACACATGTTGGCACTTGAGCCTTGCCTGTGTCACCCTGGTTTTTCCTTCCATTTGTGACAAATTCAAAAAATGCAACGCTCTTAAATGGGTTTATAATCTGTACTCTTTTAAGCTGTCACTCAATCTCTGTCTCGGGAAATAGGCTATTGAAACTAAGGAGGAAATATTTCATAGAGACCTTCACATTGCAAACTTGTTTCCAGTTTTAGAGGCAGCCCTTTGGTAGCTTGAGAATTAAAATAAGAACTTGGGGTAATTGTTGCTTATTGAGATAAAGGAGGTTCATTTGGAAATGCCAAGTACACTTCAGCAGCCTTGGAAATGTTGGCTTCTTTTGTTTGAGCATAATCGAGTTTTCTAGATGTTTCTTTCAGACCCAGGATTTTTATAGGATGGATCTCAAGAGTGGGCAAAAAAGGGCAGAGCAGCAGTGAGTGTAATGGTCATGACCATAGGTTCACTTTAAAGTACTTTATTGTTAAAGAAGATTTTATATCTTGTTGCTCTGGTACTTAAGTGGCTACGGGGCATAAAGACCAAAAATATAATAAGTCCTAGAGTTACTAGAGATATGAAAAGCAGTTGAAGTACTGTAGAGATAAGAGAATTTATACTTCAGGGCATCCTTGAGTTCCGGGAAAATGTGTAACTCACAGTGGCTGTTAGGATCACAGGACCATACAGATAAAAAAAGTCAGCAGACGAATACTAATTGTTTAAATTTTTTAAAAATGTAAATGCTATTGTTTTCAGAGATGAAGGAAATATCCTGGCACATATTTCCTTGCTGGGTCATTAATTACAAAGTGTGACAAGTGGATCTCAGAGAAGATGGCGGCATGAGAGTCAACCACACAAATGGTCTCCACGAAGTTTCACTCTTCTAGCTGAGTCCAAGTCCTGCGCCCGTCTTCATTGACACAGGCCACAAAAAAACACAAGGGCTGGCCTGTTTGAAATGTGACCAACTTGACGTGCAGCCCTATGGCCAGCTGTTAAGAGCCCGGGCTTCAAGAAGAGAAAACAGCACCATGACCATGATTTTCCCACAACCACATGGAAATTTGAGAAATGGAGAAATGCCAATGCTTTTCTTCCCCCCCAATCAATCTTGCTCCGAGCTCTTGGCAGGCAAGATGTTGAGAAATTCAATCTCAGTCATGGTCAGAACTCTCTACCTCGAAATTCATGACCGCATAGGAGAAATTTGGGGTTTCGGAGTCTAGAACACTTGGAAAAGTTTCCCAGAATGTAGGTCTGTGTCTGTTGTCCATGGTGAGGACGTACTCTAAGCATAGAGTCCTCTGCATGAGTGTATGTCTACCCATGTGTGCCGTACCTGCTGCAGGCTCTGTGGTGGGTCTAGGATCCACCATGCCTAGTAGGGCTCATGACCTACACATGACTCTGTGTTGTTCATCTGTAACATCCTCCAACTAACCAGGCAGGAGTATAACAATTCTCTTCTCAATCTTGGAGAAGTTTCTCTGGCCTCAGTTTGGCCAGTTGTGTCTTCCTTTTTATGCTCTTCCCTCCAGACTTTCTTTTCCTTCTGGGAAGGTCTCCTACCACTGGGGTTTAGAAACACACGTTGACTCACCACCCCCACCCCTTATTGGAAGAAGGAGCTGCAACCTGACAGCTCTCGTGACTTACTAAAGGATGCCTTAACTCTAGATTCACTTTAGAAAAGTTAATTAAGCTCTCTGTGTCTTGGTTTTTGTAAAAGTGGCAGAGTAACACTGTCGATTTCATGAAGTTACTGTGAAGACTACACACACACACACACACAAAAACATGTATATTCCCTAGCACATGAGAAACGCTGATAAAGTAATATTCATTAAGATGGAATTGTGGCTTATCCATTCATTGGATCTTGTGCTTTGGCTCTTGATAGGAGTCGTTTACTTGGATCAGTGCCATTTCTGAAACCAGTTGATCCCCATTAGAAGGTGCCAAGGCCAAGATCCAGATATTTCAGGGGAGAAATAGTTGGCCAGAACTGGGTATGGGTCATGGCAGAGTAGCTCTTCATAGGTATATCACACAGAACAATCATCAACCATGGATATCAGCTATTGGGTCCTAATGCCTAGAACCCTCAAACGTTGCCTGGTTTGGAAAAAGAAGGTTTTTTGGTTGTTGTTGCTGTTTTTTTCTTTGTCCCCTCCCCCGCCCCATGATTAAGTTAAAATTGTGAGATGAAGAAGCCTGGATTACCCTCCATGGGCTCTAACTGCCAACACGAGCATCCTTGTGAGAAAGAGGCAGAGGGAGACTTAACGCACAAACAGAGGAGAAGACCGTGTGAAGACAGAGAAGAGAGGTTTGAAGATGGTAGCCTTGAGGGCCGGAGAGACGTGACCACAGGCCAGGGAAGGTTGAGCCATCAAACCCTGGAAGAGGCCAGGAACAGGTTTCCCCCACCACCCTCTGAGACGCCACAAGAAGAGTGGCCTGACCAACACCATGATTTCACTCCAGTGATACTTTTGGACTTTTGGCCTCCAGGCCTGCAAGAGAATCAGTTTCCGTTGTTTTAAGTTTTAAAGTTTGAATTGTCATGGTAGTCCCAGGAAATTGATACAGCAGGGAAAAAAACAAAACAAAACAAAACAGGAAAATGTGAAGGTGGTGGACGGACAATAGCAACGTTCCATCCCTTGTAATATCCATGCCTCACCCCCTTGGGACACGCAAGGGGGTTCTGCATGCCAAATCTGGGGGGTTTTCCGAATATCCAGGCACGTTATTGAAACTATCGTGAAATAGATATGGACCTAGAGTAAATCACTCTCTAAGCACCAGGAAGTCTGGCAGAGCCAGTTATAAGCCAAAACAAAAGGACATCCATCTCAATAAGCTACCTCCAGTGTGGCTTCAGTGAGCAAAGCCAAAGACACAGTGACGTGGAGAGCAGCGGGGGTTCTTCCAGGTCCCTGTACAGTCACTGAAACAACGTCACGTTCTGTGTTTGCCAATGAAGCAGTAGGACTCTAGGCCAGTAGGGTCCACAAGATTTGCTCATGGTAGACGACTGCCACCTGCTTTATCGTAATAGGAAAACACAGACCGAAAAAGTTGAATATTCATAAAGTTTTTCAGTTGAGCCCTTTGGGTCAACGGTGGAAGGTGCCAGATGATACACCAATGAACCGGGGTTATTACAAAAGTCTGCACGCACATGAAAAGCAGACCCTAGATGTCACATTTTCTCCCCCAAATTAGAACTTAATTCTCCTACGAGAACAAAATTTGAAATCAGAGATTTTCCATGCCGTGAAAGAAAAAAGGAGACACTATCTTCTTATTTATTTTACACAAAAAAAGTTTTCTTACATTTTTAAATTTTTTTTTAATTAACATAAGGGACACTATCTTCTTAAGCAGAACCTAGGTCTTGGAGAATAAATGAAGCAGATAAAAACCAAGTAAATGGCTGCCAGGCAGATGCTCACATTTATATTTGAGAGCTACCTCCAGAATATAGAAGACAACTTTAAAAATAATCAAGAAGAATGTGCAGAAGGAGATATCAAAATATTGTAATTATTTGATACTTTTATTATTATAATTTTTTTACTTTAAAAAGATGATAGACATGGACATTAGAAAAGGAAGCTCCAAATCTGTCAATAAAAAGATTCCCCCTCCCCAAAAGTAACCACCATTTGTCTAAAAAGAAAGCAACCAATTCAAAATTTTGTCTTTAGGACTAACATAGAAGAGAAAAAAAAAATCCCAATCTTATGAAAGATCCAAAGGTTAGAAACCAAGAGGATGAAATAAGTTCAAATAAAGAAGACAAATCCCTTCCAAAGATTTTAAATTTGAGGGATAAAAAGACAATCCCGTGAGCTTCAGGAAGGCAACAATTTGCTTTCAGAAGACCTAAAGCCAAGTTAGTTTCTGATTTTCTTTCTGGCATAATCAATACCTAAACATCCAGTTGCTGAGCATATGTCAAAATCTCAGACCTTGAAAGGCATTCTGAGGTCTTCAGAGTCATGGATATATGTTGCCTCAAATGCCTTTTGGAAACAAATAATAAACAAATAAAACTGGAAAATATTTGAAACAATGCAGAGATTACAGTTTCTAAAGAACAGGAGATGGTTATTGAAATAGTTCTTACATGAAATGACGAGCTAGGAAAATAACCCCATTTACGGTAGCATCAAAAAGGTACTTAGGAATACATTTAACAAAAGAGGCGAATTCACAATGACAACTACAGAACATTGCTGAAAGAATTAAACAAAATGCAAATGAATGGAAAGTTATCCTGTGTTCACGGATTGGAACACGTAAGAATCTTAAGGTGTCTGGACTATACAAGAAGTCTACAGACTCAAAAATCCAATAACATTTTTTTCAGAAATTGAAAAAAAATATATGCCAAAATGCATACGGCATCTCAAAGGACCCTGAGTGGATAAAAAAATCCTGATAAAGAAAAACAAAGCTGGAGGACTCACACTTTCTGATTCCAGAACATTGCAAAATGATGGTAAACAAAACAGCATGGGACTGGCATACCAACAGACATGTGGACCAGCGGGACAGAACGGAGAGCCAGAAATAAGTTGTTGTGTGAATGGTCAAATGATCTTCAACAAGGATGACAAGGCTGCACAATGAGGAGAGAATATTGTGCCCAACAAATCATGTTGGGAAAACTGGATACCCACACATGAAAGAATGGATTTGGACCCTTTGCTTACACCATATACAAAAATCAACTCAAAAATGGATCAAAACTGGAACTATAAAACCTGGAACTATAAAACCTGGAACTATAAGATCCTTAGAAGAAAATATAGGCTAGAAACTTGGGGACACGAGATCTGGCAATGATTTCTTGTACATGGCACCAAAGTCACAAGCACCAAAACCAAGAACAGACCTATGCGTCTACATCAAATTTTAAAACTTTTGTGCAGTGGAGCAACCCATCAATCCAGTGAAATTGCAACCCAGGCAATGGAAAAATTATCTGCAAGCCACACAGCTGTTGAGGAGTTAATATCCAGAATATATAAAGAACATTCACAACTCATCAACAAAAAAACAAAGAACCTAATGAAAAAAAACAAATGACTTGAGTAGATATTTCTCCAAAGAAGATACACAAAGGACCAACGAGTTTATGAAAAGAGGATCAGGTGTTACTGATCGTCATGGAAATGCAAGTCAAAATCAGAATGGGCTATCACCTCATGCTTGCTAGAAAGGCCACTACCAAACAAACAAAATAAAATCATAAATGTTTGCACAGATGTGGAAACATTAGAACACTATTACATTGTTGGTGAGAATGTAAAAAGGTAAAACTGCTATGAAAAACAGAGAACAGAGATTCCGCCAAAGACTAAAATTAGAATTGCCGTATGAGCCAGCAATCCTGCTTTGGGGTAGAAGTCCAAAATAATTGATAACAGGATCTTGAAGAGATATTTGCACACCCGTGTTCACTGAAGCATTAACAGAGTAACCAAGAAGTGGAAGCAACTTAAATGTCTACCAACAGATGGATACAGAAAATGTGGTGTATGCATATAATGGAGTAGGATTCAGGTTTAAAAAGGAAGGGAGTCCTGTAAAATGTGACAGCCCGGATGAACCTTGAGGACAGACAGTAGACGAAGTGAAATAAGCCAGTCACAAAAGGACGGATATTGCATATTCCACTTAACAAAGTACATAATGTAGTCAAATTCTTAGTCAATACAAGAGTCTTTGCCAGTGGCTGGTGGGAAGAAGGGAAGGGGGGGTTGCTCTCTTGGCATAGAATTTCAGTTTTGCAAGAGGAAAAAATTCTAGAGATCTGTCATACAACAATGTGTATATATATAGTCAACACTACTGCACCGTACAATTAAAAATGTTCAAGAGGGGCTCAGCTGCTAAGCATCTGCCTTCAGCTCAGGTCATGATCTCAGGGTCCTGGGATCGAGCCCCTCATCGGGCTCCCTGCTCAGCAGGGGTGTCTGCTTCTCCCTCTCTCACTCCCCCTGCTTGTGTTCCTTCTCTCACTGCATCAGTCTCTGTCAAATAAATAGATAAAATCTTTAAAAAAAATGGCTACGAGAAAATTTTGTGTTTTTTACTATAATAAAAAAATTGGATTGGATTTGTCCAATATGATTATGATTATGAGGATTATGTAAGTATCAATCACGAAGACACGACGTGTTGAGAGATTGCTGGTAGAATTGTAGATAATTTATTTTCACATCTTCGTAACGTTTTATGGCAAAGAGTATTGCATACAGTAAGTGCTCAGTAAATGCCTCTTGAATACATGAATAATATGCTTCATTCATCAGAAGACAAAAGAGATATAATAAAAGAACATAAAATATGATTAAAAATTTCATAGCAAGAACAAAAGTTACAATCCAGAAATGAAAAGTAACAGGGAATGTAGGCAACAATACTGTAATAATGTTGCACGATGACAGGTGGTGACTGTACTTATCATGGTGAGCGCTGAGTAATGCATGGAATTGTTGAATCACTAAGTAGCATACCCGAAATTCTGAAAAGAATTCTTTGTACCTGGACATATGTCTCTGTAGTCCCCTAATGAATTCGTTCAGTGAAAAAAATAAAATCCCTCGAAAATTGTTTCCTTCACTTTTGGTGACCTTGAGATGTCTTGGGCAAAATTAGGTGAGAAATAGACAAGGAATGGGCAGTGACACTTGGCCATGCAGAGTTAGACCTACTGAGAGCTTCTAGAATGAAAAGTTACCTTGAAACTAGTAGATTAAAGGTTATTAAAATGGGAAAATGTCCATCTCAAGGAACTATAAAGTTCTTTCCTGTCCCTTCAGTCATGGACTATTGAAAGAATTACAGTGGAGACCACTGGATGTTGAGAGTGTGTCCCTACACCACCCCCATGACAAATCAAAGGGTCCCTGGCTCTTAGTGTGGGACGCCAGTAGGAGCAGAATTATCTGGCCATCTGCCCCTCTGGGAGCACTGAGAGATGAGAGCTGGGTTCTGAGGAGAGAGTTCTGTCTAGATGTTAGGTTGCATTGCCCTAACATCTCACTCCAGCTCGCCAACATCAGCACAGCAGCAGTAATGGAGAAAGGTGATCTCCTCCAAGTCTTCAGAGTCAGTGTCACACCACAGTAGAGGCCCATTCAGAGGGAATGTCAAGTGGCAAAGGGGTTGGAGATATGGAAAAGAACTTTAGTTTGAATGCTCTTCTGAGAGAGCCTCTGATTTTTATAGCCACATGGATTGCAGAAATCACTGGACTCGACTCAAATATAAGTAGGAAAGAGATGGAAAATGTGATGCTTGCTCTGGTGGTTCAGCTTTCAGAACAAACTAGCTCTGGGTTTAGCTATGGCTGAGATGACACTCATTGTACAGGCTGGTGATTATTATGGTTTTCTTATCATAAAACAATCACATATTTCCTGCAGGAAATACACTTTGTCATTATGCTTGATTTTTCTCTATTTTCAGTTGTTAGCTTCAGTTTATCTGAGGATTTATCTAGAGAAGGTAGGGTCTAGGTCACCTAGGCTAAGATGAATTTTGCTGCCAGATTGAATGAACCATTGTGCACAATTAATGTTCCTTGACTTTTGGTGATGAAGAGAATTGAGAGGTTGGTTTTCTGGTTTTTGGTTTGTTTGTTTTGCCTTTTTTTTTTTTTAAAGGATATTCATTAGGGCACAATATCCATGTGGAAAAGTAGGCAAGGAGGAGGAAGCCACAGTCTACCATGGGAAGGCAGAGCAGCATTTCTTTAGAATTTGCTTTAGAATTGCCCCATGGAGCCCTTCTGAACTCCCTGTGAGAAGACAGCAACTTTTCTTGCCTGAAGTCACATATTTTGAGCTTTGTAACTAGAGATTATGAAGACTATTTAGGAATGTTTGAACTAATTCCTCCAACTCAACTGTATCATATCAGTGGACAATGTCATCTAAGAAATGATAGTTTGGAAGCCCCACAAGTCACTGAAAGATTGTTGATAATATACTGGACCCCAAAGGTATTGACTTGCCTAATAGGCATATATGTGCACTCAGTGGTGTACCAAGGAAAACACATTGACCTAAAACATCTCATTTAATTCTCACCACGATGCTAGTGGTCTCATTTTATAGATGACTTTATCAAGGCTTGATAAATATCTTCATCAAAGTCTCCAAACGAGTTAACAAATCCAGCCCCAAAGCCTTGCTCTTAAGGAGTTTTCCAAATATTTGGTTGTGCTGTATATAGTCTGGAATAAGGTCTTGCTGCCGGACCATATTTTAATCTAGAAGCACAGTTAAACTCCCCAGAGATCCAGAGCATTATAAATGAAGTCTTAATAAAACCAGTCTCAAGGAGGGAGGTTCTTATTGTAAACTTTGGTGTAAAGTACAGAAAAGATAGAGTTTCCTTCCCCCCCCCCCCCCCCCGCATATCTACCTATGGATGAGTACCAGCAAGAATGTTAATAGATGAGCGGGCTTAAAGTATTCCAAAGTATCTAGTCTTCTGGGTCTAGCTTCTTCAACTTAGCATAAAGCTTTGGAGATCTCTCCATGCAACTGCAGTTTTTGAGTTAGTCTGTTTCTACTTGTCACGTCTCAGATGGAGGGATCACAATTTGTTCCTCCATTCATCAGGTCATGGACATTTGGGAGACTTCAGTCTCCTGCTCTTATAAATAATTCATCTATGAACCCTCATGTACCAGTCTTTATGTGAACTTATGTTTTCATTTCTCTTAGATAATATCTAAAAGTGGAATTTCTGGGTCCTCTCAGGAGTGGGAATTTAACTTTGTAAGAAACTCCTAAATGGGTTTTCAAAGTGGCTATCGCATTTTGAATTTCCCAAGGCAAAGTGTGAGAACTATAGTTTTTCTGCAATCTCACCAGCATTCGATACTATCAGCCTTTTTGAATTTAAGCTACTGTAATAGGTCTGTGGTGGTATCTTACTGTGGCTTTAACTCTGATTTTGCAAATGACTAATGATGCCAGCATTATTCATTTCTCTACTGGCTATTTGTACCTCTTCTAGTGTCTGTTCAACTATTGTGTACTTTTTTTTTTTTTTAAACGATGTCATTTGGGGGACTTGGGTGACACCATCAGTTAAGTGTCAGACTCTGGGTTTCAGTTTGGGTAGTGACCTCGGGGTCATGGGATCGAGCCCCATGTCAGAGCTTCACGCTCTGCACAGAGTCTGCCTGAGTTTCTCTCTCCCTCTCTCTCTGTCCCTCCCTGCCCCCTCTCTCTCGTTCTCTCAAATTACTAAAGAAATCTTTTAAAAAGATTTTTTTTTATTATTGAATTAGAAATGTTCTTTATATATTCTTTATATATTCTGGATCTTTTATAAGATGCATATTTTTAAAAAATACTTGTTCTAGTTTATGGCTCTTTAATTTTTGTTATTTTTATCTTAACTTTCTGTTTGAAACCATTCGACTTACACAAAAGTTACAAAAACTGTGCTGACTTTTGTACACTCTTCACCACACTTCTGCTAAGGTTAAACTCTTATGTAACCACAGAAGAGTATCTTTTGAAAAACAAGAACTTAATCTTGATGAAATCCAACTTATCCTGTTTTCTTTTTAATAGCTCGTGCATTGTTGTCTCCTATAAAGAAGTCCTCGACTACTTCAAGGTCATTAAAATTTTCTACATGTTTTCTTTTTAAATAGGTCTATCACGGATTTTAAGTCCGTCTCTCTACGCGGTGTGAGGTAGTGGTTGAGATTCAATTTGTATCTCTGTAATAGTTTGAGAAACATGAGTCCGTTTGTCTTGACACCTTTGTTTGAAATAAATGGGTCATATACGTGAGCACTGTATTCTGGCCCATTAATCTGTATGTCTCTCTATATGCCAATAATCGTCTTAATTACTCTGGTTTTACGACAAGTGTCAAAATCAAGTGTGAGATTCTTTGATGTTGTTCTTCTACTGCAAACGTTTTGGGGACAGGCTAGGTCTTTTGTCTTTATATACACATTTTAGAATCCGTATCTAACACTCTGCTGGGATTTTGATGGACGTTAAACCCACAGGTCTGTTTGGGAAGCACTGATGTCTTAACAGTGCTGGGCCATCTCATGCCTGTATAAGATCTATCTCTACATGTAGTTAGGTTTTCTTTGATGTATTTCATTAGGGTTTCATAGTTTTCAGAAACCATGCACATTTGGTTAAAGGTTGCCCTGAACATCTCTTTTTTTGCTGCTATCACAAATTGTACTTCTTTAAAATGGCATTTCCAATTGTTCATGGCTCGTTCCTAAAGTATAATTGATTTTTGAGCATTGTACTTATTCCCTACAAATTTGCTAAACTCCGTTCTAGAACTCTTTTATTTTCCCCCCATATTCCCTGGGATTTTGTACTTAGATAATCATGTAATTTGTACATAGAGCCCATTTTGCTGCTTCCTTTCCAAACTATCTGACTTTTTTGCACCGTCTTTGCTTTCTGGGTTAGGACTTCTAGTTCAATGTTGTACGAACAGTGGAAGTAGGAATCTTTGCTGTGTTCCCAGCCTCGGGGTGAAAACATTTAGCTTTTCCAGAAGCCCTTTATCAGGTTCACTAAGTTCCCTGCTAAGCCTACTTTGCTAAAGTTCTTATGAACATTAATGAATGTTGAATGACCAAATGATTTTTTAAATTTTATTTATGTATTTGTCAGAAAAAGAGAGAGAGCAAAAGGAGGGGGGAGCAGCAGGCAGAGTGAGAAGCAGGCTCCCTGCTGAGCAAGGATCCCAATGTGGGGCTCGATCCCAGGACCCTGGGATCCTGACCTGAGCTGAAGGCAGATGCTTAACCTACTGGGTCACCCAGGCACCCTCTTTCTAGTTCCTTTTAATACTTGCTTCAGAGTTGCCTTTTTTTTTTTTTCCCCAGAAACACTTCCCTACCTGCTCCAATTCTAGTTCTAGGCCTCCTGACAGACGGACCATCAGCCCCTCACCCCTGAGCCTGTGGCCAGTCGAAGCAACGGTCACTGATTCCATGTGCACAAACTCGCTTCAGAGTCACGACCCAACGGTAAGGTAAGTGTGATCATTTCGCTTTCCGTGGACCGGTTAACTAAGACTCAGATTAAAAAAATCATTTTTAAGATTTATTTATTTATTTTTGACCTGGAGCTCCATCCCAGGACCCTGAGATCATGACCTGAGCCAAAATCAAGAGTTGGATGCTTAACTGACTCTTGGTGCCCAGAGAGATTAAATTACTTGCCCGGAGTATCACATCTGGTGTTACGTAAAGACAGGACGTAGGTCCATGTCCTCCAACTCTTCACATCCCATATTGCAACACATTATGTATAAAATAAAGGCTTAAATGGAAGAAATGGGAATATAAAAATAGAAGAAAACTCACATGGCTCTTTATCTCTAGATGGAAACAAAAAGAATGGTGAAAGACATAGGATATTTTGGTGTAAGATTCCACTGGGACCCTTTCAGATTTAAGAGGCTCACCATTTCACCTGCTCAGGGACAGTGCTATGATGGATATCTTTTGGCATAAACTTTCCCTCCCTCTCCCATCTTGAATCATTTCAAGGTAGAGTTTTCAGAATTAGAACTTAGGAATAATATGTGGGTATTTTTAATATTGTAAACAGATATTTCTGAAAACGTGGAACCAGTCAACATCCTCAGCAGCAGAGGATATGGGATTATGTGCATTGTGTATGCTTAATAAAATGTGGATCATTGTTTTTACATCTTTGCTAATATTCCGAATTTGCACTCAGCGATGGCCTCTGACTTTGTTGTATTTTTTTTTTTTTTCCATTTTGGGTGTGACTCGACATTGTTGTAAAAATGTATTAGGACTTGCTTTATGTTTTTTTTTTTGTTTGTTTGTTTTACTTGAAGAGCTAAGGGGCTTTTCTTTTTCTAATTATTGATCTGATAGTGAAGGTAATGAAATATTAAGGACATTAATTATTTGTTATATTTGTTGCAAAAATTCCAACCATTGGATTTAACTGAAATTCTCATGCAAGAAATGAAGCTTGCCTTAGCCAAGCCGTGATACTTAAACAAGCAGATTAGAAGAAACCAAGTCAGTACGTTCACAAAATCAACTTCTCTGCGGTCAGTTTACTACATCTGTTAATTCTCCAGATTTTATCTTGTGTGTAACTGGCTTCCCCACCACCTGGTTCCTGCCCTTCCTTTTTGAGCTGACACTCTTCTTTAAGTAGGATTTGAAGCATAAACAAATGGTAATTGTCTTTGAGTTCCTCCTCATTTCTCCTCCCCCCCACCCAGATTCCTATGCATTTAGTATGATAACATTCACAGGACGTTCTCAGGATGGGCCTGCGAACCATCTGCCGTCAGACGGAGAGAGCATTTGAGAAGAAATCATGTATGAATTACAGGCTGCCTCCTTCTGCCTCTTAAACAAGCACATCTCGGATTCTCACTGTAGCATGAACGAGAGAGGTAAGCTGAACGGCCAGGCTATTTACGTTGCATGAAATTACTGCTGGGTGGTGGGACAGCTTCTCCGAAGGCATCAGAAGGAGCATCTTTCCTTAGACAGCTCGGTGGAATTTCCTCTACGGAATGAGAGGAAAAGCAGATGACAGCGGTTAAGCCAGGCAGAAAGCTAGAGACAGGGACAGAAAATATTCGTACACGATCTATTTTATTTTTTAATTTTTTAAAAAAATATTTATTTGATTTGAGTGAGAGAGAGAGAGTGTGTGTGCACATGCTCGCACAAGTGCTGGGAGGGCCAGAGAGAGGGGGAGAGAGGCAGATTCTGCCCTGAGCAGGGAGCCTGACACGGGGCTCGATCTCACAACCCAGGGATCATAACCTGAACTGAAATCGAGCATTGGATGCTTAACTGACTGAGCCACCCAGGCGCCCCCCAAGTCTATGTTAGACGGCCGTATCCCTGCCATGTGAAAAAGCCCTTCATTCATTCACGCACTCACTCTTTCCAACACACACACATGCATGGCATGTTCTGGGTAGATGATGACTGGGTTGTGTGTGTGTGTGTACGTGCACATGTGTGTGTATGCAAAGTCATGGTTTCTGCAGAGCCCCCCAGTCTAATGAAGGAGCAGACAAGGAAGTAAAGCGTGGAACACAGTGACGGTAACCATGACCTTTGTAACTGACACATCTCAATTAGAACCCCATCCTAGGAGACAAACTGACTGTGCGAGCCTGGGCTTACATTTTCTGAGGCTTAAAGCCATCATTTGTAATCCCTGGATAACAACATCCATCATTAAGGAGTTTCTCGGGGTTAAACACATAATAGAAACCTCAGGCCTGTACTTAATAGGCATTTAGTAGGTAATTTAAAATAAATGTGTGTCCAAAATACAATGGTAATTTGGAAGAGGATATTTAACAAGAAGAGACATGCCAAAGGGCAAAGGAGATATCTGAACTGCATTTTGCAGGAAATATCAGAGTTCACCAGGTGGCTGAGGCAGACGGATTTCAGGCATACGGAGAAGCATGCACAACTGTCACCAGTCTGGGGTGCTGTTTGAGAGAAGGCGTGTGGTAAAGGTAGAAGGTCATCAGGGAAGTGGGACAGGGGAGGTATCGTGAGACTTTGCATGGAGCCACGGTCTGTAAAAGGACCCTTGAGGCTGAGCAAGCCAAGACACTTGATTTTTGTCAGAGTACGGTGAAAGGGATTCACTCTTTAGAGAGACTCACATTAGCTCAACTCCTGATAGACTGATGTATAACCAGAAAGCCTGTGTTAATTTCCTTTCCCAAGTAAGGTTGGAGTGTTTCCCTCGGCACATCAGCACTTTGTGCCTCTGTACACGCAGGTTCACAGAGGAAGGATTCTCAGCTAAGACAGCTTGAGGCACACTCCTCCCTGACAAGAAGAGGCCTAGGGGTTCTTTCCCTCGTGCCGTCCCAGACCGGGATGTCACCAAGGCTAAAGGATGCCTCCCCTGACTCTTTCCCATGCTGATGAACACTTGCCTCTTCTGGCTGAAAATAGAATGCTGATTTTTTGACGTCGCTAACCCATTCATCTACATTATGGCTGTATCTTGCTTCCGTTGGGGGAACCAGTCAGAACCCTGAAGAAGACCTTACGTGTCTTTCCTCTGAGCCTCCAGGTATCCTGTTCACCCCTGTACCTACCCTTCTTAGAATGGTGTCTCTCCATTATCGGCAGACAGCAGAGATCTCTTACGGGGTCAATGAGTTACTGAGTTTATTCTATTCCGATTCTACACCCAAACCTTCAGAATACTATCTTTGAGGCTGAGGTGACCTCAACCTTGGCCTCTTTCTTCCGTGCACCTCCTATGAAAGGAGAAAGGCCTGGGGCGGGGGGGAAGGGGCGGGGCTGATGGGAGACTCAGCGGCAGAAGGTTAGGGGATGCGGACTCTTGTGTTCTAAGCCAAGGTAAAAAAAAAAACGGGAGGCTTGAACGTACTGTACGTTCCTCTTCTTCCCGGAAACAATGACCTTGTAGTCTGTGCTAGATGATTCCAGCTTCTGTCGCAGACAAACCCTGACCCTCAGACGCTGCACACCGTGAAGCTGGTTCCTCATTCATGGTCCAGACTGGGCGCTCGGTGGGTGTCTTCCCACATGTCCCAAATGCCGATTTGGGGCCCGCCTGGGTGGCTCAGTGGGTGAAGCCTCTGCCTTCTGATCGGGTCATGATCTCAGGGTCTTGGGATCGAGCCCCACATCCGGCTCTCTGCTCTGCGGGGAGCCTGCTTCCTCCTCTCTCTCTGCCTGCCTCTCTGCCTACTTGTGATCTCCGTCTGTCAAATAAATAAATAACATATTTTAAATAAATAAATAAATAAATAAATGCCAATTTGGGGATCCACATACCTTCCGTCAAGGGCTCCCCTACTCCTGATGGCAGCGGTTCCTGGCCTGTGGCCCCGGCTCAACGGCAGCCGCAGCATCGACCTGGAACCTGTACAAAATGCAGGTTCCCCAGACCTAGAGACTGAGCGGCTCCAGGGGTGGGTTTAACAACCCTCCAGGTGGTTCTGATAAACACGAACCACATTTCCAAGAGGGAGGTGTGATTTTGGCGACTTCAGTTGGAATGCGTTGCGAAAAAATAATTCTGTGAGTGATTAGATGCGGTAGGAACGGTGACTGTACCGTTATTCAACACATATTTGTTGAAAATCCTTGTGTGTGCCAGACCCCAGGATAGCCAGACCCTGCGTGGGTTGAAGACAAAGGAGGTGATGGGTAACTGCTCTGCTGTGAGAATTTAGATGACCTGGTTCCTGCTGGCTTACCTGGGTACTTAGACTGATACCCAAGGAATAGACATTTAGGCAATTAATAGTTGTTTATTAAAATAAAATGGGGGGGCATCGCCTGAGTGGCTCCGTGGGTTAAGCATCCAACTCTAGATTTCAGCTCAGGTCATGATCTCAGGGTCCTGAGATGGAGCCTCACGTCGGGCTCTGCCCTCAGCGGGGAGCCTGCTTAAGGTTCTTTTTCTCCTTCTCCCTTGCCCCTCCCCACTCATACTCTCTCTCTCTTTCTCCGAATACGATGAGTAAAAAAATAAAAATTAAAAAAAAGTACAGATGAGAAACTGGTTTGCGTGAGCCCTCTGTAAGTTTGCAAGATAGCATGTAATTGTAAACACTCGTGGGAAATGCTAAAAAATAAACAACCAAACAAGCAAACAAAACCCCAAGAAACAACACACACACACACACACACACACGCACACACACACGCACGCACACACACACACACACGCACACACACACGCACACCCACTGCCTCCAACGGGAGGAGGGAAGTGGATCCAAACCGGGCCTGATTTATTACCATGCGTAATCAATAGTAGTAGGTCCACATCAATTTTATATCTAATTTAAAAATTTGAGGTCTCAATGTGCTCATTAAAGGATATAATGGATTTACATATTTTAATTATGTTTTATGGATTGTGAACATAATGTAATTAAGAGACTTTTCAGGAGGCATGATGAATGAACGGGGGGCCCAACATATGGCAGGAGACTGCACGTGGCGTGGACACGGCCAGAGCAGCCCAGCCCCACGGCACGGCTGACGGCCCAGGCCAGAGCGTCAGGGCTGGCAGCCTAAGGGCACCGCCAGGCAGGAGGGACGGAGCAGGTGGCCGGGCGCCAGATCGGCGGGAGAGTGCGAGCCTGCCACGGCGTGTCCTTCTTTTCCGCCCTTCTACGCCTTCCTCTGTTTCAGCCTTGGTTGAAAAGCAACCCCATCCGCTTTCCTATTTTATTTATAACTGTGGTGAAAAAACAACACACTCACACACACACACACAATTGAAACACACGCACATACATATAACAGAAATGTCCACAAGCACAAGAGAACTGACCATCTTAACCGTTTTTAAATGCACGCTCAGTCACGTTAAGGAGGTCCACGTTGCCGTGCAGCTGGTCTCCAGAACTTTCTTCGTCTTGCGAAACGAATCCTTGAGGGCCGGTCAACGACGACTTTCTGCTCTCCCTCCCCCAGCCTCTGGCAGTCATGACTCTGCTTTCTGGGGCTCTGGGTTCAGCTTTCCTACGGATCTCATACAAGTGGAATCACGCAGTATTGGTCCTTTAGTGGCCGCCTTAGTTCACCGAACATAAAGTCCTCAAGGTTCAGCATTGTGGTAGTGGGGGACAGGGTGTCCTTCCCCTCGAGACGGAAGCATATTCTGTTGAAAGAATGTGTGACATTGGCTTTATCCCTTCACCCTTCAGTGGCCCTGTGGTGGTACTGTGAACGCACCTGCTGGCTGTGATGGTCTCCATTCAGGATTGCGTAGACTCACCCCTGCCAGCAGAAGGCTCTTTCTAAGAGGACCGGGGTCACGCCCCTGTTTAAAATCTGTTGACTTCTGTCACCCCTTACAGTACCCTCACCACCTGGCTCCTTTGCTTGCCGTTCTGTCCCTTCTTCAGCCACGCGGTCACTTGTCCCAGGGAGGGCTCCTGCCAGCTGGCATTTGCCTCTCCCAAACACATTTGTACCTCCATGTTTCGGGACATCCGGTGACTGTGCCTGGGATGTCTGAGCCCACCACTGGTGAGGCCCGATCCCCTCGGACATCTCTCAACCAAACAAAGAGTCTAGGACAGAGATGGGCAAACTACAATCCGGGGGCCAAATTCAGCCTGTTTTTATAAATAAAGCTTTATTGGAACACGAGCATGACCATTGTTGATGTATTGTCTGTGGTTGTTTTCCCACCAAAATCTGAAGCTCGATAAAGGAGACAATTTGCTGATGTACCCCCCCCTCCCCGGGCCCTCTCTAGGTAATCACTTGCGTTCAAATCCGTCTCTGCAGTTTCCTAGCCGTGACCTTGAGTAATTGAGCATTCCTGAAAGGCGATAACACAGAACAACCCCCTTCGCAGCTTCACCGTGAAGGCTGAGATAATACGTCCGAAGACCCTGGCACACAGAGGCCGGGTTGGCAGTCGTAGAAATAAGAGTGTCTATGTTGGATAAGCAGACGGATGCCACAGAAGGCTAACCAGGGGCCGCAGCCCAGACTTCTCTTCCCTCGGAGGCGGTGTGACGAACACACAGAGCGTAGGCTTCTGGAGTTGGAAAATTTAAGGTCCAAGTTCAAGATCACCTCTATTTTTAATGAACTTGGGACCTTGATTTTTCTCTGCCCACGATGTGAGGAGTGTAACGAACTCCTAGCCTTCAGGCTTATTGCGGGGGTTAAAAGCCGTGGGCATTTAAATTAGGATTCAGGGGTCAAAAATGTACTTTATACTAGAGCCGGAAGCAGACGCTCAGAAGAGGGTAGTTTCTTTTCTCCTGCCCTCCAGCGTGTCCCGAGGATGAAATCCACAATTTCTAGCCCTAGCGGCTTGCTTTATTAGATGTCTCTGTGACAGAATGAACTGTGAGTTGGCCTCCAGGCCAGATGCCCCTGGGAGCCCTCTTGTCACTTCTCAGGTGTCCTGGTACGTCTCATCTCTCCTCTTGGGGAACCATGTAAGAACTGTCCCTCCTACTGGCCTGCAGAGTCTCCCCGCTTTCCCGTCCTTGCAACGACTCCTGGCCTCTTGGGGGAGCTCAAGACCTCATCATCCTTGGCCTGGGTCAAAGGCAGAGAATTGTCCCAGACTCTGTCAACCAACAGATCCTCAGTAACTATTTGCCGAATGAAGGGACACATGCAAGGAAGGATGGATGTCAGCGATAAGGTATAGCATGATATTCGAAGGCTTTTTCTCTGTCTTTATCCAGGAAGTAAACAGAAGGAAAGTTCCCTGGAGGAACGCCTAACTCATGGTCATGAAGGCACCAAGGAAACTTTCTTGTAGGCAGTAAAGTCAGAATTGAGTTTTGAGCACAAGTGAAGGAGGAGTACGCCAAATGGATTGCATGGGAAGTACGTCCCCCCACACGGAATAGCATGTATAAACGTAGAGAGTTGTGACAAGGACCAGGACGTGATGTGTTGATGTTAGAGATGGTTGAAGCTTGGGCTCTAAGGGAGGAGTGGTGGGAGATGAAGATGAAGGGAGACTTAGATGGGTTTCCCAAAATGGCGGGACTGGGATTCATTCTCTCAACTAGTGTTTTTTGAGCATCAACCATAGGTACCGTTCTGGGGACTATGAGTCTGCAGGGAGTGTGACTTCTAACACATAATCCAGGGCTGGTGACTTCTTCCATCCAAGGGTCCCAAGGGAGTCCTCAGAGGAAGGGGTGAGTAAAATGGCCCACGGGATCAGAGTTGTGTTTCAGAAACATTATCGATGTTGGCATGGAGGGTGAAGGGAGGATTGGGGACAGCAGAGGTGGGGGGCCCCGCAGTAACAGAGGGAAGAGATCACTGAGGGCAGATTGGGAAGGACAAAACCAAGGGAAAGATTTGGAAGTTATTTCAGAGGTAGATTTCAGAAGTATATTTGGAAGAACTTGATACTATTTTATAATCCATTGGATGTTGGGTGTGAGCATTAAAGGGATAGTCAAGTAGACAGAAGTCCTGCGTTGTGAGGTATAGGTATAGGGTACAATACATTTGGAACAATATACCAAGTTGTATGATACAATACGCCAAAGTAGACAAGAGAGCTGGTAAATAGGTTTTCTGGGAGAAGAAGGGTTTTGGACACAGTGGGTTTCCCATGCATGAGTCCTTATGGAGATTATCTGGTAGATGGTTGGGTGTTGCCCAATGCTCAACAACCCTCCCCAGGTGGGAGTTAAAAAAACATATTTGAGAGTCACGAGGGAATTGTTCCAAGTAGCTGTGAGGAAGAGCATCAGGAAAAGGCAGTGTGGGAAATGACCCAGAGAGAGGAAGGAAAAGACAGAGGGTCTATGGAGAAGGAAATGGGTGACTAATGGTCCTACACTCCTTGGAAGGAGTGGATCCAAAGGTAGAAAGGACACTGGTGGCTGAGGATGGACCCGCCATTGTTCTGGAGTCGGGGAACACCATATTGGCACAGGCTGAGGGAACAAGAAGAAGAGAGAATGACAGACACTTGGGAGAAGAGTATCTCCAAACAGTTGGGTGAAGAGAGACAGAGGTATGGGTTGGTGACTCCAAATAGTTGGGTGAAGAGAGACAGAGGTATGGGTTGGTGACTCCAAACAGTTGGGTGAAGAGAGACAGAGGTATGGGTTGGTGACTCCAAACAGTTGGGTGAAGAGAGACAGAGGTATGGGTTGGTGACTTGAGTGACAGGAAGGGTTAGGATTGGGAATTTTTTTTTTAATGGTAGTAGCTTGCCTACCTGTTCCAGTGCAACCAGATGAGAATGTCGTCCTGAACATTTGTTTTCTTGCGTAGGTCTTCTCCAAGGCTGGCAACAACAGGTGGAGTAGGATTCTCAATGGACCTCTTCCACTTCTGTCTGTCTCAAGTGTTACGTTATGTGGCAGGAGTATCTGTGAGAACCGAAGTATCTGCAGTGCTGAGAACCTTCTGGAAAAAAAATTAATTTGTCGAGGGATGGCCTTTCTCACGTGTGGAAATCAGCGCAGATGGAGACCCTGCTTCTTGACCTTCGCGGGCATCTGAGACCACCACTTACCAGCTATGTGACAGAGGGCCAGCTACTTAACTCCCTCTGCGTCTCTGTTTCCTTATTTATAAAACAGTGACAATATGTCATTATAGGAACGTTTTTGGAGACGTACATTCTGCACCATTAATTTCTTGGAGCCTAGCGCAGTTAGGCTCTCGGTAAATGTTTGCCCTCTCTTCCTCGTACTTTACCAGCATTTGATTAGCATGCGTTTGATTATTTTGGCCTGAGCCAAGTCCCTTAACAAATGTTTCCACCTTAGATTAAAATTAATTCAAAGACAGGGACCAGCAACACATCCTGTAAGGGACTAAGAAAATGGCATTAATTTTGTAAATTAATAAATATGCAAATGGAAGCTTTGTACGAAATACGCTATATAAGCAGGAAGTAAATTGTGTTGTAAATTATGCATTGCCATATGGAGCAGATACCCTTGACTTAGCATGCAAGGCAGAGAAAGCGGGAGCCGACCTCGCCATAATGGCTTCTGAGAATGAGTGGCAGGCTCGTCCTTCGGCAACCCCGGGTGCTGAGTCATGCGGCTGGTCCCGACGGTGCAGTGGGGCCCCCACGGTGAGCGGGCTATTACCCTGCCACGGATAGGAATCATCCGGGAAAACCATCCCATAGCCGCCGAGGGAACGGGCGAGCATGAGCTCGTGTAGGATAGCCTGTTTGCACTGAGCAGTATGCCTGGGATCCGGAGGGGCTTTGGGGAGAGGGGCATTCACAGTGTGGGAGAGCTGTCCTGGACTTCCAGAGCCTTGCCAAATGGTAGCAGTACCCCAATCCCAACTCCGCGGCAGGTGTGACCTTCCTGGGGTA
This sequence comes from Mustela erminea, assembly GCF_009829155.1. Lineage (NCBI taxonomy): Eukaryota > Metazoa > Chordata > Mammalia > Carnivora > Mustelidae > Mustela > Mustela erminea. The sequence goes on from NC_045633.1 coordinate 35,758,663, forward strand.
CGGTGGTGCCGTTCCTGCGGGATTGATCCATCAATCATCAGAAAACAAATAGTCTGAGAACAGCCCAGGTGTTCCACGTTGCGCTAAATAGTTGCTGGAGGGCAGGAGTTCCCCCGATGACTGTTCAACAGACTTATTCAGGGAACTTTTAAAAAAAAATAAGTTCCTGGCTCCTACCTCCGGGAGTCTGATGCAGCAGGGCTGGGCTGGGAACGGCGATCTGTTTCCCAACTCCCGGCTAATTCCTCTGCTCAGCTAGATTTAGGGGTCACGGTGGCAGAAAGCGTTTCTCCTTGGTCCTGGGCTTTAAGGGTCTCAAAACATAATGGGGAAGACAAGCTTAGGCTTCCAGACCCAATCCTGGCTTGTGTTCTTACTGCCTATGAGCTTAATGGTAGGGCAGGAAGTGAGCCCAAGGGAGGATTTTCTCAGAGCGAGGCAGATCAGGGAAGGCTTTTGGGGGGCGGAGTGGGGGGTGGCCGCGAGCCATGGCTGGCCCTGAGTAGCAAGGACAGGAGAAGGCAGGGCGGAATTCGAAGATGAGCCAGCCGCCACAGGAGACGGGGTTTGGGAGTTACCCTCTGACGTGGGGACAGGCAGCGTAGAGCTGGGCCCTGGCTGGACAGGAATGCCCGCTGGAGGTGAGCTCCATGCCTTTTGTTTTTTTTTTTTAGGTGCTTTGTTTCTGGGTGTGCTGAGCAGTGGTACCCATCAGGTGTGCCTCAAGGCCTGAGCACCCGGGACCCCAGATACAAAGTTGTGTCAGGATGCTGAAGCCATCGGCCACATCGTTCAGACCCAGACCTCTCACACAGCCAAGAATCATGTAGAAGAACCCCGGGTCTCTTCCAAGACGAGGAAGGACTGGAAAGACGGAGGGTTCTAGCACGTTCCTTCCCACTCTCTCTCTGCCTTCAGCCTTCTCGAAGCCGCACCTTCTTGCCCTCGCTCACCTCTTGACATCCTCTTGCGTTCCTCAGGATCAGAGGCAAAGACCGGTCTGACAGGGATGAGGAAGACATGAGACTGGCCAAGCCACCGTCCTCTTTAAAGAACAGGGACCTGGGGCACCTGGGGGGCTCGGCTGTTAAGCGTTTGTCTACGGCTCGGGTCATGATCCCAGGGTCCTGGGATGGAGCTCCCATCGGGCTCCTTATTCTGCAGGAAGCCTGCTTCTCTCTCTCCCTCTGCTTTCCCCCCTCTCTTGCTGTGTCTCTCTCTGTCAAATAAATAAATAAAATCTTGAAAAAAAAAAAGAAAAATAATAAATAAAGTTCAGGGGACGCTTGGAACTCAGTCACGGCTGGCGGGGCCCCCAAGTTGGAAACGCTCACCAGCATTGCACGTTCACCCTCGGATGGGCGCTAGGCCTGGCGCTGGCAGCTCTGGTTCTCCGGGAGGCCCTGGTCAGTTTCAGAAATGCACCCCCTCAGCTTCTCCCTGGATTGTGACCTTGGACGTAAGTCCCCAAGTTTCCGTTTCCTAATCTGTGAAATGGGAATGGTGAGAGAAAAAAGACCTTGTGGGCTGGAGGCATAGACTGAAGGAAGACATGCACTCAAAGGCAGAGGGGTTTCCGGAATTAATTAGGTGTTAGCAAGGGTTGCCCTGAGCCAAGTCTCCCTCTGTAAGACTTGCACTGGACCCGCGGACCCATTCTGTGCTCTGGGCAAAACTTCGTCCACTTGTGGGTCTTCAGACCCTCCCTGGAGCTGCTTCTCCCTATCTCCTCTCCCAGCTACACGTCCCCGAGGACCCGCGAGAGCCGGCTGTGTTTGCATCCCCCGGAGGTATCTCATTTTACAGCTGGGCAAACCCCCGCAGGCCGAGTTCACGTCCTCACAAAGTCATGCAGTTACAGAAATGTCTGGGCAGCAGGTGGCAAAATGGTGTTGTTATCGGAAGCACACGGATCATCACGCTTTGCTTCTAATTATTCTCCATCTAGTCCGTGGTTTATTATTTACGAGGGTCTGGCACATCCCTGATCTCGTTGGGCCTCTGACGTCTCTGTGCGTGGGCAGCGGGGGGGGTGGGGGTGGGTAGGAACTGGTACCCTGATCCCGACGCCCGCCCTCGGGTAGCATGCTGCCTTTTCTGAAACATTTCTATGTCTCCTATTGCACTGGGTCTGGGCCCAACCTCAGGAAATAAAAAGGGCAGGAGTTATCCGATGAAGAGACCACAAAACAGACGGGACAAGTGCTGGTCCAGATCCCACAGAGCCACCGACAACCTTCAGGTGTCAGACTAGGATGCAGGGTCCCTTCACACCTGTGCTGGCCCTTGGCCTGACTCTCTACTCCTTGTCTAAACAGGTGAGCTTCTCCCCTGCCTTCTGGGTTGGTAGGATAAAACTAGCAAATAATACCTGAAAATTGTGCTTTAGTCAGTAAGAATTTTACAGCATCCGGAGCTCCTGCCCCTAACTTTCTTTTTTTTTTTTTCACTGAGCTGAGTCATTCCATCCTCTGCTCAAGGGCAAGGTCTAGTCACCAGCACCACATCTGGGTGCACCTGCCAGCCAGCAGAAAGCCCCAGAACATGCATTTCTGGGATTTCAGGGCAAACAAGATGGCGACCATGGCCCAGGCTCAAGTCCAGACTGAGTACTCCGCCACCAAGTAAGGGTCAAGAGACTTGGCCATGTGTGGGCTTTCTTCCTTTTGCCTTCTGCTCAGCGGCAGACCCTGGGGTTGGAGCTGGTGGCTGTGAGCCGGTCAGCCTGCCTGGTGACTCCTGCTCAGGACTTGGCTGGCCTGCCGTTGCCTGAGGGAAAGAAAAGACACAAAATCCGCTCAGCCTCGCCAGCCTCCCACATCCCAGACGGGCTTGCCCAAGCTGCGGTTGGAATCCCAGCACAAGGGATCAGAAGGGGAGCATTCTCCCCTCACTCCTGGTTGGAAGAAGGGGAGGTGGAAGCTTTTGAGACAGAATTACAGCATGTGGGGGAGACCGAAGGGGGTCAAGGGCTCAGCAGAGTCTGAGTGTGTCCATGGAGATTGCTTCAAGGAAGTCAAGGGATGAAGGGTCATTCCTTGCTCTTTCCCATGGGTACTGCAGGCTTCTGTCTTTGGTCATTGCGCGTACCCTCCTCTCCCTATGGTATTTTTATAGTAAACTGTGGTCTTCAGTAAAGTTTACCTTTTGGATTCTGTGGGTGAGATAATGGGTCAGAATGTGAGTTCATGAAGCATGAGTAACTCTAGGAAAGGCGAGGTCAGATTGACGGAAAGGCAGGGGAGGAAACCATGCCCTGTGGCCTCGGGGGAACCAACGGGGAACAGGTCGGGGCAGGCTAAGGGAGGTGGGATATGTCAGATATGCCCTATTTCTTCTTTCTCTCAGCAAGGCTTTCCAACCCTTAGTACACTGTCCTCTCCAAGATACACCCTTCGAGGGCTAACGTCTCCAGTGACAGCGTAACGAGAGCTTGCTGATTGGTTTCCCGAGATTGGAAGTGCTTTAGACAACGTTCAGTCTCGGGCAATGTTGCAGGAAGGGAAATATCTGGGTTTCGCAGAGCTGGATTCGAGTCTGGGTCCTATATGGGTGGAACTGGAGGGGATTATGCTGAGTGAAGTAAGTCAAGCAGAGAAAGTCCATTACCGTATGGTTTCACTTACTTGTGGAGCATAAGGAATAACACGGAGGCCATTAGGAGAAGGAAAGGAAAAATGAATGGGGGGGAAATCAGAGGGGCGAGAGGAACCACGAGAGACTATGGACTCTGGGAAGCAATCTGAGGGTTTTAGATGGGAGGAGTGTGTGGGGGGTTGGGTGAGCCTGGTGATGGGTATTAAGGAGGGCACGGATTGCATGAGGCACTGGGTGTTACAGGCAAAAACAAGTCATGGAGCACAACATCGAAAACTAATGAGGTACTTTACGGTGACTAACATGACGTAATAAAAAAATTTTTTTAAGGCAAAAGAAAAAAAATAAAAATGAACACATTTTATTTTTTACAGCAGTTTTAGGTTCACAGCAGAATTGGACAGAAGGGACAGAGATCACCTGTGTACTCTCTGTGCATGAATAAATTTCCTCTGCTCTGGATATCCCCCACCAGGGTGGAAACTTTGTCGTAACTGGTCAGCCTGCATGGGCACGTCATGATCACCCCCAAGTCCGTAGATGATGGAGGGTTCACTCTTGGTGTTGGACATTGCATGGGTTTGGACAAATGGGCAATGTTGTGTCTCCATCAATCAAGGATCATGCGGAGTCATTTTGCTGCCCTAAAAACCCTATACATTCCACTTGTTCCTCCCTAACTCCCCCCTAGCCCCTGGCGACCACCGATCGTGTTATTGCCTCTTTCATTTTGCCTTTTCCAAAATGTCGGAGGTTTGAACGGCCTTACTTTTTCATGATGAGGCTGAACCACATGCAATTGATATTTTCTACTGGTCGATGCTGGCCATTTTGGATGGCTCAATGTAACGGTGTGGGGGGGAGGGGCTGCTGGCTGTGTCACGGGGCATCTCCGGTGTCCTGCTGCCTGTATCCGTGGGTCCCACTGTGGAGTCAAGACCCTTCTGCCATCCCAGCACCCCTAGTCTGTCCCCAAGTCCCACAGTGTCTACCTATGAAACCTCTAGAATCGTGTTTTTTTCCTCCATCTTCCTCATGTGGTCTCTGTCCAGACCCTCATCCTGTTCCGGCCAGGCTCCTGCAATAAACTCTCAGCCTTTTCCATTGCTCCTACCATACACAGAATTAACGTTTAAAATCCAGCTCTAGATCAAGAAAGATCCGCGATGGACTGTTCCGTGCTCCACAGCTTCCATTGTCTTGCCAACGAGCCAAGGCCTGGATGTCACAGCACAGCCGCCGGCACCGTCTCCTGGTCGGACCATCCTTCCACCTCCGGCTCGGCTCCCTGCCGCCCCCCTGCAGACCTGGGCACGCAGCCCTCCCACCCGCTCCTCCGTCCCCACACTCAGGGCCTTTGTGTGCGTTCTGCTTTCCCTGTCTTAATGTCCTGCCCCCTTCCCTCAGCCTGAGACAACCTACTCATCACCCAAGACCCAGCTCACCCCCTTTGCTCTCGGCGACCAGCTCTCTCAGCACTTCCGGTCGTCTGCTTGCACGACGGTGTCCCGTTCTGGGCTCGGAGCCAGGAGTGGGGCCTCTGCCTGATCCGTCTCTGCGTCCGCGGGGCCAGGGTTCAGTAGGTACTGGCTGAACGGCTGAGCAGGTGCAGGGGGATACGGAGAGCACATGGATGTCTGAGCACAGGGGCCAAGAGCCGTCCCTCCCCGAGGCAGAATTACAATACTTAGACATCTTCTCTTCTTAAAGCCCCAAACTCCAAAGTTTCAGATGGAAGTCTTGAGGTTTGATTTCAGGCATGATTCCGAATGACAGTCAGAAAACACTTGCAAGGACAAGGCGAGGTGGTGTCATATTAGATCGGTTCTGGTCAGTGATCGGCCTGCCTCAGGTTCTGGTGCGCCCTTGCTCCCAGGGGAGGAAGGGCATGTGTGCTCGTGTGCGTGTGTGCGTGTGTGCATGTGTGCATGTATGCACTGGTGCACACGAGTGTGTATGCATGTACACATGTATGTATGTGTGCACATATATGCACTGGTGCACACTAGTGTGTATGCATGCACACATGTATGTATGTGTGCACATATATGCACTGGTGCACACGAGTGTGTATGCATGTGCACATGTGGGTATGCGCGCACATATATGCACTGGTGCACACGAGTGTGTGCATGTATCATGTACGCGTGCATGTGTGCATGCGTGCACATATGTGTATGCCTGCATGCATGTATATATGGGGTGTGTGTGTGCGTACGTGCATATTTCGGGGACGGTGACTGGCAGATGGTAACCAGAGCTCCCGCTGGGCCCTTAAGTAGAAGCGCCGTATTTGTACCCGGATCCGTGTTCTGCACAAGCAGGTTAGCAGGGAGCCGCCATCCGTCCGTCAATCCACTGCGAATTCTAGACAACCAGACCCAGAGCTGGCAGAGGAGTGAAGATGAGCGCGACGCCAGCTGGGCTGATTCGTCCAGTGACTGCAGAGACTTTGAACGTCCTCCCCTCTGTCTCCCTGACGGCAGTTTTTTCTGTTCTCCCGAGACACGTGGGAGCTGTCTCTAGAAACTACGGGTTTTTATGCCTATGTCCTATTTCCCCTAGTCGCTGGAACGTTAAAGACTACGGTCACCAACGGGCCAGAAGAGCCTCTCTGTACTCGTCCTCGGAGGGGAACACCACGCCCAAATGCTCATGATGAACCAGCTTGTTCATGGCCCGGCATCTCCAGCAGCAGCTGAGGACGGCGCCCCGTTCCTGGGGCTCAGAGGGACTACACGTTCTGACAGGTGGTCGCTGTGTCGCACCTGCTGCTTGATCTGATGTGGGCCTGGGTGGGCTCTGACCAGGAGAGTTTCCCACACAGCGTGGAGAAGAGGGTCCATCTGATGAAGGCGGAATCTAGAATCCACCGGCTGGGCTGTTTGCAGCAACCAGGCACAGAGCATGTGGGCCACTGCCAGCCCCATGATCAGAACACATGGACCCTGTGATGCAATTCCCATTTGTCATTAATTCGGGGGACCCAAAGATTGTTACTTTTCAGCATCTTCATCTTCAGATCTCTTGGGCTGTGCACAAGCTTATTTTTGGAGGCTTATCCCATAATATATAAAAATGTACCCATCCTCTGCAGTAAACACACACACACACACACACACACACACACACACACACACACATATCCTCACTCTTTCCTTCCCAACACGCACACTGAAAATTTTGTTTTACAAAATGACATTTCTGATCTTGGATTGCAGGTACGTTTTTGTTAAAGCCACCTAAGTTGTTTCAAGGCAACATAGCTGAATCTGGATTGATTTCTGCAAGGTGTATACAGCTAATGGTAGAGGAAAAAAAAGCACAAAACTGAGTGTTATGAACTGAATTACATCCCCACAGTGTTTCAATATTGCAGCTCTAGCCCCCAGTGTGACTGTATTTGGAGATGGGGACTTTACGGAGGTAATAGGGTTAAATGAGGTCATGACGATGACGCCCTAAAACAACAGGACCGTTGTCCTTCTAAGAGGAGGAAGAGACACCGGTGTGCTTTCTCTCTGTGCACACACAAAGGAAAGGCCACGTGAGAAGGTGTCTACCTGCACACCAAGGAGAGAGGCCTCAGGAGAAATGAAACCTGCCAGCACCTTGGCCTTGAACTTCCAGCATCCAGAACGGTGAGACATAAATGCCTATTGCGTAACCCCCCGAGTCTTCAATATTTGATTACGAGAACTCTGGCAGCCCGATACAGGGAGTATTTTCAGATCTTCTCTCTCTCTCTCTCTCTGTTGGCGGAATGGGCTCAATGAACATTTTCTTATCTGATCCCAGGAGAAGTGGCTTGAAATGGCAAAACTTTCCCAAAGGACCCAATGAGAGACCTATTTAATCCCAAGGAGGCTCAGGACTTGCCGGCGCTGCTCAGCCCAGCAGACAGAAAAGCTCGGAAGCAGCCCCCTCTGAGCTCTGCCTCCCGGCCAGCAGCCTCCTGGAGTCTTGCAATCTGGAGGGCTCCCGCAGGTGCCTGATCTCCTCGCTGAGCGTCCCGTGCGCTCGTGGATCTGCCACCTCCTTATCGTCTGCTCCGACGGCGTGACTTCCGAGTTTCCCCGGCTGCCTAATTCCCGTGTGTCATTGGCTTGTCATTGGAAAGTGAAATCGCAGACCTGGATGGAGGCCAGGCGTGGGGTCTCGCGCTCCCCCCCCCACTTCTCCCTTTCAGTTTAGGTACCTGTTTGCTGACTGATAAGGGGGAAGCGTGCCCTGCCTGCATTTCACAAACGATCTAGCAAATCCTTGAGATTTATTTTAGCGATTGATGAGAAAAGTCAATGGTGTACACGAAGGATTAAAACAAGAAATATCCAGAATCTACTTAAATATCTGTTATCTCAAGGCCAGGTCTCGACTCCTCCAAATGTCCACTGCCCCAAGCAAAAAGGGGTGGAAAATCCCCCTGTACATATTGTATCATCTGTAGCATAGGAAGGACATTGGGCTGGCCCCCAGGAGACCCAGATCCTGGTCTGAATTGTCCACACACTGACGAGGTCACCTTGAGTTCTAGAATCTCCTCAGGCGCCGGTTTGCCTTTTTTTTTTTTTTCTTTCTTAGTAATAATTTTTGGGGAAAAACAAAATAAATGTACCATCATACCATTTTAAATTATTTTTTTATAGTTAATTTCTTTTTTTTAAAGATTTTATTTATTTATTTGACAGAGAGATCACAAGTAGGCAGAGAGGCAGGCAGAGAGAGAGGAGGAAGCAGGCTCCCCGCGGAGCAGAGAGCCTGATGTGGGACTCGATCCCAGGACCCTGAGATCATGACCTGAGCTGAAACCAAGAGTCAAATGCTTAACTGACTGAGCCACCCAGGTGCCCCTCTGCTTTCTGTTTCTAAGATGTTGACTGTTTTTCGTTTTTGGTTTTGTGTTCAGTATTAACAATACCCATCGGCAAAAAGGGAAACCTCATCCTAACCTTCTCCACCTCCAATCTGTGAGGCTGTGTTGAGTCAAGCCCTAAGAAACTGCTCTGGAAACCAGATCAGCCTTCCACTGCTGGGTATTACTGCGAACCAATAATCTTGAAATAAATCTGGCATTGGGCTTAAATCTGACAGTCTGGTTATTTTCAGATGTCCGGAACTCTGATTGTATGCATACCCTAACCATTTCGGGGTGAATTACAAGTATGTGTAGAAGAGCTACTGGTCAGAAATCGTTTGGTGTTAACAGATAAGCTGGTGCTGAATGGACAGTTACTCCCTGGTCTAGCCCCGTGTCTCAGAGTATCTGAGTTCTGTCCTCAGGACAGTGTGGTTGAATCTTGCCGTCCGTCCCCGTGGCCAGCTGGTTCCCAAGGATGAAGGAGGGCGTGTCTGTGTGGGCGCGGCAAGAAAGTGGGACAGCTTTGATGTCCAGGTCTTTTTATAGTTCATTCTTTAAAAGTCCTCTATTTTTTGTTTTGTAAAATACATAGTGTATTGATACTTGGGTCCATGTAAGGAATTTATAAATAAATAAATACGTACGTATTGAAGTGGGTGTTCTTTCTGTTTGTTTGCTTGGTTCGGTTGGTTTAAAGTAAGGGCAGAGGCACCTGGGTGGCTCAGTGGGTTAAAGCCTCTGCCTTCGGCTCAGGTCATGATCCCAGTGTCCTCGGATCGAGTCCGGCATCAGGCTCTCTGTTCAGCGGGGAGCCTGCTTCTTCCTCTCTCTCTGCCTGCCTCTCTGCCTACTTGTGATCTCTCTCTGTCAAATAAAGATTTAAAAAAACATAAAGGAAGGGCAGGCAGGTACAAAATGTTTCAGTTAGTAACTTACCTCTAGTATCAATCATTTAGGGTTCTCCAGAACAGTAGAAACAATAGGACAGATACTCATTTATGTATTTTATAATAAATATATAATTCATTGCATGTATATATTGCAATATATTGTTGCGAAAATATAATATATTGCAAATGCAATGCAATTGTGAGGGCTGGCAAGTTTGTAATCTGTATGACAAGTTGAAAACCCAGGCAGGATTTCTTTCTTTTTTTTTTTTTTTCTGTTTTCTTTTTTGTAGAGAGAGGGAGAGAGCCCAAGTTGAGGGGCAGGGGCAGAAGGAGAGGGAGCCCGATGTGGGACCTGACCTCAAGACCCTGAGCCAAAATCAGTAGTCAGACACTTAACTGACTGAGCCACCCAGGCACCCTGACCTGAATTTCTACGTTAACAATCCTGAAGCAGAATTTCTTCTCCAGGAATCCCCAGTTTTGCACGAAGGACTTCAACTGATTAGATGAGGCTCACCCACAAGATCTACAGTAATCCCCTTTACTTAAAGTAACCTTAGTGTAGATGCTTACCACCTGGACCAGATACCCTTACAGCAGCGCCTAGATGAGTGTGTGATTACAACGGGATACGACAGCTTAGCTCAGCTGATGCATCATGCTATGATACTATCCTCTTGCCAAGTTTCCTGTTGATGTCCCGGCTCTAGTCCATCGTCCCCGCTCTAAACCCCCTCCACGTCATCTCCAGACTCAGCTTACTAGAGGGGCCCCTCTCCCCTGCTTGGTGTCAGTCGCCACCAGATGAAGGTCAAGGACTGGCAGTGTTTGCTGCTCTGTAGGCTGTGGTGTGACCCACCCCTGCCCTCACTCCCAGCTTTGTTACCACGAACATCTCATTCATATAACTCCTGCTCCCTAGTACCGCCCCCACCACCACCCCTGGGTTTTTTGGACAATGCTTAGAGGCATGTCTTTCCCTTCCAGATCAGCCTATCCAGATCTTCCCCTCCTCAACATGTCCAGTATCCAGCTCATTCTCTCACTTCATAGTATGTGTCTTCTAGGCTATTTCTGGAGCCCAGTTAATGTATTCCTTCCCCTGGCATGGGCTGGGAATTCCAAATAAAAATTTAATAGATGGCAGACTGGGGGAAGATATTTCCAAAGCCTAAAACAGTCAAGGGAATCATTTCTAGAATACACAAAGAAATCCATCAAACCAACACACAGAGATGAGCAAAGCCAATAGAAAAATGGGCCAGAGCTATCCCAAGGCAATTCACAGAAGAGGAAGCCCTTGTAAGTATCAAGTCTATGAACAAAGGCTCATCGGGCTCACCAGGAATCAAATAAATGAAAATTAGAACAACACTGGGATACCGCTTGATAATCATCCAGACGGCAAGTCAGAAATATCTAACGTTAGATAGATTATGGGCGAGTTTGAGCCTGCCTTCATCTCCACCCATCCGTCTATGGGTCTGGGACTCGTTAGACCACTTAGCTGAGCCCTGCCTCTGAGCATATACCTGCACGTCTGACCCCGTATTAGACATCGTTACTCCAAAATTCCATTGGCTTATGGAACACAACGCATCCAAAGCAGGACTTGATCTGTGGTTCTCCAAACAAGATTCCCCTCCTCTGTTTGCAAAGGACCACCTGCCACCTGCTACTTCGCCTACATCCTTCCGATTCCTAGTCCCTCCTCCCCCCTCCCCACTCCTTGGTCACAGAGTCCTTCGTAGTTGACCACTTTCGTGTATTTGACATCCGTCTCCCACGTCCCATCCTTTCCAAACGGCCCCCTAACTCAGACCGTGGTCACATCTTGCCTGGATTACCGAAACTGTTTCTCCTTTCCCCCGCTTACACTCCTGCTAACTCATGACGTAACGACTTGCTAACTCATAACGTAGCTCTAGTTGACGACTGCTTGGACATAGGACTGAGTATGATTGACTCCATGACCTCAAGGAGCTGACCCTTCTCCGGCGGGAGGGAAGGACAAATAGGCACATCATTACAGTCCCCTTCCTGCTCCCCCCCACTCTGAAACTTGTAGAGACAAAAGAGGTGATAGGGAGTTACTATGGGAGCAAAGAGGAAGAGGACCTAACACTAGGGACAGCCCACCCTTTTCAAGCCAGGCTTGTGATCTTCCTAAAAGGCAAGCCTGATCTCCCAAGGCTCTCTGCTTCTGGCATGCCCGTTCTCCCAAGGCTCTCACTGCTGCTTCTAGCGTGAAATCCTCGACATGGTGTAAACCCATGCACGGGCTATCTTGGCCTCCTTCATAGCTCCCTTACGAACTCTCTCACCGGGAGGCACTCCTCACATCCCGCACGCAAACCGTCCTTCCTTTTGCCGCTCGGTGGACCAACCTGTAGCACCCACTGTACGTTGAGGAGCGATTTGGGTTGGTGAAACCTAGCTGTGGTTCTCAAGAAGTTGAATATTACATATCCGCAGTGTCCTCCCCAAACCCCGACAGCCCCATGCTTAAGGATGTACGGCTGTCACCCAACAGCCGGTACGCTCATGATCGACCACCAGTGTGCCACGTAGCTTGCTCAGTATCGCGGGGGAGGCGAAGATGCATGACTTCACTGAACCAGCGGCCCTCTCCTGCGTCCCTAATGCCACATCGGCCATCCCTACATGGACAGCCCTATCCAACCATATCCAGTTGCAACCCCGGGCTCCCCAACCACTTCTGTTTCCCCCAGGGGAAGGTCCTCATCTCCTCTTCCGACTCCTTTTTCCCGGATGCCATGTGGCACTCATCGCTCGTGTCCTCTGCCGTCCTTGCTTCTGTGCCCAGCCGACCCTTGCCCCCACCCTGACCCTGATGTCCTCAGAGGCAGACGCGCTCCCCGCTTTAGCATCGCGTGGTGTCCGGTCCAGGCACCCAATAAATGGGCTACGTTAATGAGAAATGGCTCCTGCTTCCCAGGAACTCCCAGTTCTCTTTGGACTATGGGGTCAAGTCCGCATTTTTCAATGAAAATTTCAAACCCTTCTAGAATTTGTCTCTACTTTGCCTCAACATCTTCTCTTGTCCCTCCAACACAGACCTGTGTCAACCGGCCCAGCTTCTTGATCATCCTTCAAAGAGAGCACACTAGTTCCTTTATTTATTTTTAAAAGATTTTATTTATTTATTTGAGAGAGAGAGAGTATGAGAGTGGGGTGAGGGGCAGAGAGAAAAGCAGACACCCTGCTGAGCAGAGAGCCCCATGCGGGACTCGATCCCAGGACCCCGGGGATCATGACCTGAGCCGACGGCAGAGGCTTAACCCACTGAGCCACTCAGGTGCCCTAAATCCTTTGTTTCAAAAATGTTCATTGAGGTGAACACTGAAGACATAGGCTGAGAACCTACCCCATGCCAAGCCCAGGTCTAGATGCTCAGGATAAAATAAGAGAAAATCAGATGTGATCCCTGCCCTACTAGCACGTATAGAAGGAGACAGAAGCCAAGATCACGAAATAATTCACTTTGCAAACGCTCTGTGAAAGAGGCAGACGGCCCTATAAGAGAGCGTAATGGGGTTGTTCAGCTGCTATCCTCTCTGGGGTGTTCACTGACTCTTCCCTGCCACCCCCCAAACCCGAAATCCCACTTCTCTTTTATCTGTTTAACCCCGCGGCTCACTTAGGGCAAGTCTTCCCGGATTACTGCATCCTCCTCAACATGGGTCACGAGCGTCCCCAGACAAGGGCGGCTCTCCAGGCCCGCACGGCCGCACTGAGCACCCGTCCTGGTGTCTGAGGGGCAGACCTCATAGAGCTGGGGCCACCAGGCCTGCATTAATCCCATCTTCCAGGCCTTTCCACGGGGTCAGAACCAGGCTCATGGGCTGAGCCCGACTGGTGGGTCTCGTTTGCGAGGCCGTGGGAAATTGTCAAGAACAGCCACTATACCAGGCGATCGAGAACAAACATTTGGAGTTGGGTGGGGGAGCGCAGGAGGAAATTCGTGTTTGGGATACGATAGGTCACATTATGTACTGATTATTTCTTTCTTTTTATTTATTTTTTTTTTAGGGAGAGAGAGAGAGAGAGAGAGAGCATGAGCAGGGTCAGACGTAGAGGGAGAGGGAAAGATAATCTTTCTTATTTTTAGTTTATTTATTTATTTATTTATTTATTTATTTATTTTTAAGAATTTCTTTTCAATGTTCCAGAGAATCATGAGCTAGGTCCATACCCAGCACAGAGCCCCCCAAGATGGGGCTCAATCTCGTGACCCTGAGATCAGGACCGGAGCCGAAATCAAGAGTTGACCCTTCACCAACTGAGCCACCCAGATGCCCCCAATTATTTCTGATTTTTTTAAAAGATTTTATTTATTTATTTGACAGAGAGAGATCACAAGTAGGCAGAGACACAGGCAAAGAGAGAGCAGGAAGCAGGCTCCCCGCTGAGCAGAGAGCCCGACGTGGGGCTCGATCCCAGGACCCTGAGATCATGACCTGAGCTGATGGCAGAGGCTTAACCCACTGAGCCACCCAGGCGCCCTAATTATTTCCGATGTTTAAGCATTCCTGCAAGGTAATATAATTATGCCCATTTTTTACAGAGGAGGGAAATTAGGTCACAGGAAAGAAAACTAGCATGTATAAGTGCTAACTCCTGGAGGATGGCCCTCTGTGGAAGCAAGTGATTTTAACACAGCCCAAGACGTGTCCCCGTCGAGGTTTGTGAAGAGTGACAGGTCCCTGATTTGAGCTCCCGTTGGCAGCACCTGACTCAACCACAGGATACCGGGTCCCGCCCCAAGAGTTTCTGATCCAGTAGCCTAAGAATTTGCTCTTCTAGCAAGTTCTCTGCTGCCGCTGCCACCACTGCTCTGGGGACCACACTTTGAGAACCACTGCTGTGAAACGTGACGTGAGCTTCGAGGAGAGAGAAGCTGCCACTGCGTTGGGGCAGTTCAGGGGAGGGCCCCTAGGGACCATAGGTAGCACTTGGCTGGGCCGTGCAGGGTGTATGCGAGCCCTCCGTCCCAACCACCCATCATCAAGCCCTACAGATGCAAGGCAAGTTCAGGTGCACTGAGTAGCCCGGGGGCGTGCACAACTGCGGCGTCTCTGCAGCCTTCCTTAGCAGAGGAGGAGCCTGGCAGGCCAGCGTGGGGCCACGCAGGGAGCCCCGCCGAGTCTGGACTTCATCTTTTGGGTACCGGGTTTTTAATCAGAAGAGTAATGCAGTTCTCTTTGCCTAATAGTGTTCTAATTGTTCATTCATTAAAGATAAAAAGGCATTAATCACTAAGCCTGCCAAGTAATGCTGAAGGTCTAAAAAAAAAATTCTCCCTGTCTGTGAAAGTCCTAAGCACACGGGCTGCCTCCCCAGCCGTTCGGAAAGAGCAAGGTGTGTGTGATCTCACATGTAGGATCTCACTCCCAACCAACAGTTCCTGCAGCGGACGCTCCTGCTGTCCCGTTTTAGAGATGGGGAGATCGAGGTCCACCGAGGCAAAGGCATACCTCTTGAAGGTAGCTGTGTAGGGATGTAGGTTCAAGTTTAAAGGATCCTTTCAAACCCAGTTTTCCCAACGGCATCCTTGAGTGCAAGGACCGCACCTCTATATTCCCTTTCACCACCCCCACCCCCAAAACTTGTGGCATCCAAACTGGAGCTGGCCCCGAGCTGGCCGGGCAATTCCTTCTACCTCCCCCACCCCCCACCCCCTCACCCCGGCAGGTGCCCTGACCTCCAGGCACAAAGAACCTGCCGTTGTTATCGGACGATCCGCCGTCTTCAGACTGTGGGAATGTCATCCCACGGGGACAGGCGGGATCTGTCACTGTCAAACCCGAAGGCCTTCTTTTATTCTTGCAGACTCAGGGCTTTTCAGATCTTGGAGGCCGATCAGAGATAGAGCACCACAATAACGGCTTCAATCTCAGCAAACGGGGCAGACGAGGCAACAAGAGGTACCACGCTCAAAATAAAGTACACGGACTCTTTCCGGGAAGATCAAACATAACTCGTGTGCGCCCTGCACAATAAAAGCCCTTGGAGAACAGAGAAGATCTTTGTCAGGGATTGTATCTCATTTAGCACCATTGTTTCACTGCGTTCCTTTCCGAGCGGGGGTGATTCATCTTCCTTTTGTTTAACGCTGCCTTTTATTTTTACCTCTCACAGACATTTCTCTTCCATTAGCCGGCGCGCACTTTCCCCGGCTCTCCGCCGGCAGGACTTTCATCCTTGTGTTCAGGCTCTGCTCTCGCCGTCAGACGCGAGGATTTTCCTCCCCCATTTTGTTCAAGGAGGGAGACAGACGGCCCAGACAATTCTGCGGTGAAGTGGGTTTGCAAAAATATTGCCAGAATCATGTTCTTTAAGGGGTGTGCGGGTGCGTGTGCATGTGTGCATGTGCGAGTGTGGGAGGCCACCAAAGCCACCGTCATTTATTCGCTCAGGAAACATCTGTGAGGATCTGCTTTGCACGCACGAGGACGTCAGAGACTTGGTACACAAGGCAGCGACCTCAGCAGGTGTGCCGCGAGAGAAGAGGCAGTTAACTGGGGTGCGGGGGTCAAGGAGCAAAGCCGCCGGATGAGAGACGTCTCGGGGGCAAATGTCGTGGCTCTGTTCTCGGCTGTTGAGATGGAAGGACAAAATTCGTAACAAACATTGAGACCTCACTCTGCATTTTAGCAGAGGGCTTTCTGATGCAAGCAGATGGAAGTAACGTGCACCTTGTCCCAGTATCTCCTTGGTCTTCAAGTAGCCTTTGGTCAGGTACGAGGCACCAAGGTTCGTGGCCGCTGAGGGATTTTTGAAAGAGCTCCGTATCTCAGAAGTGTGCTGGGCTTGGTTTCAATCTCAGAGCTCTTGACAACAAGACCTGGGATGTGGACCGAGGCAGGTCAAGTGACATTGCAGCCTTCACGCCCCTGGTTAAGCCCTCCACTGGTTTCCCGGGTCTGACAGTGAAATGCAAGCTCCTCCCCATGGCCCCTAAGACCCTCATCATCCGGTCCCCCCTTCAGTCTCCAGCCTATTTCCTTCCTTCCCTACGTCCAGGTGCACCGACCATCTTTCTGTTCCTCGAAATGCCAAGCCCCCTCCTTTCTTAGAGCCTCCGTGGCTTCTCTTCCTCGTGTCGGGAGCACCTGTCCTGATCAAGGTGGGCCTGGCTCATTTTGACCTTTCCGAGCGCACCTCTGTCATCCCCTGTCATTCCCCCCAGCTCTGTCACCCGAGGCAGCTTCCTGGCCCCTGCACTGACCGGCCCATCCACCTCTGCCACGTGTATCTATCCGGTCTTGCTTGTACCTGCGTGTCCCCGACTTGCTCTTTTTCTTACTTCTGTACCCGGAAGATTTCATTCCCCTGGGTTTTTGTCTAAGAACCTTACGGCTTTAGCCTTACATTTAAGTCTTCGATGCAGTTTGAATGAAGTCTTGTATATGATGTAAGGCAAGGGTCCAACACCCTTCTTTGGCTTGTGGACATTGAGTTTTCCCAGCGCCATGAGTCACACACACGTTGTTTCCCCGTTGAATGGTCTCGGCACCTGTGTTGAAAACACTTTGGCCATCATGAGGGTTGATTTCTGGGCTTTCTGTTCTTTTCCTTTGGTCTGTCTGTCTGTCTGTAACACTCTTAGGTGATTTCACCACTAGAAGACAAATCCCTCAAGGGCAGGTACTGGGTCAGGTGTCTACAGCCCACCCCTGGCTTAGCAGGGCTCAGCAAACTTCCAATGACTGGGTGGCGGGGTCTGTGCTCCTCCTACAGCCCACGTGCATGTCCTGCATGGCTCCTACTTGGCCAAGTATGCCACCCTCCCCGGGCAGACTCCTCTTCCTTCGACTTTGGGGTCCAGGAGGCTCCCTCCTTCTGGTCTCTTCCAAAGAAACTCCCACATCTTCTGGGTTGATTTAACACTGTCTTGTCCCATTCTGATTATCCTTGTAATTGGTGGTTTTCCTTCAGCCTCTGCTTGATCTGCTGCTTCCTTCCCCCGGGTGTCATCCCCAGCTAGCATGCGTGGTGACTGACAGACTGCTGCATGTGTGTGTTCCCGTCCTCCTCGGAGCCCTGTCCAGCAGACCCTCCTGGACCCCCATCGAGGGGGGCACGCTCACCTGCCTCCTGGGGCTGTTGTGTTTGACTTGAACCGTTGCATCTCGGATGGACAGCTCAGCCGGGCTCTGCCTGAGCCTTGTCTGAGCCACATTGAAAGGCCATCCTGGTTTTTTTTTTTTTTTTTTTTTGCTTTTGTTTCCAGTCTCATAAATAAGGACTCGGTAATGGCAGGAAGGGAACCCAGAGGACAGGAACACAGCATTACATCATCACATTACCTCCGCTGATGCATTTTCAAGGCCAGCAAACTCAATTAGCTTGTCGGTAATAGCTGTACCAGCAGTGGGACTCCCGCAGCAGTTTATTGGGTTCTGAGGAAGGGCACGGGGCCCAAATGACAGTGTGGCTCAGCCGACGGAGCGGCCGGCACGCTGACCCAAAACCCCAACAGCCCATGTGGTTCTCTGTCAATCATTCTGCATCGCTACCTGCCGCTCAGTCTCTGGATACATTTATAACTGCGGAAACAGAAGGCGGTTTGGTAACTGTGTCTTAATGATCTGTTAGAGCCCCTAGTCTTGCGCAACTTTGTTTCTTTGCTGTAAATGACCAGCCCTGAGACCTGGGGAGATCCCACAAGTCGCTGTGGAAATGGAGCAAGTGGCCTTAATAGATTCATCATCCTTGGACTCATGGAAGACTCAGCCAAGCTCAAGTCTTGGGCAAGTCAGAGAAGGCAGAGACGTCTTGCTCTGGCTGAACAGGGAGGAGGGGCAGTCAGGGTTATGGAGAAGTCAAAACAATGTCATATTTTGAGGATGAGAATGTTTCAGTGGAACAGTCCTAAGGATCTAATGTGTTCAGCACCATAATTCTACAGACGGGAAACCCGGAAGAAGAGGCTACAAGATGTCCCTTTGGCCATGTGCCTGGTTTGCAGCCATGCAGAATTACTATAAAAAAGCCACCAGCCACGTGCGCACAGAAGGGACCATGCCCTGAGATGCGTTGGAGTTCAAAGCAGCACACAGTGGGTCTGCCAGAGCTCTGGACCCAATGCTCATAGGGTCATAGGCTTTGGTCTGCAAGCTCCAAAAGCCATTTAGGCGGTGAACCTTACGCTTTCGACGCTGAGCTCCTGTGCGAGCCGCTAAGTTCCAGCGTGGTCACCCCACACCAAACGGGAGGCATCAAACTCTGCTACCGGGAGGTGAAACTGTATTTCTGTCAAAGCAGTTGGCATTCTCCAGGCCATCTCTTGTCCTAAGACTGGTTTTCCGCCCCTCTTTTAGAAACAGGAAGAGCCGATTCGAGGCCCCCCATCTGGGCATGCGACCACAGCGGCTTCCATGGAGAACTCGGTTAGAACACAGGGGGGCTCAGCGTTGGGTTCTCAATGCCTCATAAATCATGCATTTCCTTAAAAGGGATCTTAAAGGGGGGAGGCTGGTGTGCGGGGTAGAGCTTTCTCCTCCTCCTCTCGGGCGGGCTAGCGATCCCTCCGTGGGTCGCGCACCTTTCATCGATTGACGGCTCCGGGAAGCCACTGGATTGGGGATGCTCGCCGGGAGAAATCACTCCAATCCGTGAAGACTTCCCTCCTGCCCCCCGAGGTAAGCACGTGGCAGGACGCACTTTGCTGGAGCCGCACGGAGATGTCGGTCAGATCAGAGGACAAACAAAACAGCGAAAGCAGTCCCGACTCTCTTGTGGCCCCAGAACCCAGAATATGCCCCGACGGTGTTGTTGGCATCCTCCTCCGGCCTCACTCCCTGCTTCCCTCTCTCTTTATCTTCGTAACAAGGCCCCACGTGGCCCCCAATGATGCAGTAAATCAGGAGGCAGGCGTGGGATCACATCGAGGCCGTCACTTGCGAGTCGAGTGACCTCGCATGCATCATAGGACCGCTCTGCCTCTCGCAGATGAAGGATGGCAACGGGATGGAGAAAAAATTAAATAAAATAATAGAGACGGAGTTCCCGGGGCAGTACGTCATGGATTGTAGGCTTTCCTTCATGATTTACTCCATGACCATCCTCTGGGCACCGCCTGGGCCGGCCCTACTTCTGAATGGCGAGGACACGGTGCCAAATAAAACAGACACGACCCCACTATCGTGGGACTGATGTTCCAGCAGAACAACGAGTCAGTCTGATCCATAGAATGTGCCCTGGTGACAGTTGCCATGGAGAGGAGTAAGGTGGGGGGGATGCGCCGGGACGTTGGGGGGAGGTGAGGGGGCTGGAGGAGAGGGGTTTGACATTTGAAATGAATTTGAAACGCGCCACCAAGGGAAGGCCTCACAGAGAGGGTGGTGTGGCAGATCCTGGGGAAGAGTGTCCCCAGCAGGGCGTGTGGTACGATGAATGTGGATGATTCATGCACCAAGAAAGAAGTGCTGTGCCCACGCCGTGTCACACTCGGTTTCACAAGGAAACTGAAGCCACGCAGACCCAGGTCAGGAGAACATGTAGGTGGAACGGATTTTGCCGGTTGGCAAGAACGGACGAGGAAGGCAGGCTGATGGGTCTCCGTCGATGAGTGTATGGTACCAGGAGGTCGTACCTGTGTTCCCAGGACTTGGCACACTGTAGGTGCTCATTAAATGCCCCGTGGACGGATGGAGGGAGGGACACAGCTTCCAAGATGGCAGCGATTGGTGAAGTCGAGGCAGGAAACTGGGCATAGATCTCCAAGCCCTTCTCTGCAGAGTTCGGGCAGGGAGACAGAATCTAGCAGAGTGGAGGGAATCAGGCAAGGCCTGATTTGGGGACTGCTGGGGAAGTGGATAAGGGAGCAAGGAGCAACCTCAGGTCCAGGAGAACCTGCTGTTGGAACTGAGGTTCAAAGACAATCTGGTGCCCGTTGAAGGTGAATCAGTTGTTTCGTAGGAACTGCATCAGGCGGTCCTTCCCAGCGGAAGCCCGGACCCCAGGCTTTGAACTGGGCATCTGTCATTGTCTCATTCCTATGGGAAGGACTCTGTAAACTCAGCATCAACCACCTCACCAGTACTGAGGCCTGATGCCCTTCCTGGGTAGAAATTCTGGAACCTCCACCTCCAGGGAGACATGAGCTCTGGGCCTCCAGGAGCTCTTCTCTTTCTCCAGCCAGAAAAGGGCTTCTGTGCTGAGACTGTGGCCATGCCTGTCCTCACAGGCTGGATGCCTTAGGCGTGCTGCTTGCTCCCCTGCTTCTTCTGTGAACCGACTCAGGCCAGCCACGCATCTCCACTCCGAGCTTCCGGGATGAGGAGCAATGAAAATGTAACCAGGAGAAATGTGATGGGACAATGAAGTAAAATGTGAAACAGGTTGGAAGGACCCAGAGATGGCCTCCTTTCCCCGTACCTGATAGCAGGCAGGCCCACTGGTCCTCCTGGCCATCTTGAGCCCACGCAGAATTTGGTATCCATTGGTTCTGAGAAGCATCCTTGGCATCAATCCCAGGCCAGTGTTCCATGACAAAGGAGACCGAGTTCTGCCCAACATCACTCTCCAGAGAGTCTCCACGACATAGGCACACAGGAACATTCTTCACAAGCCCAAGGATGGCTGGAAAAGGTTCTGGAAAGGAAACCAGTGACTGTCCAGATAGAGCACTGGGATGTAGAAGGAAAGACCAGGTGCATGGGGACTCTTTGGTGGAAAGAATAGACAACAGACGCAGATACATTAAAAGGAACCAACTTCTCACGTGGGAATGAGATAAAAGATCTAGGAGGTTGGGCCCATTGAAGCAGTGGTCTTGCTTTGTTTATAAGTCCAAGGCCTCCCTGGAGGAGAAGGTCCTGCCTTGGTCCCCAGAGCTGAGGCATTGCCATTTTTGGAATTGACAGGTTGCAGCCAGAATTACCTAATGCTGATTGCTTGCCTTCTTGGATGTCTTTCTGCACACACCTGCTGCTGGGGGGCCCATCACTCTGCCTGCCTCTAGATAATACTGTCTTCTCAGAGACCCCGATGAAAGGAAAGCATCCTGCTCTGTCAATTACCACCAGCAGACACAGCTCCACTGGGGGCGATTGCTTGGTAGCCAAGTTCAGTGTGAGCAGAGTGATCTTCATAGGGTCACTCTGGATAATGTGATGAGCATAGCATTGCATGTACAAGGGGCGGGCCAAAGACCGATGCAGAGAAACAATCAGAGAGACTCCCAGGGGAGATGACCACAGAAGGATGGCAGCAAATCTTGCTTCAGTGCCTGCTAGCTCATTTCTTGAATGACTAGAAGCAAAGATGGTCCACCGGCCAAGGCAATCAGAGCTGAGGGGCGTGGTCCGTCAGCAGGATCAGTGGTCCTGGTCATAGCTTGTCCCAGCTGGGAGATGCTGTCTGAGGCCGGGAGCAGAGACATCAGAAGGGAATCAGATTGTGAGTCCAAGGTGGGGCACGTGCTCAGAATCCAAGACAGGTCTTCAGCAATGTCAGGGTGCCTGGGGACAGTCACAGGCTGTCTGTTTTAAAGGAGCTAGGCCAGGCCTCCTGTATGACCTTGGGGAAATCACTCCCTCTCTGACAGATTTTGCGAGTGGAAATGGACAAGTTGTAGGTATTACATGTGAGAGCACCCGCAGACGGGCTTCGTAAGATAAAAGGTATAAAGTTGTGATCATGGGGAGCCCCTTAGAAGTACTAGTGTTGAGGCTGCCTCTGCAGAATTTTTGGTTTCCTTAGCCTGGGTGGGGCCTGGGCACTTTTTGGTAAAACCCCCCAGTGGTCCGTCCATGTTCCGCATCACTGCTGCCCTTTAAACAATCCTTGCATCCTTCCTAGACCCCTTGACTGCAGCAGGGTTCCTGTTCACTTCTGCCGGAGAGGGACACTCATCTGCAGCTGGGATGGCAGAGGAGAAAGGAAGGGGTTACTCTCGGCAGCAGCTGCGGCAGACGCATGGTATCAGCAAACAGCAGACCCGGCTTCCGCTTGAGGGTTTCAGGTGTCTTCCTAGGAATCACCTAGCGTGCTTCTGCCATCTGCCAAGGTCGTTGGCGACTGCTTCCCTGCTTGCGAGTTTCCTGGAGCAGCTTCTTCATCGTACCTGGCTCCTGCAACCCTTCCAGAGGGTAAGCCCATACCTGCATTTTAACAAGGACTTGACCTGGAACACAGGGAGTGGTTTCTGTTTTCCTAGCTGATGCCCCAAAGGATTCTGTCGTGTAGTCGGGCCTGAGCTCCATTACTGCAAACCTTTGTCAGCCTTTGCTATGCTGGGGAACCTTTATCCTCCCGAGCCCAACCTGCCCCATCACCTGTCACCTGCCGGAAGCCACGTGTGGTGGATTGCTTGGAGGCCGCAGAGTCCTTCCCTTCGCAAGGCGAGCTGCTGATCCCTCCACCCAAGGGCAAGTCACTTCCTCTGCCTCCTTGACCGTGGGCTGGCCTGGTGACCAACGTCGGCTTATAAAACATGGTGGATGTGACTTCGTGTGAGCCCAAGAGCCTGAGGCTGCGGAGAGCTGGAAGCTCCTGCCTTTGCGTCTTGGGATGTCGGGTAGGAGATCCCTAGGCAGGAAGCCAGTCTAGCTTTCTGCCAAGAAACTTTATGGCCACGTATGACCTTCCGATGTCTGTGGTCGCAAATTACCACAAACTCTGTGGCTTAAAACAGCACAGGTTAATTAACTTATAGTTATGGAAGCCCAAATCCCCAAATCAGTCTCCTTAGGCTAAAATCAAGGTGTTAACAGAGCAGCATTCCTTCTGGAAGCTTTAAGGGAGAACGCTGTCCCTGATTTTTCCAGGGTCCAGAGGCTGCCTTGTTCCTTGACTCACGATCCCACATCACTCCACACTATGTGTCTATCATCATACGGCCTTTTCTGACCCTGACCTTCCTGTCTCTCCCTTATAAGGACCCTAATGATCATTCTGAGCCCACCAAGATAATCCCCATCTCTTAATCACATCTGCATGATCCTTTTTTTTTTTTTTTTTAAATTTAAGGTAATATATTCCCAGGTTCTAGGGATGAAGACATAGATGTTCCTAGGGGGCCATTAGTCTGCCAACCATGGCTGGACATGAAAATTTGCATTTTGGGGCACCTGGGTGGCTCAGTGGGTTAAGCTGCTGCCTTTGGCTCAGGTCATGATCCCAGAGTCCTGGATCGAGCCCTGCATCAGGCTCTCTGTTCAGCAGGGAGCCTGCTTCCCCCTCTCTCTCTCTCTGCTTGCCTCTCTGCCTACTTGTGACCTCTCTCTCTCTCTGTGTGTGTGTGTGTGTGTGTGTGTGTCAAATAAATAAAGAAAAGAAACGGAAAGAAAAAAAAGAAAATTTGCATTTGGACTTTAGGGAGCAAATGGACCACTGGCCCTCTGTGCCATGCTCTGGAATGTACCACCATATTAGCACAGAGGTCACCCTTTCCTGGCTACTCCCAGACAGTGATTGAGTGAATCCTCTGATGGGATTTCCCATGAGCTTCTTGCTTGAAGTTCTGGCCTGCCCTACCTGCCCTTTCTCCTTTTTCTCCCATGGGCGTTGACCGGCATCATGGTCTGATGGCTCCTTCTCCAGGCTTTGCTTCCCATTTTCCCCTCATGAGAATTTTTCTCTACTAAACCTCTTGTATGTCAAATCCTGACTTGGCATCTGCTGGGAGGACCTGGACAGGAACGAGTCTCACGGAGGAGTTTACAATGCCCACCGGCGAGCCCTTGCTACTTGTCCAGCCTGTGAGAGAGGCCAGCATGAACCTTCTCGTTTTCCTGACCCTTCCATAAGTCACAGCCCCACCAAGGCCTGAGGAGCCCATGAAGTAACATCCCATCCAATGCATGGGAGTGTAATTCTTTCAAGTCAGTAGCTTTTTTTTTTTTTCAAATTTTTTTTCAAACATTTTTAAAATTTATTTTCAGCATAGCAGTATTCATTGTTTTTTCACCACACCCAGTGCTCCATGCAATCTGTGCCCTCCATAATACCCACCACCCTGTTCCCCCAACCTCCCATCCCCTGCCCCCTCAAAACCCTCAGGTTGTTTTTCAGAGTCCATAGTCTCTCATGGTTCACCTCCCCTTCCAATTTCCCTCAACTCCCTTCTCTCTAACTCCCCTAGTCCTCCGTGTTATTCCTTATGCTCCACAAATAAGTGAAACCATATGATAATTGACTCTCTCTGCTTGACTTATTTCACTCAGCATCATCTCTTCCAGTCCCGTCCATGTTGCTACAAAAGTTGGGTATTCATCCTTTCTGATGGAGGCATCATACTCCATAATACTCCATTAAGGAAGAAAGGCTATCACACCACAGAAGAAGATTTAGAGAAAATAAGAACAGAAAGTCAAACTGGCAGAAAGCAGGATATTTTGTGGTCAAGAGTAGTAGCGTGACGAGGCCACCTCGTGCCAAGGAGTCCTGCCTGGGCTCTCAGCCAACATTCCCGAGCCACGCTGTCTTTCTGTGACCTGCTTCTGTCTCCTTGACCTTGCACTACATCCATCATATGGCCATGCTCACGGTTTGATTCTGGCCTCCCTAAGTCCCACCTTTGGATTCCGGCCCTGCCTCTGACTGGGGTGTTTGGTGCCCACCCATTCCCACCTCATCAGTCGCTCTCGAACTTGGGCGTTATAATGAAATTCTCACCTTCTTGTTCCGTCTTTGAGCTGCCTGCTTCTCTCTTCAACTCTCTGGTCTGGCGCTGGGTTTCATCCTCTGATTCGGTCCCCCATCAGGTGCCCAGGAACATCTTGCATGAAGGAGTTGGCGTCACGGCTGAGCTCTGGGGCTGGAACCCAGCCCCGAAGACTGTGGTCCTTTCCTTGTCGACACCGTACTGTCTTCTGCAACCAGAAGCCCGGCTTCTGATGCCCTCTGGTTCCCATCATTCTTCCGTGTGTTCTTGCCTGCTGACCCGTTTTCCAGCACATCAGGACAACACCGACTGAGATTGTCAGCTTCTGCCAACCAGCAGCATGATGCTGGACTCAGACGCTTCTCTCTGCCTGACCCCACAGCATCACAGCCTTTCCCCAGTCAGCAGTTGCTTCTCCCAAAGGATTACTGTGGCCTTTCCCCACCAGGGAGGATTACACCTGCGGCAGAACTTATTAACTCAAGAATCCTTTGCGTAGGGGAGGGTTGGGCCTGAAACGGTCTTTCTGGTGGCAAGAATGCACTCGATTCATGGAGAGGCATTTTCTACTTGAGAAAAGACAAATTTAAATCCCTTTTCGGCACGGCAGTGAATAACAGGGCTGTAGTAATAAAAAGCACCAGGAAAAACGAGCTCTTCGGGGGAAGAAACAAGTACTTTCCAATCACAGGGCAACAAAGGCACTGAGGAGGCGACGTCACGGAGATAGTCCTTCTTTTGTTTGTTTGTTTGGGGGGAATAAGATGTCCTCGAGATGCCAAGTAATGGGATATTTATTAGCATCCGTCTTGACACGCAACAATTCTTTGATCTTACACTCCCTTTATACATTGTTAGGGTATTTAAAGAGATGGCGTTAAACAGGTCAAGCACTCAGTTGTCGACAATGCTCCTCTTTAAATTTTCTCAGGGCTCTTTCTGGGCCAAGAGCCCCGTGCGGAGAGTGCTGCTTCCATGGTGAGTGAGGCGGGCAGAAGGCAGCCGGACCTCTCACGAACAGCCACTGGCACGGACACTCTTACAGCCTTGCACGGGAGCTGGACGATCACATGCGTAAGGCACAATACGCATTTTCCCAGATGTGATCGGCCATGTGTATTTCAGGACCGTCCCGTATCCAGTTATATTTCTGCAGATACCTCCACTCCCATGGAAACGCTCTATTTCTGGAAACAGTGACTGGATGAATCCAGTCTAAGAGTGAGAGCAAGCCGAGATCTTCCGACAACATCCAGGATGATCCCCTCCGTCCTGAGAACATATGAGCGATAAAAGGGGCCAGGCATGTCTTCATCTACACTCAGAGCTAACCCTCATTTTTGCCGTGTACGTTTTAGACCAAAGGTAATCAATTTACCATAGGGTCAAAAAGAAATTTCAAGTTTTTATCTTTGTAAGACTATACCATTTAGAAATGCTTTTCACTACATGTAGCATAAAATCAGATGAGCGGCAGCCCGAGCAAGAAAGCCGTTACATATTTCGTGTAATAGAAAGTTGTAGACGGTGCTTCCAAGGCAGGTTCGTTGGCTCAGTCAGGGCTGTCAGGGGCTGAGCTGCCATCCTTGGATTCTCTTGGCTTTTCCTCATGGTCACAAGATGGCTGCTGCAGTTCCTGGCATCAGGACCACACACGGGAATCTGAAATAGAAAGCCAGTGTCAAAAGCAAAAGTGGATTTTCCTCAGCAATTTCGTTTTGGCTCTTCTACCCTCCTTGAAATCAGAGAACAAAATTTTCCAAGAAGTCTTTGTTCCTCTCTTTCATTGAACAGATCGGGATCACCTGCCCCTCTCCATAAGGGAAAACTGGAAGGTTAAAATCTAACAAAGAGGAAGGAAATCCCATGGATCCCAGCCGACCAGTGCCAAACTACGGTAAAAAGGACTCCAAAATGAAGTAACCTCCAAAGTCTAAGTCATTCTACTGCTCAGGAAATAGCAACATTTTCTTCTTTCTCAAGCACACATTGTCAGTTGAGCATTTCGGGATGACAGGCAGCTGGCTCAGGAGGGACCACGCGGTGGCTCAGGAATCCAGGCGGAGGATTTCCAAAGTCACTCTGTACCTCAGCCTTCCTGCCAGTGGGAAGGTGGGAAAAGTGGAAACTCCAGGTCTGGGATTCCGTCTTCAGCAAGTGAGACAGAAGCGGCATCTACGACTTTAGCTGGAAGTTGAACTGGCAGGAACATCATCCCATATGGGCCCCGCCACCAAACAGAGCTGGGAAATGCATTCCCAAGTTGGACCTGGGAGCGCCCCAGCTGCAGAAATAGATTTGGGTTTGCTATTTGCATACCTATCACGCCAAGCCTGGCTGAAACACGCTGTGATCCGTGCCGACACTCAAAATGGTGGTTTTATTAGAAGGGGGGAAAAAAAAGGGTGAGAATTGTCTATAGGTGAAGTGAAAAAGAAAACCCAACACAGACTCTTCACATAAGTAAAGGTACTACCCAGGGGGTTGGGGCGGGGAGGCGATTATGTTACCAAATGTTACCATTTGGTAACATAATTTGGGGTTTTGTTACTCTGAGTGTGACACACTGAATCCCGCCTCAGTCTCCAGGACCGGACTGTGCTCTCCGGGGCGAGGACTTTGGCTGTTGACATCTCCTTACTCCCTTTGCCTCCAGTGTTTGGTGTTTGCTAATGACCGGCAGTGACGGAGCTCAGGTTCTTCTACCGTAACCTATTGCTCTCTGACGACCCACACCCTTGGGAAATAGGAGCCAGGGGTCGGAGCCCTCCATGGCTGCAGCCGTTGCTCCCACCAATGGTGGAGGACAGGGACAGAGGGGTAGGTAGATGAGCACAGCTGGTGACGTTAATTACAACACAGGATGGTATCAGCATCCTTGGCCCGAATTACAAGAGCACCTCAGCGTGCAGGGTTGGTTGCATGTCGACGTGTCAGATTTTTCCCTGCTTCCCCCTCTCACGGCACTCCCTACGTTGAGCTCTGAGTCCCGTGGTCACGTGGCAAAAATAAATGGCTATGTGCGTATCCTTTCTCCTTATTTGGGAATTTAAGATTGACAAGGTCAAGGGACATTTCTTTCTTTCTTTCAAAAAAAAAAACTTTATTTATTTATTTATTTGAGAGAGACAGAAAGAGAGCATGAGGTAGGAGGGGCTTGATCCTAGGACATGGGGATCATGACCTGAGGCAAAGGCTTAACTGACTGAGCCACCCGGCACCATTCAAGGAACATTTCTTAATCACAGTTTCCCCCCAAGTCTTCCATATTGCCTGGCAGGACAGGATTAATTTATAGAAGTGTGGAGAAAATTGAATGCAAGATCATTTTTCTCATGCTGACTTATTATATGTTTTAAGTCTCCCGACAGGACAGGCCCGTCCTAGCCACACGAACCCAGTATGCCTTCAGGACAAGAAACCATACTGTTGCAACGATGGATTGAGTATGTACTTACCGTGTGCCCGTTACGTGCAAAAGGTCACCTAATGCACAGCAGAGAGTGTGGTTTGAATGTGAATTTACTGCTTTGAACTCAGGCACTGTCTAACACTCTTCATTGTGGGAATACATTCAAACCCTTTTTCTATTTGAAGTTAAATTTAGGGATTAATGGGAGTACTCAGCAGATTTCTACCACATAAAGAACTTCCCGTAATTAGACACATCCAAGTAGGTAGATGGCAGGTGACCACTATCATACAGGGAAGGTGAAAGCCAACTGGAGGAAAGAGGTGTTCCAAAACAAAGTTTCCATGATTGTAAGAAGTAAGGAGTGACCCCTTAGCTACCTTCTACGGAGCCTAAAGTACCCTATCTTGTTCCATCTTTGGTAAAGTCTTTGATCATTATCCTTGACTTGCAATATCAGGAGATTTTGATGGTCTGAATGTGGTATCCTGACATGCCGGCTCCCTAGTCCCTCATCCGGATGACTTCCTGAGGGAGATGTCCTCTCTGGGGCAAAGTAGAAGGAAGTGATGAATAATATCTGGGCGTGGACCCCGGACCCTGATTACAGAACTCTGATAAGTTCTCCTGGATCACGATGAAAAAGCATTTGCCCTAAGTTCTGAGGCACAAACGTCTTCAAATTAGAGCCCAGTGCCCTACACTGGTCAGTCCAAGTGGGGAAACACTCAATTTTCCAGTACCTTCTCTACCTAGCGGCCACCTAAGAGAATAACAGGGCATGGAGGACCCCGTGAGCTTCCCCTCAACCGAGCCTTCAGACGCTGAGGAAGAACAGAGGTAGACCGAGCTTTCTAGGCGTCAGATCTGCAGAGCAGAGACAGAAGAGAGTTGATAAAGAAGAAGACTGGCGAGAAAGTCATGGTCATGCCAATAAATGTGCAAGGATCGTCAGCCAATATGGCCAGTTCATGTCCTGGTAGGTGACTCATCTAGAGTTCCCCTCCTCCGCCCTGGGTGGGGACTAGGGGGTAAAGGGGCATGATTGAGGCTGAAATCCGTGGCCACAACTAATGATGTGGAATGAAGTAGGAATCAGTGTGAACTTCTCCACTTAAGTTCTGACTACTATTGCATACACATCAAATTGGGGCCTCCGCCAAATTCGGGGGTTTTGACGGGCTCACAGAGCTGTCAGTCTGATGCCTCCTTCGTGTGTGGGTCGTCTTCGCTTGCCCTGGTGAGACGACTTCTGTTTTGAATGATGTGTTATGCAAGGAACCCAGACGACCTATCGGTTGTTTAGAGGCAATTAGTAAATGGTATAAGAAACCATATTGGAAATTGGCAATTTTTTTTTTAATAGTTCACATTCTAGCATTGCAATGTTCTGAAGATCTACCCTAAAGGGTGTTGGGCTTGTTGAATTCCTATCACGGGCACTGTGGTCGACACCGGTGTGCGTTACCCACTTTGACCCTTGGGATTATCGTTCCTGTTTTACAGATAAGGACGCCCGTCTTCGGGGCGCTAGTTCTTGGGGATCCCCTGCAGTCCCACAAAGCGAGGTTGGCCTCTCCATTGTGTCCAGCCCGGAAGTATGTGCCTCTCCTACTACATCAAGCATTTACCACACAGTGATTTCAAGCATCTGTGCTAGGGAATGATTCTGAATGTGCAGAGTTCCCAGACTCCGCGGACGGGCTGGGAAAGAGCAGGGTGGGGGGTAGGGCCGGAGGGAACGGGAGGCGGTAGGAGGACCGAGAAATTCCAAATGCGATCATTCACCGAGCAAAGCAGTCCTGTTTCTCTCTCTGCATTTCTACCAGGCAGGCATGCGACCTGAGAATAACTCCCTTGTGAGCCAGGGTTTGTCTCATTTCCTGGCTTCTAATCTAATAGAAATGTCTGAACTAGTTGGCCGGCTCTGCCAGAGAGAGGGGAAAAAAACAATCTAGGATCAATCATTGTTTTCGAAACTGCGTCTGCAGAAAAGATGTCAGGAAGAGGCAGGTTGAGGACGAGGCTCTGTGTGCCCCAGGGCTTCCTTGGGCCGCCACTGGCTCATTTCTTGGTCTCTCGGCTGCACCCTAAGAAAGGTGTCAGGCAGAGCCTTCCAGAGGGAGTCTGGCCGGCGTGCCGCCCTTCTGCCAGGTGCCGCTGATTCTCTGCCTTTCTTTCTTTCTTTTATTTTTTTTTTAAAGATTTTATTTATTTATTTGAGAGAGAGAGAAAGTGAGAGAGAGCATGAGCGAGGAGAAGGTCAGAGGGAGAAGCAGACTCCCCACGGAGCTGGGAGCCTGATGTGGGACTTGACCCCGGGGCTCTGGGATCATGACCTCCCCATGGAGCTGGGAGCCCGATGTGGGACTCGACCCCAGGGCTCTGGGATCATGACCTGAGCCGAAGGCAGTTGCCTAACCAACTGAGCCACCCAGGTGCTGGATTCTCTGCCGTTCCTAAATGAAAAATTTATGTATTTATTTATTAGGGAGAGAGAGGAGAGACAGAAAGAGAGAGGGAGAAAGAGTCTTAAGCAGACTCCATGCTGAGTGTGGGGCCCAGTGCAGGGTTTGCTCTCATGACCTTGAGATCATGATCTGAGCTGAAACCAAGAGCTGGACACTTCACCAACTGTGCCCCCCAGGTGCCGTGCCTTTCTTTATAACTGGATTCAGTGCTTGTTTGCTCGTTGCCAACCCTAGGGCTGGGCCCTCAGGGTCCAGGCTGCAATCTAAAAGAGTCTTTCAGGCATTAAAAAAAAATAATATCCAAGTCAGAGCTCCCAGGTGTTTTCTGAAGGTGCGGTTATCCTTTTTGGACAATCTACTCAAGTTCTTCCCCAGTTGGGATCCATGCGGCAGAGTCCTTAAAACACCCATGCAAAGGAATTTGTTTCCATTCGTGATTGTTTCTAAGTTCAATTAGCCAGCAGAGAGAGCATCGTTTGTTTCTGATGTAGTGTTTAATGATCATTAGTTGTGTATAACACCCCGTGCTCATCACGTCACGTGCCCTTCTCGATGCCCATCACCCAGTTCCATTTGTAATTTAAGGGATGGGTACTGGGAATCGGCCGGCACGTACGTGGAGCCTTACCCCATCCCAGTGGCAAATGAAAACCACAGAATCTATCCGTGGCCAGTCGTCTAACCTGGTGGCCTCCAGGAGGCAGATTTGTCCGATGAAGAGCCTGCCTTACCCTTAGATGTTTGAGACAATCCCATGCAATTATTAACCAAATCATAAACGCTACTCAGATTTCACCAGATTCCTCACTACTGTCCTCTGTTCCAAGACCCAACTCAAGATTGCACTTAGCAAGTTTTATTAATTTAATTTTTCTTGCAACTTTATTGAGGTTTAATGTGTCATATAAGATAGTAACGTTCGGGG
This sequence comes from Mustela erminea, assembly GCF_009829155.1. Classification (NCBI taxonomy): domain Eukaryota; kingdom Metazoa; phylum Chordata; class Mammalia; order Carnivora; family Mustelidae; genus Mustela; species Mustela erminea. The sequence goes on from NC_045633.1 coordinate 35,790,456, forward strand.
AAGCTAGGTGAAGGGTCTGTAGAAACTCCATGTAGGGCTGGTTTTGGGGTGGGGAGGAGGACGTTGACTACAGAGGAGCATGAGGGAACATTCTGGGTCAATACGGAAGTCATACATTTTTATTATGGTGGAGGTTACCTAGATGTGTATGTTTGTCAAAGGTCATCAAACTGTGTTTAAAGTAAGTATAATTAATTGTATGTAACTTATACACCAAAAGAGTTGATATTTAAAAGTTTGATATTTTAAATTTTTTAAATCTTGCATTTTTTTTGAATATAAAATCACACCACCCCCTTACATAAAGTCCTCCAATGAATTCCCGTTACACATCAAATAAAATCCAAACTTGGAAAACAAACAAACAAATATGAAATAACATAAATCAAATGGCTCTGATAAAATGTTGGTTAAGGGGGCACCTGGGTGGCTCAGTGGGTTAAAGCCTCTGCCTTCAGCTCAGGTCATGATCCTGGGGTCCTGGGATTGAGCACCACATCGGGCTCTCTGCTCATCAGGGAACCTGCTTCCTCCTCTCTCTCTGCCTACTTGAGATCTCTGTCAAATAAATAAATAAAAATCTTTAAAAAACATGTTGGTTAAGGTCCTTAAGATATGAAGAGCTCTTATTAATCAATAAAAAAATGGGCCCGGGTCGTGAGTGAGCAATTTAAAAAGAAATTAAATTGGGCTAATAACATTTGAAAAGAAGCTTAGCCCTATTAATAGTAACCTAAATATAACTGCTAACAAACAGAGGATTATCATGAAATAGTTCGTAGGAAGCTTGAAACAAACGTTTGTGTAAAGCTTCCTCAACAAACTGCATTTTAGGACCTTGCCAAGTCCCTTTCTATTATGATTTTTTTTTCTTGCTTCCTCGTCAGTATCTCCAGTGAAATGAAGTGTCAAAGAGAAATTATGTTTAAGTAGATATTACCGCGTTGCTCAGACTTTTTGGCAGAGACCACAAAGGCTGAGAACAGCATGAAAGTTGTCAAGTACATGAGCATCTTTAATTAAGGTCCCAGACCACGTGCACGACATGCTGAGAGATCATGAAACTGCCTCAGCTCGTGGTGGTCCCACAACACAGGCTATGTAGGAATCAATTCAAGATGATGTAAATGATCTCTTTGGAGAGTGTTGTCAGTGTGTCCTGTCTCTCTTCCCCATTGGGTCTTCCGGTCGGGAGACGGGCTGGAAGAGAACCTCCTGCAGCCATTCCTTATGGCTCTGAACTTGGAGACCCAGGAAACGAGATGTTTGATCCACTTGGACCTGAGGGGCTGTGGGAATGGGATTGAACTCACGCCACCTTCCCCAAGGGAAAGAAGGGACTGGACTGGAATGGTCCGTGTGTCCAGAGTGGGCAGGGCAAAGCCTGGGGAGGTTTCCGTGTGCCAGATGGAGATGTGCTAAGAGGACAGTAGAGACAAGTGACCCCAACAGACGTTAGAATGCAAGAATGTACTGGTGAGCTGTGAGTCGACGGGGAAGGAGACATTGCCATTAAGGGACGTGCAGACAAGAGGGATTCCTGGTGATGGGGAAGGTTTCCAAAGAACTCTCAAGGGTCTCAAGGGACCCCCATGAATTAGAGAATTGCCACCTCCAGAAGGCTTAATGACAATCACAATAGTATCCTTCAACTAAGAACTCCCCTGCCCCCTGTCTCGCCTCCCTGATGCTTTGTAACCCTGGAGGGACCCAAAGTACAGCCAGAAAGCGGTGGGTTGAATAAGAGGGACAGAGGTGACCACCGCACCCCTGCCAGGGAAGGGCTGACCTGGGGTAAGGAAGAAATTTTAAATGAGTGATAGTTAAATAGGATTCTAGATCGGTGTTTTTAAAATCACCTAGAAAATGACATTCTTTGTCATCACAGCTTTTTAAATTTGTGTGTGTGTGTGTGTGTGTGTGTGTGTGTGTGTGTGTGTGCGCGCGCTTTTTGGTCTGCAAGTGATGGAGAGGGTGTCTGATTGCCTTAGACTGGCCTGAAAAGCTGAAGGACCTAACCCAAATTTCATGGAGAGTGAGGGGGAGATAGAAGATGAATGTCAGAGTCGAAACTTGAAGTTCTGTGGCAGATAAAATCATGTTGTTTTCTGTCTATACAGAAGTCTAGTCTAATGGCAAAACCTAAAATGTAGGAGTTTTTAGAACGAAAAAAAAACTAAGAAGATAAATAAATGCACCGTAAATCAAGAAGCTACATTAATCATAGAATTGGGGCATAAGACGTGCAGGTTTTACATATGAGAAAAACTGTAATACAACCTCCTGCTTTCTGAGTCATTGTGTGGATGAAATATTCCAAATGAACATTTAGGCCACCTTAGGCAGAATCTCATAATGTCCCTATTATATGCTCATATAAGCCAAGCACCGCTGGAAATGTTCTGTTCACAGTGTTACCTTCAATACCCTCTCATTGATTTCTGTAAGAAATATAATAAGGTTTCTTACGGAACACAGCTTATCAAAGCTTTAGTGTGTACAAAAACACACCACAGCCATATTGTTTCTCCTGGTTGCCTAGAATTTCTAGAGAACCTCCGTCTTCCTATTTAATGAGAAATTCAGAATTCACCATGTTGGTCAAAAGAACCCGTTGTTTTCGTGTCGAGAGATTTTGTGTTTCCTGGGTGTCGTTATGCGAATGGTAGAGAGGTGCTCCCATAGCTCCCCTGTCAAACCCTGTCCTGTAACAGATGAGATCCGTCTTACCATTCTTCTCTTGCATTCAGAGTTGGCCAGCGACAGCTTCTGATACCTGTATCTTATGATACCTGTATCTGGCATGTGTCTCCCCTACTCGGTCAGCCCCTCCCTCCTCTTTCCCTTGCTATATGTGATACCTTCCTGTTTTTTTTTAATGATTTTATTTATTTAATTGAGAGAAAGAGAGCATGAGAGCGAGAACACAAGCAGGGGGAGGGGTAGAGGGAGAAGCAGACTCCCACCAAGCAAGGAGCCTGATGTGGAACTCAATCCCAGGACCTCGGGATTATGACCCAAGCCAAAGGAAGACCAGTTGGACCAACTGAAGCCACCCAGGCGCCCTATGTTGATAGCTTTCAAAACTGTTTTTCACATGTGTTGACACTCTACCCATCAGGTTTAATGGCCTTCCTCTTGAATGTGAGCTGGTCTTAGTTGAGTCACTTTTCACAACAGAATTTGGCAGAAGTGGCACTACGTGACTTCCAGAGCTACATTATAAAAAAGGATACAGCATCAGTCTAGACTAGCTCTTGGGACACTCGCTCTTGGAGTCCAGCTACCATGCTGGATCCCAGGCCGTAGAGGAAAACCACATGGAGGTGTTCCCGCCAACAGTATGGCGGAGGCCCCACCTCAAAACCAGCATCGAGCACCAGGCATGTGGATGAAGAAGTCTTCCACTTGAATCCAGCCCAGCCACGGTCTAGAGGCAACCACATGAGAAACGCTGAGTGGGAACCATCCGACTAGATGCAGTTCCGTGAGCGATACCAATAGGTATTGCTGTTGCTTCATGCCACGAAGAGTAGGGTAGTTTGCGACGCAACCATAGATAATCGGATCATGATCGGAGCAGTACTCGGGAACATCAAAAATGTGTCTTCTCTGTGAAACACTGTTTCCATTCTGGGTTATGTATTGTTTCATTTATTTACTCATTGGTTTATTTTGAGTTTTTATTTTAATTCCAGTTAGTTAACAGATAGTGTTACATTAATTTCAGATTATACCCCGTGATATAGAGTTCAGATGGAAATAACTTTATGCAAAGAGTGATTTTTTTTAATAGTAAAATATTGAGAAGAACCATTTCCTGATTACTGAACACTTGGGCTACATTACTACCCCAGAATCATACAATGAAGTACCATGAAATGCAATGGATTACTAGGATGCCATTAAAATCTCGAGAATTTCCAATCTAGGAAAATATCAAACTCATAGCTCCTTGTGCTTCCCCACCAAATACAACAATAAATTCTGGAGATAATACAAGAGTCAACCAACCACAGGAAAACTGTTTTTAAGAGGAAGTTACACTGGTTTGGGACCCCAGCACGGGAGGAACAACACGGTAGTGGGGTGTCTTATGTGCCCCTGACCCAACGGAAGGTAATCCAGACCCACATTTCCCAGTCCCCAGTCTTGCATCATCTTCTCCGGATTGAATGGGAAGCCTACCTATCACATCAGAAGAGAGTGGTGTAGCTACAGTAGAATGAATAAGTGGCTAAGGAAAGCCCCCCTCCCTTACCTTTGGGCCAGAGACTCCCCTCTCTTGGGGCACGGAGATGGACCAGGCAAGAGGAATCCACTAGAACACACAGCCTGGTCCATGAAGCTGCTTTGTCCCATACACCCGAGACCCTGTTTCACCACCCAGAGAAAACATGGCACCAGGAAGGCTTCTCTTGGATACCCCCTCCCCCCAAGAAGGAGGGGATCCTGCCACAAATCCTGGGCCAGGAAAGCCTCTTCAGTAGATAATCTCAACAGCTTATTAATCATGAAACAAATTGAATTTTTAATTTAAAAGCTCCCCCCCAATTAAGCCACAATACGATATTATGACGCATCTATTGGAATGACCAAAATAAAAAATAATGACAGTGCTAAATGCTGGTAAGACTATGGAGAAACTGGGTCAGCCAGTCATTGTTGGTGAGCATGGAAAATGGTACAGCCACTCTAGAAAACAATTTTGTGCTTTTCTTATAAAGTTAAATGCCCTAGTATTGCATGATCCCACAATTGCGCTCTTGGGCATTTACTGCAGAGAAATGAAAACTTAGGTCCGCAAAAAATCCTGTACATAGCAGGTTTATTAATAATAGCCCCAAACGGGAAATAGCTCAGATGTTCTTCAACAGGTGCATGATTAAACAAATTGTGGACTGCCTATATGGTGGGATACTGCTCAGCAACAAAAAAGAGCACATTTTTCCCTCTTATTCATTGGAGCTGAAAATGTGTACCTTTTCACCAACCTCTTCCTATTTCCAGCTTGCACCCCAGCCCTAGCAACCAGTTTTCTACCCTCTGTTTCTAGGAGCTTCATTTTTTTTTTTTTTTAAAGATTTCACATATAAGTGAGATCACGCAGTATTGTCTTTCTTTGTCTGGTTTACTTAACTTAGAATAATGCCCTTAAGATCCATCTACATTGTTGCAAGTGGCAGGATTGCCTTCTTTCTTGTGGCTGGATAATATTTCATATATATATTATATTATATTATATTATATTATATTATATTATCCATTCACCCATTGATAGACACTTTTCCAGACCTTGGTTGCTTTGAATAATGCTCTTACCAACATGGGAATGCAGGTATCTCTCCAATATACTGATTTCATTTCCTTTACATGGATATCCAGCGATAAAATCACTGGATCACATGGTAGTGCTCTTTTTTTAATCTCTTGAGGAAACTCCATATTGTCATCCACAGGAACCAGTTAGTGATATAGGCAAAAACTGAGATGACTCTCCAGGGATTATGCTGAGTGAAAGTCTATGTCAAACATCAGAATGTTACGTATTCTGTGATTCCACGTGTATAGTGAACTTTGACATGACAACAGTGAGACATGAAGAACAGATTACAGGATATTGGGAGTTAGGGACCGGGTGGGGGAAGGAGGGAGGTCAGTGGGGTTGTCACAAGGCAACACGGGGGATCCTTGTAGCAATGGAAATCCTCAGTTATCAATTGTGATGGATACGGGAATGCACACGGCCAATAAAATTGTATAAGACTCTCTGCACACACACATACACAGATGAGTTATAAGTAAAATGGGAAATCAGAGTAAGATAATTGGATCATGTCAAGGTCAGTATCCTGCTTGCAATATCATACTATGGTTTTGCCAGCTCTGACCATAGGGGGAAACTCGGCTGAGTACTTCGTATTTTTTTCTTACAACTGTATGTGAATCCATAATTATCTCAGAAACACTTTTAATTAAAAATTATGTTTATGAAGAGGCTGTGATAGGATGAAATAAATTGTTTATACCATAAACTACAGGCTAGACAAAATTAAAATATTCATAAAGTTTATATACAGCATAGTTCTGGCAAGTGGATTCAAATAAAGCAAAAATCAAAACTGTGTAAAATTTGAAATTAAAGGAGAAATGGGAAACCCAAAGGAAAACAGAAGATACTGTGTTAAAATTTTATTTTCCAAATTTCTCATAATGAGATCATACTTGTATAAAGAAGAAATAAACTTTCTTAAAAATAGACATTTTTATCAACTCTTAGATTTTTAATATTTATCAGTGCCATTAGAGACCTACATTTCTCCATAAATGTTGCTGGAAACTCAATCTGAGTGGTACATCTGTATTACTAAAAAATATTTTATTTATTTATTTGAGAGAGAGAGAGTGAGCAGGAGTCGGGCGCAGAAGCAGAGGGAGAGGGAGAAGCCAACTCCCCGCTGAATGGGGAGCCCGATGTAGGGCTTGATCCCAGGACCCCGAGATCATGACCTGAACTGAAGGCAGACGTTTAACAGCCTGAACCACCCAGGTGCCCCAGTATATCTGTATTATGACACAAGCTGCAGAAGTCTTCAAAAGCCGAGTTTTAACGAAAAAAATTAGACATCCATGAACTCAGAAGAGGGACAAATGGAGCTGGTGGACATAATCCTACCCCGCTCTGGGTCCTTGGAAACCATGTCGGTATCACCCACTCTGCTCGTGCTTAAAGCTGGTCACCGGCTTCCCTGGCAGATTCCTCTCCACTTCCACTGCTCTTGGACTTCAGGCTTGGCTTGAAATTACTCATCCGTGAAGACACAATTTCAAATTGGCCTGCCTGTTTCAGTATGCACACATTCCTCCACAGCAGGGGGATTTCTCCGGGGAAATTTTGAAAGCAAGGGGAGATGCTGAAAGAGTTGAGGGAAGATTGCTTTCTGCATGGACAGTTCTGAGTGCAATTAAGTTGTACCCCAAATTTGCTAGGCTGGGAAATATTTGGGGAGAAGTAGGATCCCCTCTGCGATATGAAGAGTAGTGTTGAACAATATCAAGAGTAGTTGAACAATATCAGGTGGCCCCATTTTCATTTAGCACATAGACATGGTGGCCCCAAGTTGTGCAGTGTACGACTTGCGTGACTGCATTCGTTCATTCTCCTAAATCCAGTCATTACCACCACTGCCCCTCCACCCCCTTGCACCGAGATAACAGCCCCTTAGAGAGGAGAAAAGCAAGGCCCACAGAAGGGAAGGAAGTTGTCCAAAGTCACACAGCTAACCACACAACTTGGATTCTTGAATTTTAGAGCAATACTCTCTCCTTTCTACATTGCTTCCTAGAAGAAATGTTTTTACCCAAAAAAATTATTTTTGAGCAAAAGTATTTGTTTCATATCTGTATGGCTGGAGCCTAAACTGGGTTTTCATAATGTTGAGACAGAGTTAAAATTGAGTACAGATTCTAAGTGTAGTTTTCTTATATGAAACGGGAATACTAATAGTACCTGCCTTTTAGGGTTGCTTTGGGGGATAAATGAGTTAATACATGTAGAATACTTAGAACACTGCCTGTCATACATAAGGTATCATATAAGTTTTAGATATTATTATTATTATTATGTGTTTCTATATCCTAATAATAAATAAAATGTAGACCTTTCAGAGAACATGTACTTTTCATTTATGCTTCTACAGGACTTGGCATGGCTTTGAGGAAGTCCTCTATTAATATTGTTTGATGATGGCTGGATGGGTGGATAGCTGGCTGGCTGGATGGTTGGATGGATGGATGGTTGGATGGATGGGTGGATGGATGGATGGATGGTTGGATGGATGGATGGTTGGATGGATGGATGGATGGATGGATGGATGGATGGTTGGATGGATGGATGGATAGATGGATGGATGGTTGGATGGATGGATGGATCGATGGGTGGATGGTTGGATGGATGGGTGGATGGATGGATGGATGGTTGGATGGATGGATGGTTGGATGGATGGATGGATGGATGGATGGATGGTTGGATGGATGGATGGATCGATGGGTGGATGGATGGAAGGAATAAAGAAATGAATATATAGACAGATGAATAAATTCAAGTTCATATGATTAAGCAACCTGTTAACTCCATAGAATAAGTCTTTCTCACCAGATACTTTTTGCATGGATAATAAAGACATGAGATTGGTCACAGGTGATATGTTAGAGTTCTGTTGTTATTAAATTCTAGAACTGTTAGGTGTTAGACAACTCTTTTTGCACTTTTTTGATCCAGTGCTGGAAATCACACGAGCAGCTCGCCAAGCGGAGAGCTCTAGTTTGAAAGCTGTGGGGGAGAAAGAGAGGGAGAGAGCTCATTCCTCGGCAGGCTCACAGTCTTTTGACTATATCATTATAATTGTCATCAAGTTCTTCCTAAGTCCACCTTGTTCATTGTGTGGATCTGGACCTCATGGCGACACCAAGAATGAGTTTAATCTACCCACCACAATTTTCTTTTGTTCACTCGTTTGACAAAAATGAAGAGAGTATACAGTGATTAAGAAGTAGATACGGTTCCTACTGTCCTGAAGAGTGCTTCGTCATGCAAAAGACAGAAGAGGAAATAACGAGCTGAACATAGACAGACACACTATGGAAAGTGCTCTAGAGGAAAGGCCCAGAGTGGCACCCCTGCGTCGGCCCTGAGTTGCATGAGAAGGGAATTTCTGGAAGGGACTGCTGCTCTTTGGTGCCTCAGAGGCTGCTAACAGTGTGGAAAGAACAGTCAGGGCCACACGTACACCCAATGATAGCTGAATTCTCACCTCAGGGAGATGAGAAAGACAGTATTAGCCAGACTTCTGCTCCCAGAGGCTGAGATACTCTAAAGAAATACATCACAGTGAAGCAGACCGTGACAGACAGACCATGTCACAGATCATCCAAGTTGGAACAGGCTTTAAAGATCACCTGGACCATACTCCTTCTCCTTTGGCACACACCCACATCCACACCCCCAATCCGAGCCTCAACAAGAGGAAGGGAGTAAGGGTCAGGTGTCCTGACTCTCAGCTCTGGGGTTCTCGGACACAGTTCTCTTTTCCTCTTGGTTTTCCCCCTACCAGCCTGACTCAGTGGCTGCTCCTTCTTTAGCCACTTTTGCTAGATCCTTCTCATTTTCCTGACTTCAGAACTTTCCAGTACTTGGGGTTCAGTCCTCCCCTCCCTTCTCTTCTATCCTCATTCCCTAGGATATATCATCTGTTACACCCTAAAGTTTTCCACATCATATATGCATTGGTGGATTCTAAATTCATGAATGTAACCCAACCCCTCCCCTGAACTCCATGTGCACCCTCAACATTACCACCTACATTAATAGGGGTCTTATGCCAAAAATAGGTTCTTGATTTTTGTTCCCAAACTTAGCTCCTTCCTCACTCTACCCAATCACAGGGAATGGTCCTTCACCCCTACAGTTGTCTAACTGTAGGGGTGGACAACTGCCCAACAACCTTGGGATTGTCCTTGTTTCTTGTGTCTCATTCTGTATAACTAGTACATTAGCAAATCCTGCCTATTCTTTGGGCAAAACATATTTAGAATTGCAATCTCCACCATCCTAGACCAAGCCATCAGCACCTCTTAACAGACTGCCCTGCTTAGACCCTGTCTTCCTATAGATCATTCATAGAATGATCTGGTTACTGTTATTCTCCAACCTCATCCCTGACCACACTCTGGCTTTCTCACTCTAATCAGCCAGACCAAACTCTTAACTCTTCCTAGGACCCATGCATGGGTCATGGCTCCCATCTTGGGGCCTTGGCACTGACCTCTCTCTCCAGAATGCTGTTCCCAATTCCAAAAGTAGATCTCTTCTGCTTTTCTGGATTCCCTCTTGCACCTTTCCCTGCCTTCCTTCTGCTTGTGTGGTTGAGATGAGGGCACCAGTGTGTTAGCTAATGCTGGGTCACTCTCCCCTCTGGAGATCAGGAAGTTGACCATGAAAAGGCAACTTGGTAGGACATCTTCTATCATGAGAAAGAACTCTGCGTGACTCTTAGTTCATGTGTGGCTCCTGGAATATTTCATAAGATTGTTTTGTCACCAAGAGTTCTGAGATACAGTCCCTAAAGGGTACATATACTTACCAGAACTTTTCATCTCCTGTGTTTTCATTATTCCCATCTTTCGAGCTCTGAAACCCAAGCTCGGGAGCCATTTCTAGTTTTTATGCTTCATTATGGTTATTCGTGAATAAACTTTCTTTCATGCTTTGGTCTCTGGGCATCTGAAAGGTGGGGCTTCAAGGCTGTATAATCCTTGCAATCTCTGTCACCGAATATGATACAGAAGAGGTTCGTGCTAAGTTAACATTTACGGGACATGAGGATGGGCTCATCGTACAGGCTGTTGGCCAACATGGCTGGGATCATTTCCTTCCTGGATGCATTCCGCTTTGCAGTGTGATTCTACAGCTCTTTCCTGAAGTGAAGAGCCACTCTCCCACTCCCACTCCCATTGAATCTGAGCTGGCCTCGTGGCTTACTCTGACCCACAGAAAGTGCCAGAAGCCCCGACATCGTGCCCATAGCATGCATGGACCTCCAGAGACCTTGTGTGTATCCGCCGAGGCCCTTGGAGCTCTGCCCAGTCTCCACTGGCACGAGCCCAGGCTGGCTGGCTGGAGGGGCATAGACCACCTAGAGCAGCTGAGGCCATTCCAGACCAGCCAGCCCCAGCCAGCCTGGCAGCTGACTGCAGATACATGAGGCAGCCTAGCCAAGGCCAAGAAAATGACACAGTAGATCCCCATCCAAGTTGTCAACCCACAGAACTGTGAAGCAAATCATTGGCTGTTGTTTGAAGTCAGGGGTTGGCAAACGGCAGCCCATCGGCTGAATCTGGTGTGCCTCCCGGTTTTGTAAATACAGTTTTTCTGGAGCACAGCCTCTCTCAACTGTTTATGTATTGTCTAGAGCTATTGTTCCATTACAAAAGCAGAGGTGAGTAGGTACCACAGCGCTTGAGCGATTTGCTCTCTGTCCCTTTACAGAAAAAGTTTGCAAGCCCTGTTTTGAGTGGCTACGTCTGGGGGTAGTTTGTTATACCCAGGAACGAAGCCACACAATTCAGATTATTGCGTTTTCATCGTACCCCAGGAAGTGTTTTTATCATGCCCATTTTACAGATGAAGAAACAGAGGCAAAGTGAGAGTGTCATTTGCACGTGGCAGAGTCGGGGAGGAAACACCGTCTGGCCTCACAAACGTGTGACCTTGGTCCATGATGGAATAAATATCGTTAAGAAGATGGATGGGTGTCTGAGGGAACGTGGGGCTGAGTAAACAGGAACAGAGATGATAGTGATCTTGGTGTCAGTGGTGTGTTCCTTGTGGGCTAAACTGAACTCCCCACAGAAAGGGTTAGGGGAGTCCACATCTAGATCTTCAGAGTTCCTGACCGTTCTTGCAATGTGCCCTTAATGGATGTCTCAGAAGAATCACTGACGTACCTTCCAGGAGGTGGGGGGAGGAATGGGGTGTAAGGAAGGAAGGCTTAAGAAAGGGAGGGGAAGCCACCACATTCCACGGAGCAGAGAGTCTCTCATCATGATTCTGGTATCCATCCGGTGTCTGTGTTTGATATCCGATATCCGTAAGCCAACCACTAATATCCGTGTTGAAGGTAGAACCAGTCTAGAATTCATCTGCTATCAAGGAGATTTGGAGGTTCATCAGGGGTCATTTTGCAGCAGGGCAAGGAGAACCCCCAAATTGTCTTAGATGAAAGCTGGGGTCTTTACTGGCACAGCATCTGGAACAGGTGAGGAAGGTCATTGACGGGCACCTTCCCGGGACAGTGGAGCCGCCTCCCCAGCTCACGTAGTTCCCAAGAGCAGGAGCGTGTGCGCGGCACAGCTGCCCATCCCAGACGGAACAGAGATCTCCCCTGACTTTCTCAGCGCCCTCCCCTACCCCCAACCACGCTTATACTATTCAATAACCCACATTAACTTTGGGGAGGAGGAAAAAAAATGTAATTGTTAAAGCATAAATCCCTTTAAATGCTAAGATCAAAAGGAAGGTTTCCATCGAATGACACATAATTAAACATGCAGACGTGCCCAACTTTGATTCATGAATGCTTATGCACTTCTAAATTGTTGCCAGGGAGATCAGAGCCTGAGAAAATTAAAACCATTACGCCTCAAAAGGATACATGATTTTCACAGCTTTCTAACGTGATTTCCTGTTGTGCCGAACTTTGTGTTTTCCCATTTTCTCCTCCCTGCCTCTGTAGCGATGTTCGGGGCTGAACGCAAGCAGCTTTGCAAACATCCTTTGCTCCAGAATCCCTGCAGGCCCAGCATGGTGTGAGCACAGAGCCAGGCCACAAGGCCCGCCATTTTCCTCTCGCTTTGTGGTTGACCAGAGGGCAAATTCCTGTCTTATGGTCCCTGAGGATGGTCTTAGATGCTTGGATGATGGGGATGGTGACATGGTTCTTCAAGTCCTCAGACATAGGAGGTGAATTGCTCAGGGTTCTCTAGAGGAAGAGAACCAACAGGACCCTTATCTGTGTCTGTGTCATCTGTCTTTATAAAGAGAGATGTGATAAGAATTGGCTCATGAAAGGCAGACAGCCCAAGATCTGCCATGTGCAAGCTGGATACCCAGGACGGCCAGTAGAGTAGTTCAGTCTGGGCCCAAAGTCCGTAGATCAGAGGAAGCAGATCATGAAGATCCCGGTCTGGGTTGGAAAGCCCAAGAATCAGGAAAACTAAAGACAGAGAATTTAATACCCAGCTCGACCACCAGGCAGGAAGGGCCAAGTTCTTCCTTTCTCCAACTCTTTGTTCCATCCAGGCCCTCAAAGGACGGGATGATGCCTCCCCACACTGGGGAGGGCGAACCACTTCACTGGGTCTCCCGATGCAAGGGCTATTGGATCCAGAATCACCATCACAGACACACCCCACAATAATGTTTACTCAAACATCTGGCCACCCTGCGATCCACTCAAGTTGACACATAAAATTAACCACCTTATGGAGTCTCTCCCTTTACATCAGGGTGGTCTGAACGATTACATTCTCTCCGCTTCGATGTCTTCCATTGGGTTCCCCCAGAAGTAGACCCTGAGACAATATTTGTGTGCTGAAAAGTGCAGGAAACACCACAGGGGTTTGCGGGATTGAAACAGGAAAGGGCAAACAGCTGTAATGAAGGGGTATCGTGGACCCTGAGAATGTCTCCTAGAGGCTGTGGTTATGGATCTGTTTCAAGGAACAAGGAAGATGGTGGGAAGTTGCCAAGACCGAAAGAGACCCAGGGGAGAAAGAACCAAGTAGCCTCAAAGCTTTTTTTTTTTTTTTTTTTGGCTCACACAGTGACCTTCAAGTGTCCTTCAAGCAGGCAGTCATACAGTTGGGGCCAAGCAAGTGAAGAGGCATAGAGAACCCACTGGCTCTTACAGAAAGCACAGTGGGACCCTGGCGGCTCAGGCTGGTGCAGCCGAAGGAAGTCAGGTCTAAGTGACCCCTTTATTGTTTTGGCCCTAAGCCGTCAGCAGGCAGCTGGTCCATGATCAACAAGGCCAGCTCAGGGAGCATCCCCGACCAGGAGGATACTCGAAATCGGAAGGCAGCAGGATCATGATTGTCATAGCAGGGCTGGGAGCAGAACCCAGTCCGGAGGTGGGGGGGAAGAGGTTGGACTGTGTATGGCAGACCGCTCAGAGAAGGCTGTCATGCAGGCCGAGTGTCCATTTCTGGCAGGTGTGAGTGGGTCTGGGCAGGGAAGCTGAGCCGGGACTGGGGGACGTGCCTGGTCCGGTGAGGCCCAGTGAGCGCTGGCTACCAGGGGTTCACTCCAGTGCCCCAGGCTCCTGGCCACAGCAGCTTGGCGAACCCCTCCTCTAGCGGCAGGGTCTGGCCGCGATATACTGCCTGCCTCACACAAGATCATTACCGGGGCCAGTCGAGGCTGAGGCTCCAGGGAAGGGACCAGAAGTCCCGGGCGGGGTGGGAGGCTGAGGACTGTGAGATTATACCATCCTTTTGATGGCACTGTGGAAAAAATTAGGTCATCCTCCGGCAGGGCACATCTCTGCCAAACACGGACCGCAAAGCCTGCAACACCGACCCAAAACGCTCTCGTGGAGGGGTGACTGTGGCTGCTTTCCATCCCGGGCCTCCGGCACGAGATATTAAGTAAACATGTTGCCAAATAATGATTTTGTTGTAGCATTTTATTGATAACTAGAAAAGACTAGCTCACGTGCTCTCTATTCGACCCAGCAGACCGCCCAACTCCCCACTTCCCATAGGTAATTACCTGCTCCTAATTGGGTCTGAAAGCAGCAGGTTCGTATTTAAAGGTAGGAGTACAGCACACTTTGTACTTTTCCAGCAACCACACGGGTGAGATTTTAGGGATCTGCGGAGTCACGGCTTAAAGAGCCAGCGGACGACCTCTCCATGGGACCCAGGAGCTCTGCTTCAGCTGCGTCCTAGGACAAAACACATCACTTCTCAGAGCCTGTGTCTCCTCATTTACAAGTGGAAAGGAGTGATGTGATGTTTCAGTGAGGTTGGGGACACAAGAACAGTTACCCAGTGCCTGGCACATATGAGCTGCTCAGGGGACGGCTCACAGAGCTGGTATCTTTCAATGGGGAATGGCGTGGTTCTCAATGTCCGCCTCTCGTACCTCTGGTGTGTGTTGTAAATAGTCCCATCGTGATTGCTACCTCTGCGCATAACGCTTAATAATTCACTTGTTTTTATTCCTTGCGTTTGACTTTGTATTTAGGTATATTTAACATACGGCATCCTACTAGTTTTAGGTGTACGATACAGCCATCAACAATTCTATGCATTACTCAGTGGGCGTCACAGATGACCTCCCCTTTATCTAGTTCACCCGCCCCCAGTGGCCACCCCCCCCCAGCGTTCTTTCCATAATTGGGTCTGTTTTTTGTTTGTTTGTTTGACTTTTTTTCCCCCCTTGTTTGTCCTTGTGTTTTGTTTCTCAAATTCCACTGTCGGTGGGAATGCAAACGGGTGCTACCATCATGGAAAACAGTTTTCTAAAAAAAAAAAAAAAAAAAAAAAAAACCACCTAAAAATTGAATTACCCTCTGCTGTCATTAATTCCAGTACTGATATTTATCCAAAGAAAATGTAAACTCTAATTCAAAAAGGTACATGCACCCCTATTTATTGTAGAGTTCTTTATGACAGCCAGATTACGGAAGCAGCCCAAGCGTCCATCAGCGGATGAATGGATAAAGATGTCTGTAGAGACGATCGAATGTGACTGAGCCATTAAAAAAAAGAGCGAGATCTTGCCATTTGCAGCACCATGGATGGGCCTAGAGGGTATAAGGCTAAGTGAAAGAACACATTTGATTTTCAGCACAACTCCGGCTGGTCATCAGGACAAGTAAAATTACTCTTGGTGTACAGATGGGGAAATTGAAGTCAACAGAGGGGACGTGGCCTGTCAAAGGTCGGGTGCCTTAACTAGATGGCAGTGTGGGGGTTTGCTGCAACTGAGATCAAGAGGATATTGAAGCTCGGGGAAGGGGAAATCAGGGAAAGCTGGGAGGCTGCGGAGGTGGACGGATCGGGAGAGCTCTCAGCCATTCCTTGAGCAGGCAAGGGGGACCACAGGCCAATTCTGGTTCCCGGGAAGTGAGATGAAAGGTACTGAGGTCAGCTGGGGTGCTGCCGGGGACTCCGCTTCCCAAGGGACTAGTGCTCTGGGAAAACCCAGCAGACGGAGAGCCCAGCTCCAAGTGGGAAGGGTGTGGAGACCGGCCCCCATCTAACTGCAGAAGGAGCACCGTGGCCATAGCAGTTCCGAGAAGAGGCAGAACCGGCCTGCCGATCGCGGCGCGCGCACGGAGACAGCAGAGTGGGGACAAACCTGGAACAAGGACTGACGCGACCTCACGCTGAGCTCGGCTCCCTTCGAGGACGTCTCGTTCACCTGACACGTCCACGGAAGTTCGCCGCAAGGACGACGTAAGACAGAGGCTCTCGTGGGTGCCTGCCCGGAACCAGGGCATTCTGCTGGACTGTCTCCCATCTTCTTCCCTGGTTTCCCTGGTCTCTTAGCCCACTTTGGTGCTGGATGTTAAGTCCTCATCTCTTGGTTTGTTCTTACATAAGGCAGGGGAGAGGTTTAGGATAAGCCTGGCTTTGATCCCAGCCGCAAAAGGGAGGTGTGTTTATTGACGATGCCTTCCTTTCCTGCCGACATTTCGGCCTCCAGGACGTTCTCTGCTCTTTGAAACCCCAGCATCTGCCGTTGCACCTGTAACATGGCGGCTCCTTGTTTGAATCAATGAAGGAACAAGGGAATGGATGAATCAGGCATCGCACGAGACACTACAAGCTTCACAAGAGCAACAAGGAATGTGGTCTGTGTTGCTTCTCGTTGAATTCTATGCCTGGTGCACGATGGGCATTTGATACCTTTTGCTGGATGAATGAGAGGTTCACCTCTGTCTTACCAAACATGGACCTTCTCCCTTTTTGCTGATTCCCATAGTGTTTGACCCGGGAGAGGCTTCAGAGATGAACAGGTCCCGCCCGGGGCATTATTTTAGAGACTGGAAAATGCGACCCGGTGAAGGCAATGACCTTGCTCCCGCACACATGCCCATGTAGGAACCAGAACGTGGGGACTCTGGCTCCCAGTTCGGGCCTCTTGCCTCCCTACTTGCCATGTGTTCATGAACGTGAACCTAGCCGGTAGATCAGGCCTCCAGAGTCCCATTCGCTCAGAGCTCAGCCCGCTCCAGAGCCACGAAACTCCCCAAGCACTAGACTCAGGCCAGTCTGCTCCTGTTTCTCAGCCAGTGGGTCACGCAGGCTGGGCAGCAGGTGCAGAGCAAGGCCAAAGCCAGAGCAGGAATTTGAGCTGAAATAGCTGTTTTCCCTGAGCTGTCTTACCCGGATAGCCGACTGCTCACTCTCCTAGGGGCCCCAGGAGACTTTGGTACACGTATTGCTCTGCCCGTCAGGGGCTTTTCCTCACGTTGAGCTCCCTGGGCACGCCTCCTCCGTCCTTCACACAGGCAGCTGCCACCGAAGGAAATACACACACTGCCTGGCCGCCTCCCCAAGTGGGACAGCCCAGCTCAGCAGTGCTGGCTTCAGACCACCTGGGTTTGAAATTGGCTCTGCCACCTCCAGCCAGCAAAACTCAGGGCCAGAGATCAACCTTCTCCGGGCCTCCGTGTCTCATCTATAATAAGGTCTGGGGGAATAAAGGAACAGAAAACACGGGAGCGGATGGAACACCATGCCCGGCGTGTGGTAGGCAACCGGCAGAAAAATGTCAGGGACTATCGGCAAATGCTCCGATGGGGGGGGGGGGTGGTGACTCTGTGCAGAGCTTAGAGCTCCTGCAGTCAGACTTCCTGGTTTCAAAGGCCAGTTTGGCTCCAGGTCCTCTGTGGGTCCTTTAGCTGACTTCTCCATCTCTCTGCGCCTCAGTATCCTTATCAATAAGACAAGGGTGACAATGGGGCTATTTCATTGGGTTTCTGTCCGATTCAAATGCGTTAATTCACAGAAGCACTTAGAACCGTTTCTGGCACAAGGGAGGGGCTAAACAAAACTCCCCCTCTTCCTGCTATCTAGGTTTAAAAGCGTTTAGGAAAGCCAGATTGTTCCGACTGAAAGCCTTGAGCTGCAGACTCGTGCCGGCACCGAGACACCGGTGCTAAGGCCCAGCTTATTGGCTGGTAATCTCATTTGTTTGTCCTTGCTGTCCCCAAGCGCAGCCCACAGCCAGCGGAGCACGGGGCTTGTACGATGCTCACAAGCCAGGCGTGCTGGGCGGTGACTTCTCCACCGCAGGCTCTAAATGGCTGCCAGCAGCGAAATTACATTTGTATTGATCTAAAGAACATTTTATTGATCAAAAGCAGAGAAAGAAACCTTTGAAACACAAGCCCATTATTTTAACAATTCGTTGCCAGGAATAGGAAGAGGCAAAGGCTGCTTTTCCGTCCCTTTTTGGTGAGCTGGACTTCCCAGGTCGGAGACGGTCCGGAGACCTACCCTCCGTGAACACCTCATCATGTCACCATCTCATCTGGTCTCCAGCTGTCCAGCCCCCTGTTCCTCCTCCGTATCTGTGTCCCCTCCCTCCTTGATCTCACCGGCTGAACTGAAACACAGCTGTCATCCTCTGTGCTCCTGAGTCCTTCTGAGCGGTTGGGGGTAACGGTGAAGGCTACTGATTGCCAGGATATCTGTAGGAAGTGCTCACAGACTGTCCTGTCAGGCGTGGAGCACAGATTCTTCTGACGTTACTGTCCACCATTCTCCCTGGTACGGAAACCCAAGTTCAGTGGCCAGGAGCTCATTGGATAGGGAAGGCATAGGAGCTTTACTCAGAAAGCTGGCTGCCTGGGGAGAAAGCAGACTCTTGTCCAAAGGCCGACTCTGTAGCTTCTGCCTGGCCAAGGGGTTTTTAAAGGAACATAGGGCAGTTAATCAGTAAAGGAAGTAGAGAGGTCCCTAACGTTTCTTGATTATGTGCAGACTTGATGGTACCAGCTACAGACATTATCTCAGCGTTTGAAGGTTGTGCAAGGGGGTTTGGTGATGTGCAGAAAGGCTCTCTTCTTTTTTTTAGCAAAGAATGCATGATCTATAGATACACAAAGAAAGGCTTAGTTAATCAACCACATGGGCTAAGAGTGGTGGTGAAAGCTTGAAGACTACTAGCTTGGCCAGAGGGGCCAAGGCAGCTTCCTCCCCATGCCTATCTCTGGACCTGGCTTCATTAACCTTCATTAAACTAAATTGACATTGAAGTGAATTATACAGGAAACTCAGGGCCACTAGGTGGAAAATACTCAGAAAGCAGTAGTCGCTACAGCAATTTCCAGAATGATTTAATAAAGTCAGAGGGTTTGAACCCTGTGCCCAACCTCATAGGGAACCCAAATATTTGTTCTCACTTCCTACCCTCGGCGAGCTGAACATTTAGCCTGAGAAAGGAGAAACCCACACTGAGGGGTGAATCACAGGAGACAGGATTTATAATTATAAGATGGGCACAAGAATTCAGTGGGGAAAGAAGTCTCTTCAATAAATAGTGCTGGGACAACTAGGTATTCACATGCCAAAGAATGAAGTTGGACTCCCTACCTCACACCATATACAAAAATTACCTCCCCAAGGATGGAAGATCTAAGTGCAAGAGCTAAAACTATAGAAGTCTTAGAAGAAAATATGGGTGTAAATTTTCATGGCCTTGGATTAGTAATGGTTTCTTAGATTTGACACCCAAAGTACAAGCAACCAAAGGAAAAAAAAATTGGACTTCATCAAAATTACAGTCATTTGTGCTTTAGAGGATACCTGTAGAATGGAGGAAAATATACTCAAGTCATGTATCAGATGAGAGTTGAGTAGAGAGAATATATAAAGAACTCTTACAGCTCAAAAATAAAAAAAGATATATAACCCAATTTATAAATGGGTAAAGGACCTGAGTAGACCTTTCTCCAAAGCAGATGAGCAAATGGACAATAAACACATGAAAAGATACCCAATGTCATTAGTCATTCGGGAAATGCAAGCCCAAAGCACATTGAGATACCACTTCACACTCACTAGGATGCTTACACTAAAAAAGACAGAAACTCTGGGGCACCTGGGTGGCTCAGTCATTGGATGTCTGACTTCAGCTAAGGTCATGATCCTGGGGTTCTGGGATCCAGCCCCACATCAGGTTCCTTGTTCTGCAGGAAGCCTGCTTCTCCCTCTCCCACTCCCCCTGCTTGTGCTCCCTTTTTCGCTGTGTGTGTGTGTCTCTCTCTCTCTCTGTCAAATAAATAAATAAATAAATAAATAAACAAATAAATAAATAAATAAATTTTTTTAAAGGCAAAAGCTCCAAGTATTGGTGAGGCTGTAGAAGAACTGAAATTCTCATCCACTGCTGATGGGAATGTAAAATGGTGCAGCAACTTTTGGGGAAAAAAAGCCTGGTTGTTTCTCAAAAAGTTAAACATGGTGTTAACCACATAGCAAAGCAATTCCGCTCTTAGATATGCACCCTAGAGAGCTGAAATACATTCACACAAAAACTTGTCACATGCATGGTCATATCAACGTTACTCATAATATGCAAAAGGTGATAACGCAATGTCTGCCAACTGAAGAATGGATAAATGGAAAATGATTTTCATATCATACAGTATTATTTAATAATATTTACTTATTAAATATTTATTTACTAAAAAAGAAATACTGATGCCATAACATAGACAACCTTGAAAACATTATGCTAAGTGTAAGAAGTCAGCCACGAAAGGCTACATAGTCTATGATTTCATTTTCATTTGTGAAGTGTACGTTGAGAATTCCCAGATTCTCAGAGACAGAAAGTAGATCAGTGATTGCAAGGGGCTGAGGGAGGTGTGTAGAGGAAGCAACAGCTCAGTGAGGACTGTGTTGCCTTTTGGGCTGATGAATTTAAAAGGGTGAATTTGGGGGTGCCTGAATGGCTCAGTCATTAAGCATCTGCCTTCAGTTCAGATCATGATCCTGGTGTCCTGGGATCGAGCCCTGCATTGGGCTCCCTGCTCGCTGGGAAGCCTGCTTCTCCCTCTCCCACTTCCCCTGCTGTGTTCTTTCTCTCGCTGTGACTCTCTCTGTCAAATAAATAAAATCTTCAAAAAATAAAATAAAAGGGTGAAGTTTACAGCATGTGGATTGTATCAGAGTTTTAAAAAAGAGCAGCACAGACCCAGGTTTCTTTGGGTGATAAGCTGAAGGAGGGACCAGTTTGGCCAGGATGTAGCTGACAAAGGGGTCTGTCCCTATCCCTGGAGTCTCACCCTAAGGCCAGCAGACCCCAAGATGACTCTTGTGACCCAGAGCACAGGGAGGCCACCACTCACGGCAAATGGGGATCTCTCAGCCCAAAGCTGTTGAGTCCTCGGTGCACTTTTTACCTTCTGTTTTTGAGTTCCCATCCCTCTTGGAGAAGAGAAGCAGAAACCGCTGACAAGTCTGGAAATTGGAAATGTAAATGAAAAAGGGATTCTCCCGGGAGAGTCTGGCTGTGCCGCACCTCCCCCACTCAATCACAGCGTGCCGCAGAGGCTCCTGGGCCCAGGAGCTGGAATGGTTCACCATCCATCTCTCTCTCAGACAACGCCAAGTGGCCCTGGGTGTTCTGCCAGAAGGAAGCAGTAGTGGCTGGCTCTTAATGTCCAACGCCAAGTGTGTTAACTGATGGGTCCCTGTCTCTGTTACCTCTAGATGGAACAGAGAGCCACCGTCTGGGCCATGTTTTTGAACCTGATTGGCAGGTTGCTGTGGTTTAGGGTGGACACCCGCTCAAGAATCAATGGAATGGGCTGGGTCTATTCACAGTGGCGTAGGGTGAGTCCTGCAGGTACCCTCTGGGCAGCAGCAAGCAGGTTAGCCATGTTCCTGGAGACCAGGTAAGCAGGGACCTTCATTTCACAGATGCTCAGAGAGGCTGTGTGACTTGGCTGAAGGGACAGAGCTCATGGCCAGCAGATCACGGGCTGGAAGTCAGATCTCCTGTTCCCACATTTATTATCTAACAACTTGGTCCCCTCTTCTTCTCAAACGACAGATTGAATGACTCTTGGTCTTTTGGCTATGTCCCTCCGGAACCCCAGAGAATCTGTCTCCTCTTCCTTCCCCTCCTCCTGTCTCTCACTTTCTTTCGTGTCTCACAGAACCGAGTAAAAATCTGTCAAGGCACCGCATACAGTTCCAGGAATAATGAGACACCTCCCCCCCCCCTTCGATACAGCCTAACATCTCACCTGTTTCCCCAAATTTCTAGAAAATTCGAGAGACAAATCTATATAGAGTTTCTCTATGACATTTCATAGACGAATCAACGTTATTACAATCACCACCTGGAATTCATTGAATACCTACGGAACATCGGGTCACCGAAAAACTCCATAGCCAGGGGTCTTTTGTAATCCCGGGTCACCGCACGCAAGTTAATTTCAAGGTTGGTTAAGGAAAACACTCCCTCTCCTTCTCATTGCTAGAGCAGGACTCAGGTCCTTTTTGGACTGGAGCTTTTGAGGAAGGAATATGACATCATTGTCGCCTGTGGACCTCCTCAGCCACAAGTAGTTCTGGGAAGATGCTGTTCATGATTTTTCTTTACTGGTTTCCGAAGCGTCCATGGAAACCCAGAGCTGGCTCGCACACCTGCGTAAGACTCCAGATAACCTTAAGTTTCTCCCCTGATTCCCTGATCTGTTCTTTTTCTCTCAATGTCCCACTTCAAGCCTAGCCTCCCTTAGCCCCTATCCAAAATGGCTCGTAAAGGCTTCCTGATTCTCTAAGGGAGATGGGGTCCTTCTCTCTTCTGCATCTTCTTCTCTTTGGGGCATCAGCAGGGTTAAAAAAGGCAGGTAAATCCCAGGGCTTTAAGCATTCTGATGGGCTTAGCACAACCTGCTTAGGGTGAGAAACTGAGGCACAGGAGGGCTCAGAGTGCAGGGAATTTGGTTTCCAGTGATGTGAAGCCTCAGTGCAAGGCCACTGAGCAGGGAGAGGACTTTCGCCCCTTCCTGTGGAAGGGAGCACAGAGAGGAGGGGTTTCTAGGTGGCTACTCAGGGTTTGAAACTCAGGACCCAGGACCCTCACTGAGCTGTGAGTCCCCGGCGGAGTGAGGTGAGTACAACCCGTTGATGTCAGCTCAGGGCCTGGGGCTCTGGAGAGGACTCTGCACCTGCTCCCTCCTCCTGGTGCTTCTCAGGCTGGAAACCCTTGTGTAGGAGCTCTGGATCCCATCAGAACGGAATGGACTGAGTGTTGGTCTGGGCTGGGCCCAGAATTTGTGCGAGCTCTTTCTCTAAACCCTTCTCCAGAAATTCAGGGATCCTAGACCCCTCCCCTTCTCTGTCTTCTACCCAATCAACCAGGACAGGAGGATAGGAACCATTCAGATTACATAATGCTGTACAGAGGAACCCCGTGGTCCCACGCCCGTCTACCCATTCATCCTTACCAACCCCTGTTCTCTCTCCTGCAATTTAGGCTTCAGATACTTTCCAGTTCTCTTGGTCTCAACACGCTGTGCTTTCCCAAGTCCCCATGCCTCCGCCCGGCTGACAATGGCTTGCCCCTTCTGGCCACCGTAGAAGATGCTGTCCTGCCCCATCTATAGCCCACAGACCTTAAACTTGTTAGTGTGTCTGTCGGCCTTGCAGTGGCCGGAGATCTGCAACTGTGTCTGTGGACTTTGCCGGGGCCAGGCACGGCCACTCTGTCTGCGCACGGCAGGCTGAAGAGCTGAGCCCTCGACCTTCCCCACCAGGAGGATAACTCAACGTCGACGCGCGTGTACGTTCCCAGCATCCTTGGCTCTCAGGTGAGATAATTCTGAGACAGGTGTTTGGTACCGCTTCCCAGAGTTTCTGACTTAATAATACATCCTCACAGGTTGTCTTGTCTTGTTTTTATCCATTCCCTATTCTCTTTCCTGTGTGCATGCATTTCCCGAGTAAACTTCTCAGCCTTAGGGTGCCTGGGTGGCTCCGTCGGTTAAGCCTCTGCCTTTGGCTCAGGTCATGATCTCGGGGTCCTGGGATTGAGACCCACGTCGGGCTCTCTGCCCAGGGGGGTGCCTGCTTGTGCGCATGCTCTCTCTCTCTCAAATAAATAAATAAAATTTTAAAATAAATAAACTTCTCATCCTTAAATCTTTGCTTTAGATTCTATTTGTAGAGTGAATCCAATCTCAGACACAAACGAATGCTCTCAATGATCTCATACTTAGAGTCTCTACTGAAATATCGCTTCCTTGAAAGATTTTTCCAGGCAGTCAGGGTTCTGTCCTCCGTATGCCGAGACTCCTGTCTGCATAGCCCCATCGGGGACCACGTTATACTAGTTCCTAACTGCCTGTTTGCCTTACAGGGTCATGCCACCATACTTTGCCCCCCGGAAGTCAGGGACAGTGTGTGACCCTTCTTTCTGTCTATAACACCTTTCCACCACTCCCCCATTGCGTGGGTATTAGCAATGAGTTTGTGATTTTGCCCAAAGAGTTGGCAGGTATCACGGGTCAGAGGAAAGAGCACTGAATATGGAGTCAAGAGACTGGCTGGGGGGTCCTCCTCTGTCAAGACATGACTCGTGTGACCAGAGGCAAGCTTCCTAACCATCCGTGATCTCTTCATGTGGGAGATGTAGGTTAGAGGCCAGGTTTCCATGGTGGCCTCCTCCATAGTTAATAGAAGGTTAAAAAGAGCCTTCTCTTTGGCACACCACCAAAGACACCACTCACCGAGGTTTGGGCGTCCATCCTGAGGACGGACCACCCACCCACACCCTCCCATATTTACTCTTCTTCCTCTAAGGTATGGAAAGGAAGTTCCCCAAATCTCCAGAGCTGGGTCAGCAAGTCTGGTGTCTCCCAGTGGTGATGGCTTCGTGCTCCAACGGAGCCACCAAACCCAGTATAACTTTCCCTTCCGTGTAACTCTCAGTAGCAATGGGAAGGGAGCTTTTCTCTCCCCCCTCCCCCCTCCTTCCTTCATTAGTCATGACTCATTAATTGCCACTGGTGAATGAGTTTTATTCTAATTTTCATGATCTAATTCAGAGATGTTTTCAGCTAAAGATCAGGATATAGGCTTTTGGCTTAGCTAATGAAATATCTAATGAATTTGCATTAGTGACAATTACAGACAGGACACCTAGGAGGGAAGGGGCAGTCGCAGCCCTCAGCTGATTCCACTTGCTAATGGCTCCTTGAGGGAAAAAGCACAGCCTTTGTGCTCATGTCCCTAATGGAGGACAACGTTCTGGAGACTCGTGCTAGAAGGAGGGGCTGGAATGAGACCCATTTTGTCTTTCTCTTCCTCTGTTTCCTGCTGTAGTTCTGCCTTCAAACCAAGCCATGATGTGAAGTGTGATTTCAAAGGTGAAGGTTACCTCCTCAAAATGGGATGGATTCATACCCTTGCAGGACAGTGAGATGATTTTATGAACAACAACAGCAACAACAACAAAAAACAACACCATCTGGATCTAGAATAATGACCCAGCAAGGAGGGCAGCCTCCTTCCCTAATCCGATGGGAATCTAAAGCAAACAACGACCCCAGAAAGTCGGTGAACATCTGAAATACCGTCTCAGAATCCATGCTTCACTTCCCTATAGCGGGGTCTGTGACTCGGCAGGGCTCGTCTATGGCTCCCACAGTCTCCTGGCTTTGTCTCATACGGCGAAAACATCAGCTGAAGCCAGCAAAACCTGGAGGAGAGAAGTTTTATATTGTTGGTTTGCTTCGTTTTTTTAAACCAGCGAGCGTAATCATTTGGTGTTGACAGCTTTTATGGCATCTGTTGCATGCCGAGCTAGCAGGTCCAAGCAGAGTCTAAAACAGGAAGTCTAGGCAAGTTCAGGCATAATTTGGGGGCAGGAGTGGCAGCCCCCAGTTCAGCTGAATGCACACCGACACGCCCGCTCCCAGTGGCTCCCGTCTCCCCGCCAGCACTCCCAGAGATCCCGGGTAGAAGAAGGGCCATCCTCCGCAGTTCCCAAGAGAAGGGCAGTCACCACTTTCGGGAATGCGAGTTGTGTCTTAGACTGATTTTCTCTTCTTCGTCCTTCCTCCCATCTATAATTTACTTTGACTTGCTTGTCAGGCCATCTCCACTGACCTCCTTGGGTCTTTTTCTGGCTTCCTGACTGGGCAATCTTCCACACTAGAAGGTGAAAAATGCTTCCTTTATTCTCCTGGGGGTTCCTCAATCTTCGTCTTTCTGAGTGTCTGGTTGGGGCCAGTTCTTTCCAGGAGTCTGACAGCTTTATGCACCAGCTAATGCTTCTCGTGTAACCTCGGGTGCTTTTTCATGGTCAGAGGGACGCTCTCTTGAATTTAAGAGGTCGGGATGGTGGAGCAGGGGACCTAGTACACGGGGGAAGGTAAAAATTACTACTCCCTTCAGGAAGCTGTCATATATTTTTCAGCCCCTGGTGACCATGGCAGTGAGGAGGACTGCGTCTTACATATCTCCGCTGCCTCAGCACTTAGCATAGCCCTTGGAGCACACGGTCGGGGCCAGAAGTGTGTGTGAAATAAATAATGCATTAATGAATGAATTTCAGACTGTCTTCTCCATGGCAAGAAAGCTGGAGAAAGACCACCCTCCACACTGAGGTCCTAGGGTGCCTGGGTATCTCTGTCGGTTAAGGGTCCAACTCTTGATTTTGGCTCAGGTCATGATCTCAGGGTCGTGGGATCGGCACAGAGTTTCCTGGTTCCTCTCCCCCTACTCCTTCCCACTTGGGTGCCCTTTCTCTCTCAAGTTAAAAAGTAAAATCTTAAAAGAAAACCCTGAGGTCCCATCCCTAGGGGAACACGGAATTAGAGTCTGGGATATGGAGACCCAATTTGGGATTGATATTGTGACCTTAAGCCATTCTGTTCAAGAAGGACGTTGGTGATCGTCAACGCAAAGCCCATCTTCATTACCCCAAAAACATATCAAAGCTTTGCCTCCAGAATGTCCCTT
Organism: Mustela erminea; assembly: GCF_009829155.1. Taxonomy (NCBI): domain Eukaryota; kingdom Metazoa; phylum Chordata; class Mammalia; order Carnivora; family Mustelidae; genus Mustela; species Mustela erminea. Next base: position 35,817,015 of record NC_045633.1, read on the forward strand.
GCTCTTTCAAATGTACACTTCATCTCAGAGGAGTAGAATGGGCATTGGAAAGCTACAGTCATTCTGGAATGTCCCACTGGAAGGGGACACAGTGGTCCAGGCAACAGGAAGGCATCCTGCCTCCAAAAGGAAGTCTGTCCAAACAGTGGAGTGGCCTGAAGCAGCTCTGAGTGTGTGCAACTGGGCTGAGTCTTAGAAGAGAAACCACCATGTCCTTTTATGTTGTCATTGGGTTGCTGGTGACGGCCCCAGTCCATTTTCACCTCCTCCCTAGGGTAATCTGCTTCATCCTGGCCTACAGAAAGGATTGTGTCCTTTCTGGTCACGGGTGACCAGGTGGGGACCAAGGTGATCTCTGAAGGGCCCCACCACAACCTTTGTTCTCCAGCAAGTTTTCCACAAACAGCTTTGAACCACAAAATGATGACCGATGGCCCATTGGGTAGCTCCTGGCTCTGCTGGCCACTGGCCACCTGTTCCATCGGAGTTCAGCTGTCTTCCGCGACTCTCCATCTCTCACACATGCATCTGAGAAGGGTCTTCTACACCCTCTCCTCTCCATCCTGCACAAAGGAGCCATCCAAGGTGAAGCAATACAGACAGACACGTGGCTCTCCCCACCTCCTTGGCTGTGTGTGGGTAGGGTGGGGTCTATCTTAGGAGGACAGCGACACCTCGCTGACACTGTCCCTGGGTCTCCGAGTCCTTTGACCTTCTTTGGATTATCAGAATGCTGAAAAGCCCCATTTTACTCTGCATTAAAATCCAGTTTTCTCCTTGGCTAGCTCTCCATTAGCTCAGGGCCTGGGAGGAGCAGCCTGAGGTCTGGATGGTCTCTGCGGGTGTTGGGGAGATGGTCCTGACTGTGCCCCTCACCTCCCACCCCAACCATGGCCTTAGCCCCTTCTTCACTCTGTTGACAGCTTCTTTTAAGGATGTTCAACAGCCCACCTCAACCATTCCCTGGGGACAGCAAACCGAAGCTGGCACATCTTCAGTTCACCTTCCCCCACCCCACCCCGTGTTTTCAAAATAAGGGACTTTACAACAACAGAAAAAGAGGGGAAAGAACTGATTTCAGAATAAAGAACAGTAACCGGGACAGAAAATACTAAGCGATGCTTCACTGATAAGTTTATCATAATGGTCACATTTTCCCATTTTCCATGTAACCGGTAAAGACTGCATCACACGTGATGGGCGTTCACGGCACTGTTCACTCTGTCGCTGAAAGCCCCCAGCACCCCCGTGGGTGCAGATCAGGGCTGGGCGAGCGGCTCAGTGCAGCGAGTGCAGACCTCACAGAATCCCGAAGAAGTTTCAGAGTCCCCAGATGTTACATCGAACGCAACCACAGCACGATCAGCAAACATCAGGACTTGGTACGGCGCCATTTATAGACCTGCTTCACTCTTCCCCACGTTTCCTCTTCTGGTCCAGAATTTCATCCAGGGCCGCACACTCTGTTTCGCCGTCTGTCTCTGTATCCTCATCTCATCCTTCAGGCTCCTCTACGATTCTGCTGCTATTGTTACGGCTATTCCTGTTCTCCTGAAACCCTCCATCTTCTTCATGATCAAACAAACTAGATTGTCTCACAGAATTTGCCTCCTCGCCTCGATAGGCATTGAATTGGGTCTTTGTTGCTGTTTGCATAGGCGGTGATTACACAGGGCACGTTTGCGTGGGGTACCCCGATCTGACCTTCTGGAAGGTAAGCTCCTGATTAAGTCTCCCCACCCCCCGACCCCTTGCGGAGCCCTTGAATCTCAGCACAGTAACATATTGTGTTGTGTGCACACACCCAGGGCAATGGCAATGCAAGGGAGATGCTGTGGGAACAAGCCTCGTCCTGTACCTGGCTGAACTCCAACCGAGCTGACTCCCCAGACATCACCAGTTCTCACCCAGATAAACAGGTCCCAGAGAGGCACTGCCTCCTGCAGGGGTAGCATTGGGGGAGCAACCAGGAAGGGGAGAGGGCGTGGAATCCCGGCTGAAGTCTGCTTCCCGTACTCACCTCCCTGCTACAGGCTGTACCTGCCCGCCAAGGGTGCTTTTCCCCAATCAGCACAAAGGTGCCAGTGTCCACTTTGCTCCGCCAGGGGCACTGAGCCCAGAGCAATGGGTCAGGGAGCCAGCCGCTTTCATACAGGACTCCCAGAGGCGGTGTGAATGATTCAGAGGAAATGTGCCACCGCTGAGAAGGCGTCTCTAAGCGTGGAGGCAGGTGGGGCCACCTGGAAAGCCGTCATCACACAGGAAGGTGACGAACACAGAGGTGGTCCCACATGCATTTCCTCCGCTGGGAGGGGTGACAGGCCCAGCCCCCTGCCCACCGCTCTCGCAGTAGCAAGCACTTTATTCGGCGCCTTTACTTGGTTAACGTTTCTTTTTCACCATCGAGGCAGTCACTGCTCATTAAAGGAAATTCTGAAGATAAGAAAAAGCGAAGGTCTGAACCAAAATAATTAATTATTGCTGCCCCCACCGCCGGAGAGCAGAACTAATCCCTGCTCGTGTTTCGTGCTCAGCTCTTGAACGGAACTCTTCAGTATTACGGACGGTTTTCTTAACGTTGGGATGATGATACACGATCCTGCTTTGAAACATTCTATCAAATCATGGATGTTTGCTGTTATTTGCCAGTCAATGTATTACACCAATTAGGTATGATTTCCTCGATTTTAATATCTGTGTGATGTTTCACTGAAAGATTATTCAATGGGTTCTGTAACCTTTGCATTGTAGCTGGGCCTTCATGGGATCTTTAACGCTTATCATTAAAAATTATACTTTCCCCTAATTTATGATTATTCTCCTAAAATTCTAGAAGTGCTACTACTTAGTTAAAGGCCACTCATATTTTGAGAATTATGCTTTACCTTTTCACTATTTCGTTTACTTCATTCATTCATAAATTCATTCTTGTGTGTGTGTGTGTGTGTGTGTGTGTGTGGTTTTACTGGGTTCCAAGCATGTTTCAGAAGCTGTGCTTGGAACTGTGCATTCATTAGGGGGAAAAACACACACACACACACATATGTATATATATACATACATACTATAGAAGGAGTTCTATGATCATGTTAATTAACACAACCATCAGCTACATAATTATCCTTTTGTGTGTGTGTGAGAGAATACGTAAGATCTGCTCTCTTAACAGATTTCAGTTGTACAATACAATATTATTAACTATTGTCATAAGGCTGTGCATTAGAGCCTCAGAACTCCTTCATCTTATAACTGAAAGTTTGTATCCACTTACCAACCTCTTCCCACCTCTCCCACCCCACCAGCCCCCCTTGCAACCACCATTTTGTTCTGTGTCTACGAGCTCACCTTTTTTTGGTGGGGGGAGATGGTGATTCCACATATAAGTGATGCCATGCACTTCTGGTCTTTTCTGGCTTATTTCACTTAGCATAATGCCCTCTAATTTCATCCACGTTGTCCTAAATGGCAGGATTTTCTTCTTTTGGGGGACTAAATGACATTCTCTTGTCTATAGACAGGCCACATTTTCTTCATCCATTCAACTGCTGATGGGCACTTAGGTTGTTTCGGTATCTTGGCTGTTGTAAATTGTGCTGTAATGAATAGAGGAGTACAGATCCCTCTTCCATATCATAAATTCATTTCCTTTAGATATATACCCAGTAGTGGAATTTCTTAGATCAGAGGGTGCTTCTATTTTTAATTTTTTAAGGTGACTCTGAAGTTTGGTTCCCACCAGCAGTGCCCAAGGGCTCCCTTTCTCCACACCCTTGCCAACATTTATTATCTCTTATCTTTTTTTTATAATAGCTATCCATAAATGTGAGGTGATATCTCCTCATGGTTTTGATTTGCATTTGCCTGATGAAGAATGATGAGTATCTTTTCATGTGGCTGTTGGACATCTGTACGTGGTTTTTGGGAAAAATGTCTACTCAGGCCCTCCACCCATTTTGTTGTTGAAATGTTTTATTTTATTATTATTATTTTTTAAGGATTTTATTTATTTGTCAGAGAGAGAGGGAGAGGGGGGAGAGAGAGAGGCGAGCGTGCAAACCAGGGGAGCAACAAGTAGAGGGAAAAGCAAGGAGCCTGATGAGGGGCTCAATCCCAAGACTTTGGGATCTTGACCTGAGCCAAAGGCAGACGCCCAACCGACTGAGCCACCCAAGCATCCCAGCAACATAAATTATTATCTTGCAGTTCTGGAGGCCAGATCCTGGGCTAAGACCAAGTTGTTGGCAGAGCTGTATTCCTTTCTGGAGGCTCTAGGGGATAATCCATCTCCTTGACATTTCCACTCTCTGGATGCTTGTCTGGATCCCTTGGCTCATGTCCCCTTCCATTTACAAAGTCATCAAGGGTGAGTAAGATCTTTCTTATGATGTCATTCCTGCATTTCTCACTGTTCTGCCTCTCTCTTTCCTATTTAAGTACCCACATGATTACACAGCACCTACCTGATACTCCACGATAATCTCCTTATGTTAAGACACATCCATCAGCACCCTTAATTCCCCTTTGCCATGTAACATACCATTTTAACACATTTCAGAAAGTAAGATGTGGACGACTCTAGATGGCCATTATTCTACCTACCTCCAGTCTCCAAAGATTTAAATCCCACATATAAAATACATTCACCCTTCCCCAAAGCTCTCAACCCATCACTGTTGCTTTGGCCAACGAGCCAGTGGCAAACGGGACTCAGCACAGATACTGAACAGCATCTGTGTACTGTTAACTTGCACTCCTGCTATTCTGAGAAGTCTGAGCTGTCCGGGAACAAGGCTGGTAGATGATGAGAGATTCAGGGCCAAGTCATCCTTGGTGGTCCGGTCAACCACCAGAGGCAGAATCTGACCAAAAGTTGTTACCTAGACAGATAGATACCCATGCATGTGTCAATACATCAAACCCAACAGCTAGATAGTGGGGAAGAGTGTATGTTGAGAAACTGGGGAACTGGGGACAGACTAGGAACCCATTTTAATGCTTGGTAAGGCATGTAGCCATTGTGTTTTATGCAATGAAAGGCAATAGCCATTTTCTTTCGAGATGGACAGTGACAAGATGAACAAGGACTGCCAAAACCTTTTTCTCTCTCTCTGCCCACACTTTGCTACCTACCGTCACGCTGGGGGTCACTGTTGGTGTTTCATAAAGAACTGCTTACAAGCCAGGCAGGACAGAGTCCTGTGGAATGGTGTTTTCAGGTCCTTTGTCATTCTGCTGCTCTTAGCAGCTGTTATTTTCCATCTTTATTAATTCACGTGTTGCTTTGAGTTATGGTGTCAGAAATTCTTACCTGACTTCAGTTTTACTCTCTGTCGCTTTGCTCTGCCCCCTTTTAGCCCCCTTCAAAGGATGCACCTGTTCTCTGCTTGTCTTTGCGAGGATTCCCTGAAATAGCTCCAGACTGTGAAATGCATCTCTATCGATTTCTGGAGAATTCAATCAGTAGAAAACCAGCCTAGACCCCATGTGAAGTTTGCCTGTCCTCATCTTCCCTCTGTAATCAGGGACACTTCATCTTTTAAAGATCACTTATCTAAAATGTAAGGTTCAGGGGCACCTGGGGGGGGGTTCAGTGGGTTAAGCATCTGACTCCTGGTTTCGGCTCAGGTCGTGAACTTGGGGTCCCGAATTGAGCCCTGTGTCAGGCTCCACATGCAGCACAGAGTCCCCAGCTCTCACATTCATGGTTCATCCTCCAGTGGTCACCATCTTCATTCAAGGATGCCAATGAATTAAAAATATTATCAGAAAACGATAATTGACCTTGAGTATGAAAGTATTAACCAGAGACAATCAATCCCTTTCCCAGATTTAGTAAACACTTAGACATATTAAGTGTCCCTTAAGGAGTAATTAAAGAACTTGGCTCTTTTGTTGCAAACACACATCATGAAGGGTCAGACACCACGTGCACATCTGGCAATTGCGGGGGAACATGAGCCAAATGGTGGACATTGAGTATGTCCAGCCAATACTCCCTGGTAGGCGACTATGGCGTCTCCAAGCACGACGTTCTCTTAAAGCCAATTCAGGGAGTAACACCGTCTGCCCCCGAACTGCTTCTTCATTGCTTCTTTGGGCTGATTCTTTTCCGTTGCATCTGTTGTAATGACAATAATAGTAAGAATTTATGACGCATCTTGCAAAATTTCTTTCCATACGTGACAACCATATGGGCTGGCATCAGAAGGGTGTGATGACGCAGACTTTACTTCACAGTGGTCAGTATTGGGAAATACTGTGTTTTTAACGGCTACCCTGAGGAATCATTGACCTGTGGTGACCTGCACACATTTAAGGATACAGTCTGATAATTGGTGACTCGCGTATACACCCACGAAACCATCGCTGCAGTCAAGATAGGGAATATCTCCATCGCCCCTCCATCCTCCTGAGCCTCTCTGTCCCAATTCCTCAGTCCCAAGCACCTCACCCTTGCCTGGCAACCCCTGATGTTTCTGTCACTGTGGATTAGTTTGAATTGTTTTGAATTTTAAACAAACGGAAGCATACAGTACCAGGCTCTCAGCATAATTACTGTGAGATTCTTGCATTGGATAGAGGTATCAATAGTTCATTCTGTTTTACTGCAATGTAGTATTCCACTGGAAGGAAGAATCACAGCTTGTTTCATCCACTCACCTGCTGTCGGATGTTTGCATGGATTCGAGTTATTGGCTACTATAAATAAAGCTGTTACGAACAGTTGCACACAGATCTTCATATGGTCAAACGATTCTGCTTCCCTTGGATAAATACTATGGATCATATGGCAGGTGCATTTTCACTTTTTAAAGAAATTTCCCAACTGCCTTCCCGAGTGGCTCAACCATTTTGTATCCCAAGCAGTTCAGGAGAGTCTCAGAATTTCAAGCTTTATTATAAAGCTGTGATCACCAAGACAGCATGGTACTGGCATAAAAACAGACACGTAGACCAGTGGAACAGAGTAGAGAGCCCAGATATGGACCCTCAACTCTACGGTCAATTAATCTTCGACAAAACAGGAAAAAATATACAGTGGAAAAAAGACAGTCTCTTCAATAAACGGTGCTGGGAAAACTGGACAGCTATATGTAGAAGAATGAAACTCGACCATTCTCTTACACCGTACACAAAGATAAACTCAAAATGGATAAAATCTCTTGAAATTGAATTTAAAATATTATGATTATTTATAAGTACTCATTTCTCTGGGGAAGGGCCCATCGCCTAAATATTTGCAGCCAATATATTTCCAATATGATGTTTTCATTTTAGTTATTTTCTGTGGGTTTTTTTAAATCATTGCTGAATAAGTATCCCTTTGGTCATAATTTAAGAAAAAATAAGTTATTTATTTCGTTTTTCCACTTGACAAACTAAATCTATTAAATAAATAAATCCATGTGGAAGGTTTTCCTCCTCTCCTCGTGTCTCTTACCTCAGTGGTCTTGGCGCAGATGTCTTCAAAAGCTTCCCCTACATGTTCTGTCTGTGTGTTTGTTACGGTGCCTAAGTTTCATTTCTGCTGTCCCAAGGACTTTGGGGCTGCCTAGAGAACCTGCCTCTGCTCTCCTGCACTGACCTGAGACCTAGCCATGCTTGACCTAGACCAAGACCAGGTCTGTGGAGAGATGACTCCAAATCCCTGAGCGTTCAGTCTGGGCGGCCAAGTATATCCTTACCTCCTGAATAGGCAAAGAGCCAGCTACTGACTTGACCGGACTCTGGGTTTGGGTAGGGAACAACCTTGGTTGGCTACATTTTTGGTGGTTTCCTGACATTGGGTAGGGATGGGGGTTGGGGGAGGGGTAGTAGTCCATGGGACTTCTTCCGCATTTTCTCATGATTTTTTTTTTAATTTTTTCAATTTATTTATTTTCAGAAAAACAATATTATTTTTTCACCACACCCAGTGCTCCATGCAATCCGTGCCCTCTATAATACCCACCACCTGGTACCCCAACCTCCCAACCCCCGCCACTTCAAACCCCTCAGATTGTTTTTCAGAGTCCATAGTCTCTCATGGTTCACCTCCCCCTTCCAATTTACCTCAACTCCCTTCTCTTCTCTAACTCCCCATGTCCTCCATGCTATTTGTTATGCTCCACAAATAAGTGAAACCATATGATAATTGACTCTCTCTGCTTGACTTATTGCACTCAGCATAATCTCTTCCACTCCCGTCCATGTTGCTACAAAAGTTGGGTATTCATCCTTTCTGATGGAGGCATAATACTCCATGGTGTAGATGGACCACATCTTCCTTATCCATTCGTCCGTTGAAGGGCATCTTGGTTCTTTCTCATGATTTTAATGTGGGAAAAACCTAGCCCAACAATAGCTTATATGTCTTATATATCTATGTGTGTGTACACACACATACACGTGGCCAGTGATTGTATTATTTGGTATATATATTTGGTATAATATATGCTATATAATATGTATGTAATATACATTAATATTTGCTTTATACTTGGTACATATATATACATATATATAAAAGCAAATATTAATGTATACTGGTATATATATTGGTATACATAGAAGACACCTTTGCATCCAACATTTTGTTAGGGCCACTAAAATAAATAGCATGGGATGTATCGGGTCAGGAAACTGTTTCTCCTGAAGGTTTGAAGGAGCCTTGCCACATTTTTCCAAGAGCATTCTGGAACCTTCCAGACCAGTTTGTCCGTGCTCCTACTGTTCTACTGCTTTGGGAGAGAGTTGGGCATTATCTACTGGTCATGAGTATATTCACACCCTGTGAACTCGCAGCTCTGCTCCTGGGTAGCAGATACACACACACACATACACACACTTACACACACACATACACGCACATGCAATCCTACCCTACAGGGGACTTGTCATTACCTCCAGTTGATGGGTGAGAAAACTGAGACCCAGAGAAGTCACCGGCGTGTCCTTGTTCACTCGGATTGAGATCAAGAGACTAGGGATGGAAACTCTCCAGGACTTGGCTTCAGAACAAAGGCTCTGGCCCTGCCAGGATGCTTAGAGCTTCTGGACAGGATGATATATAGGGCAGACCTGGCAAAATGAATATGTTACATTGTAAACATCAGACAAGTCAGATATTTGTCAAAGCAAATGAATTCTACTGTGAGGTGCGAGAGGAGAGCTCTTCCTGCCCGTTACTTTCATACTACCCTTGAGTGAGCAAAGTAATTATTGGTCGAGGCAAAATCATGGCGCCTGGATAACTCATTAGCTCTTATTTGTTTAAAGTCTGATGGTGTATGACAAAAGGATTTGTTCCAGATGTCAAAGCAGCACAATAGGGTTTAACAGCCTGTGCGTTAGGAAGGGGAGAAAATCACGAGGCGTGGGGGGGGGGGGTGTCACCGAGGCAGAGAGAGAGGCTGGTGGGAGCTGGGTCAACATGGCAGAAAGCCCCTACCTGTCCTCGGGGGAAGTCGCCGCTCACTGTCCCACCTCATCCATAAATTCTTTGCTTCCAATTCTGAACGGTAATGACTTTTCCAGTCTCTGAACTTAAGCTATTTGAAAGGATTATTGAGATAAATTCCTTCTGGGATTTGGTGCTGGAAAAACATTTGATCTGAAAAAAATTAAATGTGTGTGTGTGTGTGTGTGTGTGTGTGTGTAAAATAACATAATATACTGAATTTGACGCATTTTGCTTTTTCCTTTGGTTGTCAGGAAGCTCAGACTTTAATTTCCTACTCAAGCACCGAGCTCTATAGAGCCTAACTTCCCCATAAAATTAATTGCTCACTCTGTTCCATGCCTTGTTTTATCACTACTTAAATGACCCTCTATTAGCCACTATTACCCTGGGTTCTTTTTTATCCCCCCTTACGTTGAAGAACAAAAATCCAACTGAGTAAATTTGAAGATCTAGCAACTGGCTTTATTAAAAGATTCATGAACCAGGAATCCTCCTGCAAACAGAAGGGAGCTCCTAGGACGCCAATAAAATGGAAGGTTTTATAGGAAGGAGGGTGGGGCCAGAAGTTGTTAGAGAAGGAAAAGCAAGGGTTGTTTCAGGCAAGACTGCCAGCCCTGGGGGAGGGGCAGGACATCTTGTTGGGTTAGGCGAATTACTACATCTTCCTTTAGGGGATGGAGCGGTCCCACCTGGCAGATGACCTCAATGGTGCCCACCAGGAAATTCCCGACTGACCAATTCAGACATTTCTGGGAGAGGTGGCCACTGCAATCAGGTTAGAAATTCGGCCCCAGTTGCGTGACTTGTCCTCGCATACATGATACATGACTCTATTTTAGGTCTGGGTTTGTTTGTTGTTGTTGTTGTTGTTGTTTTTGTTTTTGTTTTTGTTTTTGTTTTTTTTTACCGCTTGGCAATGATTACCACCTGGCATGTCATTTATTTAGAAATTAGTGTCTTGTCTGTCTATCAATAGGAGGCAAATAAACTCCACGATACACAAACATCATCTGCTTGGTTCACCGCTTTATCCTTGGGGTCTGGGAAGCCTTGCGGACTCTAGGTGCTCGGGGAGTATTTGGGGAGTGGAATCATAAGGATTCCCATTAGAAGTATGTGAGGCGGACCTGGTTATCACCCTACTTTTACATGCTTTAGAGGGAAGAAGGCAAAATCAACACTTGCGTAGTACCAGGGCAGTCATTTTTTGCTTTTCCAGCCACCTTCCTTGGGAGATTAGAAAACATCTCCCTCCATCATGAACTCCCTTCCGCCCGTCCGCATTCTCTGTCTGCGGTCATGGAGGGAAGGCCAACCCAGCTCTCCATACGGTTGCCGCTGGTCGCGCCCCCGCTGTTACGCTCCATCTCGTCCGCTCCCCATCCCAGCTGGTTCCCCACCTCCTTCGAAATGGACCTATTCTTCACCATCGCCCTGGCTGTCCCTTGGTCTTTGCATCTTTTCTGTTTGTTTGTTTGTTTTGTTTTGTTTTTTGTTTTGTTTTATTTTGTTTTTGGTTTCCTTGCTTGGTGCTCTGGTCTCTGTGAAGACTTTGGGAACAGATGGCCTATCTGACCCTGCCTACTCTTCAATGCTGCTTGTAAACCCCAAGACTCCCAGCCTCCGACAAGGGAGGGTAGCGGCATGTGCAATAATCGCAAGTCCTTGGACATGGGCTTGGCTTCAAAACCAGTCCCACTCCCACCAAGTCCCTGGGAGCCTACACCACCATGTTCCCTCCTTTCTCTGTCTGGGTCCGGGGTGGCTGGGAAAGGCCTGTTGGGGGCTGTTAAAGTCTTCTTTAGTCTCTATCACTTGTCCCCCACCAGCTTTATGACTTGTTATACAACGTCTACTTCTAATTCTCTTGCCCTCTCCATCATTTCCCTAATTTTGCCAAAATGGGGAGGGATAGATGTTGACTACATCCCCAGCTGATTAATAACTCCCAAGAACTTTGTCCAGAAAGAAACAGTTGGCTGTACTAAAGAAACTGGGACAAGTTCCCAAGACTGGACTGAACAACCACCCCCACGACCTATCCTTATTTACTGTTTTCTGCTGCTGATAACGGATCAGGACATCTCCTCCCTTCTGGGGCAGGCACATGGCCCCACCATCATTCCCAAACCCTTCCCATCTACTTTTCTGGTGTGATTTAGCAGGTGTTTTTAAAAATATCAGTGAAAACAGCCTGTTCTAACGTCCCGTAGTATTGCAGTGGGCAAAATGGGGTCCCTCGCTAATAATAAATACCCGAATATCACCCTTACTGTGTGGCACATGCAAGCATCACCCGAAATATTTCCTCAAAGAACCCGGAACAGTGCCTCTCACCCAGAAAGTGGTCGATAAATATTTGTGAGCCTAGACATTAGCTGTTGGATCCGTTCATGATCTTTTGGGAATGACACGAACAGAGAGATGAGCAAACCTAATTTTAAGGTTGGAAGAAGTCCCTATGAGCCATGCCAACATCCAGAAGGATGCCATGGCTTTCAGATTCAACTTGGTGAAGCTGCCTGGGTGGTGTGTCTTCCCCACCTAGGTGTTTTCTGGTGGAGAGCATGCTCTCGGTAGGGTTGCTTCGTATTGTCTAAAATGGAAACGGTTTGCATGCGTGACCTCCATCAGCTGGAGGCTTACACACGTTTCTCGACCTACAGCCTTTCTATTTTCCCTTTAACATACTTCCTTCCTCTCAGCCCTGATCAACCCATCTGTCTGAACTAGACTATCATAGAGGTTTGATTCTGGGTTCTTGGGGTCTCTGGTCTGTTATAATCAGTTTAAACTTCCTTTGTCCAAGACTGACCCTCTGACTCTCCATCCCACTACCTTACCCGTCTTTCTTCAACCCCTTCTTTTGTCTAAAGACCCATCGCTTGGGACGCCTGGTGGCTCAGTGGGTCGGGCCACTATCTTTGGCTCAGGTCATGATCCTGGAGTCCCGGGATTGAGTCTCACATCGGGCTCCCTGCTCAGTGGGGAGCCTGCTCCTCCCCCTGACCTCTCTCTTCTCATGCTTTCTCTATCACTCTCTTTCTCAAATAAATAAATAAAATCTTTAAAAAAAAAAAAAAAAAGACCCACCCCTCAGCTAGGTCAGCTAAGGTCAGCTAAGTGTGTTAACAGACAAGTTTTCAAACTTCCTGGCTTAAGCCCATGAAAAATTACTCCTTTCTTGGACTACAGCCCAGTATGGTAGGTGGCGTCATTCTGAAACCCAGACCCTGACATCCCCCTTGGGTCCCAGAGTTTTTCACTGGATAGTCTGCAGTTGGCCAAACATGAGGGGAAGAAAGAGGCTTGGGGTTTCACGCAGTGTGTATTGTCCTGTCCACATCCCACAGTCCATCCAGAACGTAACCACAGGCTCCTCTCTCTGTGCTCAAGAGGAAAAGAAAAAGAAAAACAGACCTCTGCAGGACCGATGTCACGGGACACATTGAACAGCGGCTTGTATGTCTTCTGCACATCCTGGGATTCTTGTTGGCTGGAGAAAAGAATGGGGTCTGTTTGGTATTTGCAAGGCACTGATTCTGTCCTGATTTGATCAGCAGGAACCAAGTCTTTGGACAATAATCATAGCTAATGCTTATTCTGTACCAAGTACTAGTCTAGACAGTTAAAATTTTACGTCTTCTTCACATTGTGTGGGATAGGTTCTGCTATTGTCCCCACTTCACAGATGGACAAACCAAAGGAGAGAGAGGTTAGGTCATTTCCCCAGCATTGCCCAGTTTGTAAATGGCTGAGCTGGAATTTGAACCAGGAGGTCTGACTCTAGGATCTAGGAATCCCACAGCTATGATACTCTGCCCCAGAATGGGACAGGGTCCACCAAGACATTCTCTTTGATACTAGAGGGTGTGTGGGGCCAAGGGAGTGCTCTGTCCTTTTAGAAATCCTGGAGGTGCCCTCAACCTTTTCAGCTTGTTCTCCTCCTAGTTCATCTTTCTTACGCAAATGGCTCCGAATGACCCAAACTATTTAACAGTGTGCCCTCTACATGTTATCTGTCAGCCCTGCTGGCTACAAAGCAGGAATCAGAGCACTTCATCTTCAACCTTCCGTCTTCCCTCCCCACTCAGCTTTGTATTTAATGAGCATCGACTATATGCCTTTTACATATTCATTTGATTCTACCATGAAGTAGAACTTTGCCTTCTCGGCTTACGTACGTATATAGGTATGGACCCAGAATTCTTTTGTTAACTTTTCTAGGTGCCAAAATTGGAAGGAGATGAAGGAGTCACAACAACCAGATGCAAGGCATGTCCCTGACAGCATCTGGATCACAAACAAAGAGGCAAAGCACAACAGTAAGTCCCGCAGAGTAAGCGCTTGGTATCTCAGTGTCTAGGATGGCGCCAGCGGGTGTAGACTGCCTCAAAGGAAGCAGGGGTGATGGTGGCCAGAGAGGTCCTCTCCCAAGGACACTTGGACAGAGACATGAATGAACCCCTGAGAACCCAATACTTTAAGATATAGAGTGAGAGCGTTCCTAGAGGAGGGAAGAATCCATTCATAGACACAGAGAAACATTTTGTCTTTCAATAATGGCAAGGTTTTTACATTCTCAGGGTTTGTCACATTTATATTCTGCTTTTTAAAAACAATTTATTTTGAGGGGCGCCTGGGTGGCACCTTCAGTTAAGCATCCGACTCTCAGTTTCGGCTCAGGTCATGATCTCACGGGTTGTGGGATCGAGCCCCATGTTGGGCTCCACACTCAGTTGGAGTCTGTGTGAGGTTCTCTCTCCTCTCCCTCACATGCTCTCTCTCAAGTAAATATTCTTAAAAAAATAAAAATAATTTATTTTGAAATAATCACAAACACAGATGTTAGAAGAACAGTCGGATGAAGTAGTTAAAAATCAATGAAAGTTAAAATCTCCCCTTCACCCATACGCCCCACCATATTTCATGGTGTCACTCCATGTCTTCTCTCTCATTCACACACACACAAACACACACGCAGATACATGTACTTGCACATGTGCCCCCACACTGGTCTTTTCCCTTCACCGTTCAAGAGCAAGCTGTAGATGCAGGATCCCTTCATTCATTCCTTCCCTAAAACCACTCTATAAGCACAAGTCAGGAAGACAACACTTTCATACCACTATCCAGTCCACATGCCCACAAGCCAATCCAACCAGTCCAACCCAATGCCGTTCACCTTTCACCAACTGTTCCAACTGTGTCCTTCTGTTCTTTATGGTCCAGGATACCACTCAGGACAGCACACTGGATTTCAGTGTCAAGTGTGCTATTCTCTCCAAACTGGAACAGCACCTTCTCTTTTCTACCTCTTCCATCCTCAACAGTTTTAGAGTACCAGCCTCACGTGCTGTCAGATGCCTTCAATGTAGTCTCTCCAGGACAAGATCCAGATCAGGCATTCTTGATGGGGATGTCATGGGAGTGAGGTTGTGCCCTGGGCAACACAGCTACCTCTAAAGATTCATGAAGGCAGCCCATACTACCCATCACTACTGATATTAACCTTGATCACTCACTCATGCTGGTGTGTGCCATGTTTCTTCACCATAATGACATCATTTTCCTCTTTGTAACTAATTATCACTCCATGGGAGCTGTATTTAGAGGTCATGCCTATATCATGTACATCCTCAAATGGCTACCCACCTCCTTTGAGTGCCTGAATCAGCACCTGCCTGAACCAATGGCCATAGGTCCACGCTACCCAATGACCACTATCATGACTGCCAAGTGGCAACCTTCCATTTCCATTCATTCCATTCTTATTGGTTTGCTTTTACTATAAGGTAGAGCTTTGCCTTCTCCATTTGTGTAGGTATATAGATCTGGACCTAGACATTCTTTTTTTACTCACTGTATTATCATCTGTAATACACACTGGTATGAAATCACAGTGTTTTTAGCTTAGCCCTACGGTTAGAATGACACCATGTTTAGAGTCAGTCATTTACTATAGTGTTACTGTGCATTTCTGGGTTGGTTAAAGTTTATCATCTAGAATTTCTTCAACAAGACCCTATGGGATTTCTATCCTCTAAATTCTTACACACTTTAAAATGGTTTCTCCCCCCATAACAGCTTTATTGAGTTATAATTCACAGACCATACAATTCACTCAATTTGTATAATTCAATGGTCTTTTTTGTATATCCACAGAGCTGTGTAACTGTTACCACAATCAAATTTAGAACACTCTTAGTGCTCCAAAAAGGAAGCTGGTACCCATAAGTAGCCACTCTCCATTCTCCCCACCTGCTTCCCTGGCCCTTGACAAAAAAAAAAAAAAAAAAAAAAGTATTTTCTGTGTATATAGATTGACCTATTGTGGACATTTCACATAAGTGAAATCATACTATATGTAGCTCCTTGGGACTGGCGTATTGCCCTCAGCTTACTGTTTTTGAGGTTCACTCTATGGCAGTATTTCATTCCTTTTACACTGAGTAATATTCTGTTGTATGGGTATATCACATTTCGTTTCTATGTCCTCCAGTGGTGGGTATTAAACAATCATTCTACATTGGGTTGTTCTGAAAAAAGGCTGCTAGGAACATTCATGTACAGTCTTTGTATGGACACACACTTTCATTTGTCTTTGGTCTACACCTAGGAGTGGAATTGCTGCATTATATGACAACTCTGTGTTTAATTTTATGAGAGGCCACCAGACTTTTTTCCACAGTGGCTATACCACATTACACTCCCACCATCAACGTCCAAGAGTTCCAATCCCTCCACATCCTCACCAGCACTGATGATGTAACCTCTTTATTATTGACATCCTAGGGGCTATGACATGGTAAGTCATTGTGGTTGTGATTTGTATCTCCCCGGTGGCTGAAGATGTTGCGTACCTTTTCATTGGCTTGTTGGCCATCCGTGTCTCTTCTTTGGAGAAATATCTACTCCTACCCTCTGTCTATTTTTTAAACTGGGTTATTCATCATTTTATTACCTATTTTTAGTGTTTTTTATATAGTCTAGTAATAAGTCCCTTGCGAGATATATGACTTGCAAATGCTTTCTCTCATTTGTGAGTTGTCTTTTCACTCTCTTTGGAAGCACAGAACTTCTTAATTCAGATAAAGTCTGATTTATCTATTTTTCTTTGTATTGTGTGTGCTTTTGATGTCATATCTAAGAAATTCTTACCTATTTCAAGATCATAAAGACTTACGTCTATGTTTTCTTATGAGTTTTATAGTTTATACAGCTATTATTTTTTAAGTTTTTGATCCATTTTGAGATAATTGTTGTATATGCCAAGAGCTAGGGGTCCAACTTCAATGTTGCATGTGAATATCCTGTTTTCCCAACACCATTTGTTCAAAAGATTACTCTTCCTGCCATTGAATTGTTTTGGTACCTTCATCAAAAGCCAATCAGATGTAACTGTGAGGGCATATTTTTAGGCCTTCAATTCTATTTCATTGACGTACATGCCTATCCTATGCTACTACTAAATGCCTTCCTTCTGGCCTTATATGTGCGTCCCTGGAGTATCATTTCTTATCTTGAAAATTTGAGGGTATAATTCAACTGTTCCTAGCATTGAATAAGGAGAAGGCTGAGGCCCGTCCAATGATTTTTATCTTCAGAGCCAACGCCCAAAGGATTGTTGATCTAAATGTTCACTATTTTTTAGAATACACCTTGGTGCTGATAGTCTTGTCAGGTTTTCCCGAGAACATGTTGTGTTTTCATTATGCGGATTTGATGTTTATTTCATGGAGCATTTTCTTAATGCTAAATCTTAAAATACATCTTTTGGTTATTGTTGTTTAAGTATTTCAGTCTCTTGGGGGTGACAGTTATGGGAGGTTGGAACTCTTTTGACTTGATTCTCTACGTGGATATGTATAGATAGATACATAGATAGAAGAGAGATGGACAGGTGGATGAATAGACGGATGGACAGATAGATAGATGTATAATAATAATACATAAAATAATAATAATATAATAATAATAGATAGTAAGACATAGAGATAGAGAGATAGACAGACAGATGTCAATGATGCTATAGGTAGTGGTACAGACATAGATATTTTATACAGACACTAAAAAGTATATATGTGTATCCTCTAGTTCTGGTTTTATGTTAATTTCTGTTTCTTTTCTTTCTTTTTTTTTTAATTAATTTCTGTTTGTTTTCACTTGCTTCTCTCAACCCTTTCCTCCATAACAATGCCTGTGCTTTTAGCCACACGGATTCCTCTTCATCTTGTCTCTCACGTAGCCCGTAAATTCCAGTTTTTATTTCTCTCTTCTCTGCCGTCCCCGTTCCCTTCCTTCCGCCACCTCGTGTTTTATCTCATCCTGTTTTCTCACCGTATATTCTCTGTGGGCTTGCGTTTCTGCCTCGAGCTGTATTTCTTGAAAATGTTTCCTCAGAATCTTCTTTCATGAATGAAATGACAGTGACACCCTTCCTCCGTTCAAAGACCACGTTTCTCCTCTAGGGCATTTCTCATGTGCCATTTTCTCTTGCCACTTTCCTTGGTTTTCTTGTTCAGCTTTTGTACAGGTCCAGTCTTGGTCCCTTTTTTAGTAAACGTTGACAGACATGAGTTTTTTCCTGGAAATAAATATCTGTGTGAGAATGCTGTGTTGGAAAGCAGGGAGAGGGTGGCATTTGTAGGCCTGAAGAAAGTCTCCCTGCTGTCCCATGAAGTTCTCAGGGCTCGTGGATGCCACGTGAGCAGACCTCAGCTCCCAGCGGCCGACAGAGCATGATCCCAGAGCCTTCCTCTTTCCTGCCCTGCCTACTGACTGCTTCCTCCAGCTGCGGTGCACCTGCCCCAGCACTGATGATTTCTAAGGGCTCATGAGCACAGCCAGGAAAGGCGCCTAACCAATTAGCACCTGCGGTTCTCTCTGACATGTTGTGCCGTGTGGGGCTTTTATCTGGTTCTTTCTACTTTCCTGTAGTCTCGTTTTTAACAAAAGTGCGTATTATCTCTATAATCAGGAAATGCATGGTAGTAAAAGCAGAACGTTCATAAGGCTGCGGTGGGATGAAAGGACATGGACGAGGAAGGAGAGGGTCCACCCTCTGGTAGGGACCTCTGGGGCCCTCTGAAGTGTGCCACACGAATGGCTAATGACAAGCCAACGGAGGGGGCCTTAGGGCAAGGACATGGAAAGGCAAAATGGGCCCCTCCAGTTAAAGAAATCACCAGGTAAAGCAGGAAAAGTTGCGGAAGGGAGGCTGGTTAGAGGGGAAACACTACCCATCCAGATTAGGACAACCACGTAACTCCCACGTAGGAGGAAACGGATGCTCAGAGAGGTTAGGTCAATTGAGAGAAGTCCCTCCATCTTGAAAATGCCGATTAAATCATGTTCTCCTAATTCCACATCCCAAGGCTTTTCCTCTCCTTCCTGCCTACTTATTAGCTCTCCAGTCAGGGTGACTCAGTGTAGGGTGATGCCATTAGCTGAGAGAGGGAGTGCAGGGAGGGAAGGAGGCAGCTTGCAGGGAGAGATAATGAGCTCTGTTTTGGACATGATGAGTTATTGTGAGCACAGCCCTCACGGTTCCGCTGTTGGAATAACATGGAGGCAGGCGCATCATTTCCTGTGAAAGCCCACTGTTCCTGTCACCTTGCTCCTGTCAGTCAATGGGGGAAAAAAATAATGTTTCTCGAAACCTGCTGGTGGCTGTCTTTCTCCCAGAATGAAACCACCGAGGGCAGATGACACAGGATCTCAAGGAGACGTGGCTCTGACAGCGCCCGCTTTGGGTCGTCCACAGCCCAGATAGCACTGGGTCATCTCTTGGCATCCCTCCGGTTCCGGGCTCTTGAATGGGGCCTTCCAGACACCTTGGAGGTGGAGTGGGGGCGGGGAAGCCTTGACAGCCTTACGGATCCATCCTGGAGCCTCAGAGATTCACCTCCCCTGCTGTGGTCTAGGCAACCAGCCTCAGCGGAATTTTACCAGGGCCAAGGTTTCCCCTTAGGATGGACGAGCACAGCGTCCAGAACCGTCTCTGCCTCTGTGCATAGACTGGTTGGCCAAGACTGACAAAGCAGGGGAGGAGGGTTCCGACAATAACAAACCAACCCCCGAAATCTGCCCAGGCCAATTAATGGCGAGCTGTGTGAGACAAAATTCTCATACGAGAGGTCATTGCCACATCTGTAGGGTCGTCTGCAAGTGTGTCTGTGCTGGAAACACTCTCCCTCATTTTATCACCTGGGTCTGTGACTTGTGTGTATCCGGTTTAGCTTGAAATCCAGGCTTTCCCATTTCTCAGTTCTGTACTCTTAGGTAGGTAATTTAGTTTCTAAACCTCAACCTTCTCATCATAAAATGGGCGCAATCGTGATCTCATAGCATTCTCGTGAGGATTCTGTTAAGGGAGATACCGTGTGCCATGCAGCACAGAGGTTGGAATATAGCCAAGCGTAAAACGCATGGCAGCTGTCATCAGTGTTCCTTCTTGGAGCACAACACACGATTCCCTATAAACATGGTCTATCATGTACGCAACCCCAGCGTGATGGTGGCCCTTAGGACTCAGCAGCCATGGTGCATTTTGATGTCTTTTTGATCCTCCTTGACAACCGTGCAGATCAACTCCGCGCTCTGGCATTCATGCAAATGGGACCCCTGTCTCCGTGCACAGCAATGACAATGTGCACCAGCTCTGGGTCACCATAGAACAGATACCCCGTTTCTTTTTATGCATTGACAGGTCTGCAGCATTGAGTACATAGTAGGGTCTTAATATACATTCTTTTTTAATTTTATTTTTTAATTTAATTTTTTTAAAGATTTTATTTATTTATTTGACAGAGAGATAGAGAGAGCACAGGTCAAAACAGAGGCAAGCAGAGGGAGAGGAAGAAGCAGGTCCCCTGCCAAACAGGGAGCCTAATGCAGGGCTCCATCCCAGGACCCTGGGATCATGACCTGAGCTGAAGGCAGCCACTTAACTGACTGAGCCACCCAGGGACCCCCTTAATACACATTTTTAGATGCAATAAGGGAACCACCTGCTATGTGACCAACACCATGTGAGTAGCTCTGCAGAATCTGCTTCTTTTAGTTCTGTCTGCCTGTGAACACAACCAGAGCCTGTATCAGTCAGGATTGGCTACATTATGCTACAGTAACAAGCACCCCTCCTGTCTTAGCAGCTTATAATGGTTTTGACTCCTTCATTCTACTCCTTCTCCTTATTCTCCAGCAAGCAGCTTTGCTCCCACATTTCCTCAGCCTTAGATCTGGATAACAGAGCAGCCCCCTTTGGCAATGTCAGGGCACAGAGAAGGAGCAGGGTGAATCCCACCCTGGCCAATGGCTCCCATCCAGAAGGGACACAGGTCTCTTAGGCTCACGTGTCCCTGGCCAAGCATGCCATCTTGTCCTGCCGGACACCCAAGGAGAGGGGACGGAGGTGGTGCCATCTTTATCAGTGGCCTCAGAGAAGCCTGCCATTTTTGTGAATGGTTTTCTCAGAAGGGAAATTGAGACTCTTGGTGAAGGAACTTAGCCAGACGTGAGGAAGTGACTCATCATCTGCCTCCTGAGTGCACTGGAGCCCATTCGTCTTTTGGGTGAACTTGCTTCTCATGTCTTCATGGATCCCCATATTGGATCTCACCAGGAAATCTGCTTTTCCCTAGATTTGAAGAGATTGAGCAAACAGAACCAGGCTGCTAACTTGCACAACTATCAAATTCCAGTAAACCGACTCTGAGACAGAAAGAGTCTCTCTGGCATCACATGGGTAGCTGGTTGGCCGGGCCTTATGTGACACCAAGAAGTGGGCCTTTGTCATTCTGACGTGGCACAGATTCCAGGCCAAGGGCCCAATGCTGTTAGGATCCATTGTGGGGATGTCCTTGCAATCCAGACAGACATTTTACTGATGATCCAAACCCTGGCCTGCTTTCCCAAAAATGGTTTGCGGCCTGGCTTCCCAAGCAATCAGTCCCTCACAAAAACAGAAGGCAAATCTTGCACCCGAGTCTCCAATTTCAGAAAACTCATAGACTAGCTCTACTTAAATGAACGTGTTGGAGGAAGAGAGAGCGCGTGCCTCCCTTTTCCTTCTAAAACACTGAGTCACTTGTTACTCACCAAACGACATTTCCAAAAAGCACAGGTTTTTTTTTTTTTTTTAAAGATTTTATTTAGTTATTTGACACAGAGAGATCACAAGCAGGCAGAAAGGCAGGCAGAGGAGGCGGCGGGGGTGGGGAGGGGGAAGCAGGCTCCCCGCTGAGCAGAGAGCCTGATGTGGGCCTCCATCCCTGGACCCTGAGATCATGACCTGAGCCAAAGGCAGAGGTCTTAACCCACTGAGCCATCCAGGCGCCCCAAACACAGGTGTTTTAATTCAGCCCCTTTGTCGTTGTTTGTGTCACGAAGTTTGAGGTTTGGATTGACTGGGTAAAGGCCCCATGGAAATGGACGTGCAAGACCCAGGTCTGGGAGCACCGGCCTCCATGTGCTCAGCCCCTGAAACCTCATCTGAGCCACTTCAGGAATCTAAGCCTTAGCCACTGCTTTTTGCTTTTTCTGTTCCCTAGCCTTCTCTTATTGATGTGTTACAAGAAAATCAAACGGTCACAAGTGAGCCAGAAGCAGATGGAAAAAGGTGAAAAAGAAATGTGAACCTGTTCCAGA
Source organism: Mustela erminea (assembly GCF_009829155.1). Classification (NCBI taxonomy): domain Eukaryota; kingdom Metazoa; phylum Chordata; class Mammalia; order Carnivora; family Mustelidae; genus Mustela; species Mustela erminea. The sequence goes on from NC_045633.1 coordinate 35,839,108, forward strand.
CTTATTTCAGGGGCTCTCGACCGTGGGTGTGGACCCGTGTCATTTGCACGCATCTTGTAAGATCTATGTGCCCAGGACTCCCCGCAAACCAGTGAATCAGAGCTCCAGGTAGGGGGACGAGGACACGTTTCTATTTTCAAAGTCCCAGGGTGTCATTTCCGGGTTGAGAACCACTGAATGAGATCATCAGCCTTGGAGGATCTGAGCCAGCCTCTGCCCGTTCCCAAACGCCCTACGTCCCCTTTATTACCCGTGAAAAGTAATAGTTCTGATCGAATGAACGAGGCCTGCGTAGAGGCTATGTTGCGTGGAGGTGAGGATATATTTACTCCGCCAGGCCCGAGAAGCTTCTGGATGCTGACCAAGGTCATTTTCAAGGTGTGTCCCTAACTCTGCCAGAATCACAGCCCTCACTGGTCAAGCCGTGTGGCCTCATGTCATCCCTGTGATAGCTGTGAGAGGGGGAGTTGCCTCGCACGGGACTCCTGCCTCATCCAATGTTTTGCTGGGCTCAGCACCCTTAGTGGGCCCTCCACAAGGGGGTACGCATCTGCCCCTCAGCTCTGGCTTTTCTGCTGTGGCAAGGCTGCCCGTCCCCCTCCACCCACCTCCAGATCCCTGACCCTGACCTTCCTCATTGGCTTGCAGAGAAATGATTCCCCCTTTCTTATTGTTTATTCATGTTGTTGCTGGGGGTGCAGGGGCGGGGGGGCGTAGAACCCTGTGGCTGAGTTGCCCCGAGTGTTAGAGACGCAGCGTTCCATGTTCCCGTGCCGCACTGCTTTCCCTGGGTACTCAGACGCTGATGTTCTGGTTGGGTGATCACCAGACACCTTCGTTTGTGGCATTTTATCTGCCCATCGCCCTGCAAGTCAGCTTCTATGGCTTTCCCGTATGTAGACTAATCCAGGACCCATGATGCGGTTTGCCTCCGGTGGAGGTTAGGAGGCAGGATCTCCATGGAGGACAGGGACTTTCGTGGTATCAACCCCCGGGTTTGCAGCTTGCAGGGCAGATCAGAAAGGGGACTGATGCAGAGGGATCTGGCTAGACCTTAGACTAGAATTTCCCTTTCAGACTCTTCCCCAAAGGACTCAGTGTCTGGAGAAATCTCATCATGGAAGGCAAAGTGGAAAATTTCCCAGGAATAGGGAGCAACAGAGCAGGAAAGCACAGTGGTGCCTCCTGCCTCGGTTTCCACTTTATAACAACTGGTAGCTCTCCATTCTAAACTGAGCCGTGAGACAAATCTGCCTATGTAGCTAATTAAAAGGAAGCCAGGGGAAGCTGTTCTCTGGCTTCACAGACCCAAAGAGGCAGAGAACCCAAAGACCTCGCTCTGCCTGATAGGGAGTACTCTGCAGACGTATTCTCACAAAGGACTGTGGAGCTGAGACTCCTTCCCAGAGGAGGTAAGGTAAAGGGGGCTTTAAGGCACCACTCAGGGCTTATGAATGCATTCCTACTTTCAGGAGACACAGGAGACTGATGCCTGAGAATAGGAACATGGACCATTGACTGCATCAGATCCCAACCTGAAAGATCTCAGGGAGAGGTGTGAAGGGATGGCTGGCCCTTCACCTTGATAATAGTGCCTGGGGTGGATGGCAATTGGGACTGGCCATTAAAGGGTCTACAGAGGAATGGGGCATGCAAGCATTCCCATGGAACAGACGCAAGAGACATTGGAGAGAAAGCAACCATGGGGCCATCTTGGTTCCTTTTCCATCAGGCTGCCCAGAGGGGCAAGGAATCCCAGCAGAAAGGCCAGAAGACCATGGCAGGATGCCCAGGGGTAGAGAAAGATGGTAAATCACAATCTGGACTAGAAACATCCACTCCAGTCCCCAGGTCAGGGGAGCCACACACTCTTCTAAAGCACCCAAAATAAAGAAGCAACAACTTTTCAATGTGACCAGATGCAGAGAGCAGAAAGCAGATGATGTCAGAACTCGTCAAAGACCGACTTTCCTGCCCCGTCCTCATCCTCCATGCAACCCGCAGAGGCTGGAGCTGTGGGGGTGGAGGGATCAGGGGAAGGGAAATTTGAGGCCGCTCGCTCCTCTGCCCCCTTTCTCCTGTAGGCATCCAGCCAAGTCCAGAGTCTTTATGTAAATTATGGTGAAAGCATCCATTTGAGTTTCCGATTCAATTGAAATTTACTAGACACTGTAAGTTTTACTGGGCTTGCAGGTTGGAAATACATAAACACCATTACATCTAGCGTCGTAGAAAACACGGCGGAAGGGCAGACTGACTTCGAAAGCCTCTGCTAAGGAGACTAAATTGCCACGTGCTTTTGGTTTGCGATTTCACGTAATATTGAGACGTCCTCTCACCTGAGAGCGAGCAGAGAAAGCAAACACTCACTCACTAGGAGAATCGTCTCACAGGGTGAGATGGCCCCATGAACTGAAGTCTAAAGGGACATGCAGAGACAGCGGGATCCCCAGTCCATGTGTTTTTCCACGTAAGTTAACGACAGGAAACCCATACGTTAGGAGCTGTGCTTTTTGAATTGCCTTTTATGAATTTCGGGGTGTTCTCCATATTATTCTGAGAAAGGAAATCAAGGGGGAGGGTCTCGAGTGTGTTGGGGTCCGTTATCACAGGAGCGAGACTGAGACAAAGTGAAAGTTCTATAAAGTTTTATTTCATGCGAAGCATCACAAGTCAGACTGACCGGCCAGGGCCGTCTCCCAAGAAAGCGACAACTCCCAGTCTTACGGGCTCAAGAATGGACTGACCAGTCAGGGCTGCCTCTAAAGGGAGGGACCCCTCCCTGCCTCACAGACTAACTTTTATAGAGCAAAGACCATGTGGTTAACCCTGGCCACACACAGGTGGCCGATGAGACTGTAACACACAGGAAGTTGCATAATCATGTTAGGCCACACGCAGGTGGCCAGTTGAATTACAATGTACCCTATAGTAGCTGTTTGAATTAGCCTATCACTCTGGTCAGAATTGGCACCCGAGTTTGGCGCCCAAAAGGCGGGGTTTACATTTTTTTTTTTTTTTTTTTTGTGGTTAGGGAGATAGTATGTGTGCTGTTTACTGATGGGATGTCTCCACCTGGCCTGACTCGTCCTTGTATTCTGGGCTCTGTTATTAGGAACTGGCCGACCATATTTTACTGGTTTCCCAGACTTGCTTCTAAGTAAGTTCCTCTGGTGGGGGTGGGGGGAGGGAGGGTCAATTTAAGTTTACTGCACAAACAACAAAATGCCTGTTTAACTGAGATGGAGTCACTCTGGCTAAGTTGGCCCTTACAGAGTTCACGCTTAGACTCGAGCTTGGAAGAGTGGATCGGAGGGTCGTGGTGCCCCCAGAGGGATAGGCTCATGAGTCCCAAGAATGAGGTGAGATTCAGGGCCGGTGTGGGTGGGAGGAAGTGGGTAGAGGTCCCTATGGTCATGCTTTTCATTCTGGTGGTAAAAATCTGGACTTTCACATGTGGCTTCTGTTGACTTGCAGCTCCCTGATGAGCTTCCTGGGAGTGATCTGAAACCAGCCCCAGGTTTCATAAGGACCATGTAGTGCTCCATGCAATTATGTGCCCTACTGAATACCCACCACCAGGCTCACCCAACTTCCCACCCCCCCCCCCCCTCCAAAACCTTCCGTTTGCTTCTCTGACTCCACAGTCTCTCATGGTTCGTCTCCCCGTCCAATCTCCCCCAACTCCCTTCTCCTCTCCATCTCCCCACGTCCTCCGTGGTATTCCTGATGCTCTACAAGTAAGTGAAACCGTATGATAACTGACTCTCTCCTTGAACAGACACTTCTCCAAAGAAGACGCCTGTTGATTCTTGTTGAACCTGTGGTCCACACCCCGACCCCAACTTAAGTCCGCATCCCTTCTCTTCCCAAACTTAAACACAGCTCTTTATATTTACCCTCGTTACACCAACACTGCATGACTGTGGCCGTGTCCCAGACTCTGAATTAGAGGTTTTACATGGAGGCACCTGGGTGGGTCAGTAGGCTGAGTGTCTGACTCTTGATCTCAGAACTGAACTTGAACTTAACCTGTGGGTCTTGTCTTGGGCTCTGCATCCGCGCATGTATCATAGGGAATACATAAGCCAATGATTTTGTGATAACATTGTATGGTGACAGGTATATATATATAATGACATTTACCATGCTGAAGGGTCCCTAATATAGATAATTGTTGAATCACTATGTGGGACGTCACAAACTAATGTAATATGACATGTCAGCTGCATTTCAATTAAATGTAAATTAAATTTACATTTAAATTTAAATTATAAAAATTTTTAAAAGTTTATATAGAAGCTTTAACTGGGTTTGGTGACAAGTGTTCTCAACACCGCATCACTATCTCAAGGCTATGTCCCTGCAAGAGCCTCTAGGAGGGAGAAAGGCAGGCAGAAAGCACATGCCCGGAATGGGGCAACGAGTGAGGAGCCTCCCATTGCTTGGGTCCTGCTCATGGGTCAGCCAATGGTCATGTTCTCTGGATGACCTCCCCCGACAACCTCATGTCGGGAATCAAACTGCCACTTGTAGCAAACTTTCCTAGGAGACCCTAGGAGTCATACAGGAGGCACAGATGGGGGGAAGGTAAAATTCATGTAGATGCCCACTTTGGAGGACAGTATGGGACCCTTGGACCACTTTCAATGTGGCTATGTAGCATCATCGGGAAATTTACTACACACTGTGAGTTTCACTGGGCTTGCAGGTTTAATACGCTATTAAATCTATTCTAGTAGGAAACGTCGCTAAAGGGCAGTTTGACTTCAAAAGCCTCTGCTAAGTATACTAAATTGCAATGTGCTTTTGGTTTGTTTTCTCTAAAAGGTGTGCTCCTCCACTCCTGGCCCAGAGCTAACCTGTGAAACAATGTCAAGTTACGGTACCATCTGGGAGATCATTTAAGTTGGAAAACAGGTCAATGGTATTGATCGGAAACTTAGCGACAATGCCCGTTCTTACCGATAAGCAGTGTGTGGTCAGACTCCTTCCTGGGGGCTGTCCTTTGAGAACTGTGGGGTAGGCAGGAAACTTGGAAGGACATTGACATCAGAATCCGATAGACCTGGTTTGCACTGGGACTGCCGCTGGCCATCTCACCTCTTGGAGCAGATGCCCTGCACGGCTGTCTCTAAAGCCTGAAGGCTCGTCCTGAGGATTAAAGGAAACTTTCTGTGTAAAAACCTTCTGCACTTGTTGTGCCTTCAATGGACGACAGCTGATCTTTCTAAGTCTATCTTTATAATAAACCAGTAACTCTGGAAGTTGAAGATACCTCATTGGGTAAAATACAGAATTCTTGAATAGGAGTGAATGCCTGTGAGCTGATGGGCAATCGATCCCCAGACTACCCGAAGTCCAAGAAGTAAAGAGTGGGTAGTGTTGTGCAACTGAAGTAAGAAAACTTAACATCCAGCTCACTTCAGAATGCTCACATGCTCTGATTTCCATAAACACTAAAACTGGAGACAGATTCTTGAAAGATCTGTCTCTACTGTTCTGCTCCCTTTTGCCTGGCACCCAGCCTACTCAAATAGTCCTCTATTTCTCATTTCCTTTTTCCTTTTAAAAGGTTTGTTGAGGGAGTCCCTGAAATTTTTAGGGCAGCCCCAGAAACACCCGAGTGGGCAAAGCACGGTATGACGAACAGAGGGTGTTAAACAGATAAACTGTTGTGGACGGAGGGAGATAAAATTACATGGGAGTGTCAAGGGAGAGTGGCCGTGAGAGGTGTTCGAAGCCTGTTCTGCAGAGCCAGCAGCTTTCCAGGTGTCGAGCGAGAAGAGACTGTAAAGAAACCAGAAATGTTTATTTAGGGTCCCAAGCATTGCAATCCAGGAGGCAAAGAGTCACCAGAAATTGAAAGCGTGCCCCAGACGGCAGGTGGGGAGGACCGACTGAGAAAGGCAACCCCGCAAGCTTACATAACTCGTTGGGAAGGAATTGGGCCCAGGACGGACTGGGTTAAACTATGTAATAAAGCATCGCTACCCCGCTAACTCAGGTAGGTACAATATCGCTCTTCCAATCCAGAGCGGAAAGGTGTGTTCTAGGACCCCGTTGAGTTGCGAATGACAAGTTGCAACGGACAGAAGTCCAAAGTCGGTGGTGTTCCGAAGATGGAAACAGGAGATGTGTCCCCCTCTAGCTTCCTCAGTATCCCTGGGAGCTCATTCTGAATGACTTTTAGCAATACTTACTTCACTTTGGGATCTCCTTTCCCACAGCACATGCTTTCCAACTGGGAGAGCACTCCCCCCCGCCCCCTGCCGTTCCTTAAAAATGTTCCTTATGCAATGAGTGAGCTCCTCTGCCAAGAGCTCTCACTTAGAGGCAGATCCTCACGGAAACACCTGCCAGCTTCCGTCTCCTAACTCAATGTCATGCTTTTAAGCCCTTCTTGCCTTTAGTCACTGTCTCCTGGAGCTTCATGAGCTTTCCCACGCCCCCTTCTCAGCCTTCAATGTGGACGCCAGCCTGCGTCTACATGGCTGGGGAGTCCATGGACTCCTGCTGACTCTTTTTTTTTTTTTCAGTGTTCCAGAATTCATTGTTTATGCACCACACCCAGTTTTCCATGCAATACGTGCCCTCCTCAATACCCACCACCAGGCTCACCCAACTTCCCATCCCCCGCCCCTCCAATACCCTCTGTTTGCTTCTCCGACTCCACAGTCTCTCATGGTTCGTCTCCCCGTCCAATCTCCCCCAACTCCCTTCTCCTCTCCATCTCCCCACGTCCTCCGTGGTATTCCTGATGCTCTACAAGTAAGTGAAACCGTATGATAACTGACTCTCTCCTTGAACAGACACTTCTCCAAAGAAGACGCCTGTTGATTCTTGTTGAACCTGTGGTCCACACCCCGACCCCAACTTAAGTCCGCATCCCTTCTCTTCCCAAACTTAAACACAGCTCTTTATATTTACCCTCGTTACACCAACACTGCATGACTGTGGCCGTGTCCCAGACTCTGAATTAGAGGTTTTACATGGAGGCACCTGGGTGGGTCAGTAGGCTGAGTGTCTGACTCTTGATCTCAGTTCCAGTCATGATCTCAGGGTCATGAGTTCAAGTCAGGTGTTGGGATTGGAGACTACTTTAAAAAAAAAAAAAAAAAAAAAGAAAAGAAAATGGTTTCACATTTGTTACCTCGTTTAATCCTTAAACCAGGAATTAGCAAACTATTTCTGTAAAGGGCCAGAGAGTAACTCTTCTTAGTTTTAGGAGCTCTGTGGCAGCTACTTAACACTGCCACTATAGCACAAAATAACCATAAACGGTATGTAAACAAGTGAGCCTGGTTTGTTCCAATAAAACTTTATTTAGACAGACATTCAGCAGGGGTAGTCTTGGCCTGCGGGCTGTCGTTTACCTGCTCCTGCTCTAAACAGCTCTTTGAAATAAGTATGTTATTAACACTCATTCTACAAATGGAGAAAATGAAGCATAGACAGAAGAGTCAGCAAATTTCCAAAGATCGTACAGGTTCTAGGGGGCAATCGGGATGTGTTGGTTCCAGTGTTCGTGGAAACACTGTGCAAATAGTAAAGACGCCCACCTTAGGAAGAGGAAGATGGAAGGCAGGTGCTTTCCCCCCGGAACCTGCTTCTTCTTCATTATTACAAGCTTCTCCCTAGGATCTCTTCAGCGCCACACTCTAGCCACTATCTTTCCTTGTGGACTAGAGTCCAGCTCAGGGCAGCTGATGGCTCTTGGGGCTCTGACATGGGTGTCAGACTGTGGCTAACTATTCTGCATTGAGATGCAATTTCCAGAAAGTTTATGAAGACAACAGAAAGATGAATGAAGACAACAGCTCGCTCGCTCTTTCTTTCTTTCTTTCTTTCTTTCTTTCTTTCTTTCTTCTTTAAAGATTTTATTTATTTATTTGACCGACAGAGAGCACAAGTAGGCAGAGAGGCAGGCAGAGAGAGAGAGGGGGAAGCAGGCTCCCGGCTGAGCAGAGAACCTGATCCCAGGACCCTGAGATAATGACCTGAGCCGAAAGCAGAGGCTTAACCCACTGAGCCACCCAGGCACCCCGACAACAGCTTTTATTTGCTTTGCCTGGAATTTGAGTGATTTTTTTTTTAAGATTTTATGTATTTATTTGAGACAGAATAAGAGAGAGAGCACACGAGTGGGGCTGGGGGCAGAGGGAGAAGCAGACTCCCCACTGAGCAGGGAGCACGACCAGGGGCTCGATCCCAGGATGCTGGGATCATTACCTGAGTTGAAGGCAGACCCTTAACCAACTGAGCCACCCAGGAGCCCCAGTAATATTTTTCAGTACATGTGTTCATGGCATTTATGAATTTAGGAGATGACTGAGCATGTGTCTGTATGGGAACGCACACGCATATATACACTGGACGTTGAGTAAGTCCCACTATAACACAGTGAAAAGGAGGGACCCCGTTCCTGCCTCAGTGAATTGACCACGTAGACCTACATGATTGACTCCATGTTGCTTAGGTCTGTGCAGTCCAGTCCTCGTCTGCATTATTCAGATCAACCCTCACCACTTGCGCTAGGCATCAGTATCCCCATTTTAAGGGTGTGAGAGCTCAGACAGGACGACTGCAGAGACCTGGCACACGATGACAACGTTGATGGTGGAGTGAAGGATTTGGCTTGGGGTTTCTGACCCCGGGCCCCATACCCCCTCCAGCACACCTCCCAGTTCTTCTTCTCCCAGAGCCACACTCTGCGCCATTCGGCTTTACTCCCGCACCCCCAGCTGGCAGTGTCTTTGTCTGAACTTTATGTAACCTGGCTCCCTTCCAGGCCCTCTGGCAGCTGTCCCAGTTCTCGGTTTCTATCTGCCCAGCATCTCCCAGGTTCCCTTCTGAAGCTCTTATCCTCCTCTGGCAGCCAAATGCCCTCTATTTTATTTTCTCCCCAGGGCACACTCAGAGGCTGGAGAAAAGCCGAGAGATTGTTCACTTTCTTAACAGGAGCTGCTTTCAATCGAGCCACAGCTGCTCCACGTTTCAGGAGTAAGATGGATCCCAAGACAGATGGCTCAGCAGAGACTATTTTAAGCCCCAGAGTCACAAGAACGGATCCAAAATAACTCAGTCCGGCAGGGGTCAAATGCAGAGCAGAGCTGCTGGCTTTGGAGAAAGCATGACCCTGGGTCTTTGGAGTCTCCAAGTGAGTCAGTCCTGGTGTTTTCTAGTTAATAAGACTTCTTCGGCACGGCTCTTGTGCTGAGATTTTGGGACTGAGTTGGCTCTGTGTTCAGCTGCAGCTCTCAAAGAGCCTGCCTCCGATGGCTTCAAAGCTCTTTCTTGAATATTTGTTCCTGCTACTGAGATTGGCACCCAGGGGAACACCATTCCCTGGTGTATCAGTCAGCTAATTGCAACAGAGACGCTGCGTAAGATACCACCTCAGAAGTCAGTGGCTTCAAGAAGTGATTATTTATTCTCTTTCATGTGCCTGGACTTGCTGGGATTCATCCAGTCTGGGCTCAGCCTGGTTGATATTGGATCCAGGTTGCAAATTTACTTCTTCTGCAACACCTACCTGTCACCCTCGTTGGGCCGGCAGGTAGTGGTAGATATGCAAGAGGAAAAGTGTTATACACCTGCAGGTTTCAAGCCTTTGTCTGCACATGTGTGCTAAAGTCACAGTGGCCAGCAGCCTTTAAAGGGACAAGCTCGATATCAGCCAGGCTGAGAATAGACCCCACGTTGATGGCACAGGGAGGGACTGCAAACTCACAGGTTGTGAGTAAGAGAGTGAAGAACTAGGAGCAACACTGTTATCTGGTATCCCTGGGCTGCAGGGCACCTGGAAAAGAAGTCTGTAGAGAGGGGCAGCTGACCAATCTGGTGGTCTTTCCCTGTTGAGCAGCTCAGGCTGCTTGTTTTCCTTAGCACCTTACCTAGAGTGGGGTCAAAGCCATGACGGATGACCTGACATTTCTTTTTGGGATGGTTAAATGGTCTCTGCCTTTTTTTGTAAAGACTGACCTTCTGTCCATTGAGTGGTCTTCCTGATGCTGTTGAAGTCTTCAGATTGGCTCCTCTGAGCACTTAAACCAATTTGGAAAGTCCGGAGATACAAATAGGGTGGGTGAGTAGTTGGGGCACCTGGATGGTAGAGTCAGTTAAGCATCTGACTCTTGCTTTCAGCTCAGGTCATGGCCTCAGGGTCAAGAGATTGAGCCTGCATCGGGCTCCGTGCTCAACACAGAATCTGCTTAAGACTCTCCCTCTCCCTCTGCCCCTCCCACTTGTGCTCTTGCTCTCTCGTTCTCTCTCTCCAGTAAATTAAAAAAAAATAAGATGGGTGAGTAGAGGGTGAAATTAAGTCTTGAGCCAATTTATTTGCATACCTCTGTCCCTGCACCTAAGAGTGTCTTCAGGTTCAATGACAATACCAGAGAAGTGGGCTTCCAGGAGCTCACTGGAGATGGCGGCACATTCAAGGTAGAGGTGTCCTGCCTTTGAGGCCATCATAACGTGTGAAATGGGGGAGCGGGCAGACATAGTATATATAGTATTTTCACATATAAAGAGCATATAACACTAGACAATGGCATTGCCAGAATCGCACAGCACTGCTCACTGCACATGCCCCTGTGTAGCACACGGAGCCTTGGGGAAAGGGACATTTGTGTTCGGAGTCACGGGGGCAATGATGCGATGCCGCGTGCCTTCCATCACCGACGGTGCCACTGCCTTCCTTAGTATGTATATGTCATTTGTCACCATACGACATTATTTGTTTCTTTTTAAAAAGATTTAATTTAACATTATCCGTTTCTGTATTCACTTTTTGATTGCCTGGCTCTTCCACTACTCGTCATGGGCAAGAACTCTCATCACCCCGTTTAGGGTTATAGCCCCAGAACCTAGGCTCTGATCCATGGTATTCGTCAAAAAGGAGTTCAGTCAGACACTTGTTCAATACATGTCTTGTCTCACCGCGTGGAGACCCCATGAATTTCCTCCCTCCCTTCTTTCCCCCCTTCCTTTCTTCCATCTGTCAGTCCTTCCTCTTTTCCGTCCTCTGTACGTCTATGGCCCCACCTAAGACCCTGCTTCCTCTTGCATGATTCTGTAACTTTCCCAGGGCGCGCTGCAAACTTCCCTTTAGCTATATTAACGTTTAGAGCGAATTAGTGATTTCGGAGGCACAGACCTTTGGAAATTCAGATGCAAGGACACTTTGGCCTCAGGAAGAAGGAGATTGCCATTAAATATATATTTATTTGAGACAGAGAGAGAGAGTGAGAGAGAGAGAGCGCACGCAGAAGCGGGGGAAGGGGCAGAAGGAGAAGCAGACTCCCCACCGAGAAGGGAGCCCGCCATGGGGCTCAGTACTGGGATGCCAGGATCATGACCTGAGCTGAAGGCAGACCCTTAACTGACTGAGCCCCCCAGGCGCCCCCGGATATTTAGAAATTATCTTGCTTTTCCTTTGTAGAGAAATACCGGAAGTGGGTGAAGAGCACAGTTAGTTACCCTCTAGGCCAGCATGGTGCCCTGCACAACGGCCCCTGCGGGAGGCCCACATTCTAATCGCATTCTGATTCTGTAAACATGTTACATCCCATGGCAAGGAGGGAATTACGGGCACATCGAGTTAAGATTTCTAATCAGTTGACCTCGAGATAAGGAGATCATCCTGGATTAGCTGAGTGGGCCCAGAGTTAAAAATTGGGTGGGTCCAATGGTTAAAAATACAAGTTTTTTAACTGGCAAGAAGGAGGCGGAAGTCCAGTGTCAGAGGGATGTTCTGTGAGGCTGATTGAACTCGCCGTTGCTAGCTTCGGAGATGGAAGGGAGGCCACCAGCCACGGAATGCGGAAGCTGGCCAAGGAGATGGACCCCAGCCCCAAAACCTCCCGAAATGAACACATCCCGGCAGGCATCCTGATTTTCCCCCATTTTGGACCTCATGGGCTCTAGAACTGCAAGATAACAATTTTGCCCTGTTTTTGGCCACTAAGTTTTTATGGCTTTGATTTTTTTTTTTTTTTTTGCAGCAGCAATAGGAAACTAATATGCCCATTTACTGATCATGATGATATATTTTTTTAAAGATTTTATGTATTTATTTGACAGACAGAGATCACAAGTAGGCAGAGAGGCAGAGAGAGAGAGAGAGGGAAGAAGGCTCCCCACTGAGCAGAGAGCCCGATGCGGGACTCGATCCCAGGACCCTGAGATCATGACCTGAGCCGAAGGCAGCAGCTTAACCCACTGAGCCACCCAGGCGCCCTCATGATGATATTTTAATCTTTAAAACCAAGGGGAATGGACTAGACAGCACCAACCGTTTCTCCAGTTCTAATTTCCTCTCATTAGAATAAAAAAAAAAATCTTCATTTTTGCAAACTAGCAAGGAGGCCTAATGGGGTAATGACTGGATGGCGGAGTCAGGCTCACTGAGGGGGCCTCGTGTCCCTTAGCCCACTTGGAGTCTGTGTGCCCACCGGGGGGATCGTCACCCCCTTCCCAGGGGAGCCATGAGGAGTCCATCGACCGTGGCTCAGTCCATCTTACCTGTTTGCCCTTCTTCTTTCTGGCGGTCTTTCTTTCTGTGATAAAAGTAGAGGAAGTGTGGTGCACATGTGTGGGGCAGTGGAGGCAGTGGGCTAAGCTTAACTGAAGGAACCCCTGTGGGTCTTGTGGTTGGCTTTGTGGGCTCACTCCGTCTCCCTCCTGCTGTCCTCACTGAGGGCAGAATGAGGGCAGGCATGGGACGTCCCTCTGGGACAGGCTGTAAAGACTCTGGCTTCTTCCAACCTCAGCGGAAGTTTCTACTTCAGAAAGGTCTCCAAATACAGCCAGGGATGATGGCTGGGATCTTTGGGGACACCCTGATTCAGGCTCTCACCTTGGAACCACAAGCAAATATACCCAATGGGGGTGCATTGCAAGGCTTCTGGTTGGGATCGGGTATCAGAAGAGCGTAAGGGGAGGAGGTAATTCAGACTGAATAAGGGGGCAGTTTGGAAGGTTCCAAGCCTTCAGCTTGATCTCAGTCAGAGGCAAATGGTCAATCTGACCACAGGGTTCAGTTTGAGGAACTACCAAGGAAGACTCACCCCCCTTTTTTTTAAGGTGCAGTTCATTTTCCATCCAAAGCTAATTTCCATCTTTTGCAGGTAATTTATGCTATCGAAAGTAACCCTGGACTTTTATTTAACAGACAATAAAGACTGATATTTTATACGAGAGCTCAAATTTAACAGGAGAATCCTAGGTGTACCTCTGAAAGGTGGCACAGCTAGCCAAACCCATATATCACCGGGATGTTACCCTTGCTGAGAGCTACAAACTTGGGAGGGTCGAGGCATACAAATTCTCCAAAAGATGAGGAAGTCTGGCATAAAGAATGGAGGAAACATGAGATGCGGAGCTGGCCGGACAGAAGGAGGCCCCGATCGGGACCAGTAGCTCTCTCAGCTTGCGGAAGCGAGACGATCCTAATCCTTGACACCTGCGTTCATGTCCCCAGAACGGAGACACAGATTTTAAAACTGGCCACTTGCTTTCATTCAACATCACTCTCTGGTCCCATCCTTTTTCTCGGCCAGTCGAGGTGAGCACCAGAAATGGAAACTCAGGTTCAAGGTGGATCCTACTCATGGACCCCTCTCGGCTCCAAGTCTTAAAGGTTGTAAGGTCTTAAAACCTTAACCCCAGCAAGTCCCTGGGTGGTAGATTGCAAAGTTGGCCATGCTTTGGTTACAGCTTCTCCATCGAGGAGCAGAGTCCACTGCTCCATCCTTTGGATCCAGGCTGGCCTTTGGACTTTCTTGAGCGGGGCGGAAATGACACCGCTGACATTCCCGTCGGAGCCTCAGGAGACTTGCAACCTCCTCTGCTGCTGTTTCTGGGAACCTTGCAGCCACCCCCGTGGGCGTCAGCCAGGGTTAACCTGCCGGCTGACAAGGAGGCGTGGCCCAGTGCCTCTGACCCCCTAGCCAATCACCAGCTCACCCAACACGTGGTGAGCCCAACCTGCAACCACAGAGGAAGTACCCGTCCCCTGCGCTCCGAACTGCCAGCCCCTGTGAGCTACAAATGAAGCCATTTTCTTTTTGTTGGTTTTTTAGGTTTTGTTTTGTTTTAGGCAGCAAAAGCTGACGGATACAACTTGCCGCAACAGAAGGGAACCTGGAATTACTGGGGTTTTTACTTACAAGAACACTGGCAAGGCTAAGCAAGGGTCAACTGAAGTTCTCCCAGGGGCCTTGTTTGGAGTGGGGAGAGAGGGGCTGTGTTGGCTGAGGGTATGGCCCAGGGTGGAAGGGAAGATGTTTGAAATTCCAGCTCATTCTCTCCTACTGGGGACAACAATGACTGTGTGCTTTTAGGAAATAGTGCTTTGCTCATTGTCCACTGCTGAAAGAGGTTTTGCCTTAAAATATAGAGGCTGAATATCCCCATCTTGATTCTCGCATGAGGAGAGCACGTCGCCGCACCACCAACCCCCCCCCCTCCACACACACCCAGCACTGTGCCAGCAACGCGGCGGGCACCAACCCCGGGCACGGTGGGTGTTACTGGCTGGCGAACCTGGAGAGAGATTTTCTGAAACAGAGACCCTGGCTCTCCATTTCTAGGTGCGGGTTCTTGTGCCGTGGCTTCTTTTTTGGAAATGGAGCTCCCACTGACATCAAAAAGAATCTTTCTCAAAGTGTGGAGAAACCGCAGGGCGGGCAGCGCGCTTCTCCTGGCGGCGGAGAATCAGGCTCCTGATGCATTGACTGGAGATCAAATTGGGTTAAATGCCCCCTTCCAAGCAAGCCTGGAAAATTCCCCAACACGAGGTCTTTCATGCACTAGACCTCGAATGAAGGGCAAGCCTCAAAGCCTGGCCTAGTTCTAAAATTAGATCAGTAATTTTATCCAAGAATGCAACCACCGAGTGAATCCTTCTGGGTTTCCTTCTCCTCTAATGCCCGAGTGGGGAGGATTAGGGCTACAGTGGTGCCTTGACAATTTTGAGAAGGTGTCATGTGTGTGTTTCTCTGTGAAAAGAGCAAAAGTAATAGGAGACCAGCTTAAAATGTCAAGTCACATTATTGGCAGACACCTAAGGTGATCTTTGCTGCTTTTCCCTGCTCCTAATTCAAGCAACATTACATGGGCTATGACAACAGGGAGCGGTTTGGAACAGACTGCTTGATCTCTGGGAGCCGGCTTCCGCAAGGACGGTCTGAATGGTCCTTCACGCATTTGATCATCCTTAAAGGGGGCTTATTCTCTGGGGGTCCGTTGATATGCTCTAAGAGCCATAGCAACAAAGAAGGAATGAAAGGCTGTCGGCGTGCTTAGGGCTGATTTTAAATATTTTGAAAGTTAAGTATATGTATACATATACAGACACACACACACACACACACACACACACATACACACAGAGGCTTTACAGCTGCCTCTGTTTGGGGATCAAATCATTTCAATCCAACCTGACCATCCAAGGTTGAAAAGAAGGTCTAATTGGTGGTGGGGGGGGGGGTGCCCGGGTGGCCCACTTAGTTGAGCGTCGACTCTTGGTTGCAACTAAGTCATTGTGATCTCAGGGTCCTGGGATCGAGCCCCATGCTGGGCTCCACGCTCAGCATGGGATCTGCTTGAGATTCTCTCTCCCTATCCCTCTGCCTCTCCCCTCTCCAAACTCCCTCAGATAAATGAATAAATCTTTTAAACAAAAATGAGGTCTAATTGGCAAGCGTGCCTATATATTCATTTAACAACAACAAAAAAATCAGAGCAGAGTGATTCATGGTTAGGTTATAAACACAGTGTGTTAAGGTCTCGGGGAACAAGAGGGCCCCGTCCACCCTGCTCTGGAATTCAAAGGCTCTCCTGAATGGGCAGAGGACTGGCCAAGCCAACTGATCGAATGGCCACATCGGGAGATGCCAGCATCTCTGTAGTGACCTCCAGTATCACTGCAGGAAATGCAGATGTTTTGATGATGATTTCCAGAACCATCCCCGTGCTCTTGAGGCAAATCTTGGACTTACCTACCTGTCTCCCTTATAACCTGAAAAGCAAGGCACGGGGCTTTGATTGAATTGCCTAGTAATTCTGTCATGAACTGCACTGCTTTTTTCTCCCTTGAACACATTACTGATGGTAACAAGGGAGTTATTTTCAATCAAACCATGCTCCAACGAAAAAGATTTCTCCTAACATTGTGATCCCTTCCTCTGAAATCCATTTCAGATTGGCGGATAAAATGTGATTATATTTACACTTCCTTGACACAATTCAGGCAGCAAAATAACAGCCTGCCGGAGACATTTTTCTTCTTCATCTTTAGATCTGTCGGTGCTGTAGTGCTGGGGGAACGAGGAGGGGTGACAGAGGCAGCTGGGGTTGGCGATAGGGTTCGCTCGGCTCACAAATAGAGACGTTCTGCGTTCTGCGCGTCTCTCTCTCTCATCTCGGAGTTCCTTGGATGCCATCCTGAATGGCGTTCAGTGTGATGATATGGCGTGCTAATCAATAGTGCTCTATGCAAATCGAATTTCTCATTTTTGCCTTGACACAGCCCATAAATTATTTCAACATAATACTTTAATTGGTTCACACTTATTAGGGGATGTATGAGGTCTGACTCACTAGTTTCTGTGTAAGTCAGTCACAATTTGTATTAAAAGTCTAGGCTTCTAGATTGCAAGGTTAAAATGGTGGATGGGACAGTATAGGGGTGACCTGGTGTTCCAGAGAGCTGGAGAGCCCTGGGGTGAATGGGGTATTTTGATTCTGGTTCTCAGCCTACAGGGATTAGCCACATGTGATACTAGGCAACTCATTCAACTTCTTTGAGCCCAGGTGCCCTCATCTGTACAATGATTGGGTTGGTTTAGGGGGTCATCGGGATTCTGCCATTAGATGAACCCCTGCTTATAGCTCCCAGAATGGCCATGTTTAATTTGGGTCCCAGTCTCCATTCTTGGGATCACCAAGATTATAAGGATCATCCGGGATCCCACAGACATCACCTTGAACCCTTCCTAAGGAACCAGTGTTTCTAACTAAATGCAACACTGTCCCTCTTGAATCCAGAGAGAAAGGGGATCCTCCTCTGTCTCAGGTCTCCTCTAAGCTCGGGATCTGTAGTGGATGCTGTGATCTAGGAACAAAGGACATCTTGCCCCCACAGCTGGTAACACTGCCAGTTGATAGTCAGCTGTAATCAGCTACTTTTGGGGATTCCCTTAGAAGTGGAGAGCGAGCCCTCTGTCCCTTCTTGGAACAGGCTGCATCCAGTGACAGATGAATGTGGAGGAGTGAAAGCTGGGTCTTCTCACCCCAACTTGGAGGAAAACTCTCAAGGGTCAATCCGTCTTGAGAAATCCCCAGAGGGTTGGCTGAGGCTTCCATCAAGACTGAATGGAAGTTCAATGTCTCCCTCTGCCCAGTGTTGCTTCTCTCCCACTTTTGCAAGGGTACTCACTCATAAAATTGTTAAATGTTGGGCTCCACCTCAGAGGCTGCCTCCCAGGGAGGCCATGCATAAAATGTGTTTCCTCTAGGACAGAGAATTTAAACAACCCATCAGCCATGCACTGTGGACCCCAGACCCAAGTTCAGTAGCCAACCTCCGAAAGCTAGGAGATACACCATCAACCTAGAGATTTATGGATTTTTTGAAAAACCTGAGAGGTTTATGAATATCAAGACAAACACAGCCATCAGCTGAGGCTGAATATCTTCTCCCTGAGAATAGACCTATCTCTCCTCCCCTACTTGCCATACCCCATGCAATGCCCTATTGCTCCCCACTGTGAAGCTGAAGGCAATGACATTTTTGGTGCCAAGTTAGTGACTCCTTTTCTCACCTTCTGCCAGGTTGTTAACTCTGCTTTTTAATCTGCTGATGCCGAGACACCAAGAATTCCAAATCACCTTGACAACACTTAGGGATTATGGTTTGGTGAGCCCTTGCTGTGTCCTCTAGTAAGTATATTACTCTTTGGGGACCAGCCTACAGAACCCAGAATTTCAGGAATAGAAAATACAAGGTCTCCCAGGGGCTCGTTGGTTGTGATGATAATTACAAGCAAGCCTGTCCCACCCACTGTTCCTAGCCCCATATAGTCTTCTTATATGGAGCACAGTATCAAATGAAGGTCTCTGATTTAATGCACATATGTATATTTTGAGGGATGCCATTCTATGCTTTTAAAGTACTGACTTCAAGATGGTAGTTCGGCTGTGCATTTAGAAGGCCATTAAGCTACTTTGAGGCCCTTCCTTTCTGGATGGCCTAGTATTGCATATGACCATAATAGACAATGGGCTCATGCTCAAATATGCACTATTGAATGGGCCCCTGGCTGAATGCTATGTTGTATGAGATTCTATACCTATGGATCAGGCATTTGTAAGCTCTGGGGGGCAACAGACAAGCCAACTCTTTGCTGGTCCAGATGCATAGATGATCTAGATGATCTAGATGCTGGTCTAGATGATCTAGATGCTATTCTAGAGGAGCCCCTGGCCCTTCAGGTATGGAGGAGGCCTAATGTAGTTGGTTTGCCACCAATGGTCTGCTGAAGAAGAATGCCCTATTGGCAGTGGTATGCTAGAGTCAGCTTTCACCAGTTACCAGCAGGCATTGCATGCATCTTTTCCAACTCCACGTAAGGGGATGTCACACTGGTAGCTTGGAATTGGCCATAGTAGAGTATTTATATCATTGAAATGGGAAAACACCACAAAAGAGAGCCTCCTGTTAAACTTTTTCCAGTATACCACTGCTCATTACTTAAGCTACTATACACCCTCACATTAATTCTAACCCTCACTCCAACTAAGCACTTTTGATTGCTTAAAAGAAATTATTGAGGGTTTCTACTTCTAGAAATAATGAGCATCTTCTCTTAGAATTATCCTCTCACTGAAAGCAACTAAGAATTCTTGATGAAATCCAGAAGCAAACACATTTTAAAAATCTTCTTGATGGCATCCGTGCACAGACAAGGCAACCAAGTCTTGAGAAGCCACGTGAACAGTGTGTTCTCTTCCTTAGGGAATTTGCCAAGTCCCAGCCTGGAGTCCAGATGGCCATCAGAAAATGTCAGACTAGAGCTTTTAGCACTATCATGAGGATGGGAAAGAAAGGGGAGTTCAGGGTTTCAAAGGCTTCCAGGATTTGAGAAGTCAAGAGAAAAGCACCTACAGAGACATTCTGTGCCACTTTTTACCTCATGGTATTTGCTGAACCCAGAACTGAGCTGGACAAAAAGCTGATAAGCAAAGCAGAAAATGGAAACTTATGGGGGGGTAAAATCTATAATCAGAGCTTTTAGTGTCATATGGAGCTAGGAAAACAAAATTGAACTTCAGAGAGAGCCAAGAAGTTGGCTAAGCACTCACGGGTGAGTTTAATTGAGACCCATAAAAGGCTATGCTCCAGGAGTCAGTATGGACAAAAATAGGCAAGCCCATATGGAACCTTAAATCTTGTCCTGAATCATCTCAGACCCTGATTAGATGAAGATTGTACCCGAGAGCCAAAAAACTTGAAGTCCTCTCTGGAAGAATATAAAAATTACCCATTACCCTACAACAGTTCATGCAAAATGCTTGTAGCTCAATACAAAATTACCATGCATGCCAGGAGACAGGAGCAAGTGCCCCAAAGCCAAGAGAAAAAGTAAAACAGAAGAAAGAAACAGACCTATAGGTGAAATACATATTAAGGGGAGTACATTAACTACAATTAATATGTTTAAGAAAACAGATAAGGTGGGAAAATTCAATAGAGAATTAGAGTGTATAAAAATAACAAAATAGAAATTCTAGAACAAAAATTAATAGTACTGGCTAAAATTAGAAATTAATGGTTTAATAGCAGATTAGACATAGCAGAGGTAGGGATTCATAGATTGGAAAGCAGCATATACAAAAAAAATGCAAAGTAGGTGTAGAAAGAAATAACACTGACAATTATAGGAAAGAACATATAGGACATACAAGGCATGGTCAGTAAGCTAACATGCTTGGAATTAGATTAAAGTCATTCATAAAGTCATTTTCAGACAAGCAAATATTGACAACATCTGTACCCAGGAAAAGTTCACTAAAGAGAATTCTAGAAAGAGCCCTATGGTAGATATTAAATGATCCATATAGAAGCACAGTTATGTAGCAAATTGGTTAAGAAAAAACACACTGCAAAGAGTATGGTATGTCAGAAAACTAAATGTTTTATAGATCTCTTATATGTAGACTCTTCAAAAACCAAGTCTTGTAGAAACAGAGACTAGGATGGTGGTTACCAGAGATTAGGGCAACTGTGGACATGTCATTAAAGGGAACAAAACTGCACCTGGACGAAGAAGTAGTTCTGGAGATCGAATGCACAGGATAGTGATAAGAGTCAGCAATACCATACTACATACCTCAAAATTGCTAAGAAGACACGAGATCCCAAGTGTTCTTACCACCAAAAAGAAGTGATAATTACATGATGTGTTTGAAGTGCTGGCTGAAGCCACGACGGTAATCATGTCCCAACATATAAACATATCAAGTCGATACTTCATATTCCTTCAACATATAGAAGTGCTGTGTGCCAATTGTATCTCACTTACAAAACAACAATTGGTGTGGGCACAAGTTTAGATCAAAACCAGGCCAATGGGATACCATACACATTAGTCACCTGACCAATAACAAATATGCTACCACAAAACTCCTTTTTTTTTAATGTTAATTTTTTAATGTAATCTTTATGCCTAATGTGGGGCTAGAACTTATGACCCCAAGATCAAGAGTTGCATGCTCTACCAACGGAGCCAGTCAGGAGCCCTGCTATTACAAAATCCGTGATATGGTGCTTTATAAAAGAGGATGCCCAAATGGTCAGTAGGCAAATGAAAAGTTGCTTAACATTACTGGATAGATGTTCACCTCTGAATGTCGGCAGGATCCCTAGCGACCTTGTTGGTTCTGCATTCCCACGGCCCACAACTGGACGAGGCTTCTGCTACAACCACCAGCTGTTTTTGGTTGTTTCCTACAGAGGCCCCCAAAGATGTTTTTGTACCATAGGTAGGCACTTCTGAGCAGAAGATTGCGATAACCCCACCCAACTTCCTATAAAAACAACCTAATGGGCCCTCGCAGCCCCTCAAACTTTGTGATTCCACATCAAGCCAAACTGCATGACACCCCCAGATTTTGAGGTCTGTGCTCTCTGGCTTAGCAGGCTCATCACTCTGGTGGCTTCTTCTTCCAGGGCATTCCTGGCTTGTGATATGATTCATGGAAAACTGGAAAAATCCATCAAGCCAGTTGCTGGAATTCATGTGTGCTTGTCTGACAGAAATTTAACATTTCAAAGGCTTTAGGGAAAATGGTGTCAGGACAAAGGATACTTAGAATAATAGATGTACGACATCTCCGTTCAGTGCAGCCTTCCTTGGTTAGTCCATCTGTAAGTTGTTCCTTAAAGATACATTTTTCAGCCTGATTTGGATTAAACATCGCCTCTGAAAATTACCCACATTCCCAGAGGCCACAAGACAGTCCAGACAACTTAAATAAATCGGGCATGTTTGGGTCGATACATAAATGCTTACGTGTCCACCCACTCCAGCGCTCTGTACGTGGAATATTCTTGGAGAAAGTCCTACGGAAAGCTTGAGAATTACCAAAAAGCAGCAGGAAAAATCCTTCTGGGGACAAGGTGAAGTGGGACACCCACCTCCCTGTGAGATGAGTCAAACACATCTCTAAGATCCAGGGTAGGGCATATTGCGGGGGCAATTCTGAAATATGATGGATAGATTGGTTATTTTTAAAAAGCTAATTTTTTTTCCTAGCACTGTTTTAGGTTTACAGCAACATGAGGAGGAAGGCGGGGAGACTCCCCATTTACCCCCTGCCCCACCCATGCACAGTGTCCGCCGTCTGTCACTGCCCCGTTTCGGAGTGTCGTGTCTGTTGCAACCGGAGAACCTACATGGAAACATCACCGTCATCACAGTCACCCGATGTCCACAGGTCTACTTTCGGGTTCAGTCCTGGTGTTGCACAATCTATGGGCAATAAATGAATGGCACCTAGGGGGTGGCTGGGTGGCTCAGTCAGTTGAGCAACCGACTCTCGGTTTCGGCTCAGGTCGTGATCACGAGGTCAGGTGGCAGAGCACTGTGTCGGAGTCTGCACCAGCCCGCAGTCTGCTTCATAGTCCCTCTCCCTCTCTTTCCTGCTCTCTCTCTCTCAAATAAATAAATACATAAATAAATAAAATCTTTTTATTTTTTTTTAAGATTTTATTTATTTATTTGACAGACAGAGATCATAAGTAGGCAGAGAGAGAGGGGGAAGCAGGCTCCCCGCTGAGCAGAGAGCCCGATGCGGGGCTTGGTCCCAGGACCCTGGGACCATGACCCGAGCCGAAGCAGAGGCTTTAACCCACTGAGCCACCCAGGTACCCCCAAATAAAATCTTTTTAAAAAAGAATAAAGGACATGTATTGGCCATTATAGTACCAACCAGAATAATTTTACTACCCTAAAAATCCTCTGTGCTCTGCCTATTTGTCCCTTCCTCCTGTCCCACCACTGACCCTGCCCCGGCATCCACTGGTCATTGTACTGTCTCTTGTGGTTTTACCTTTTCCACATCGTGTTATGGTTAAGAATCATACAGCATGTGGCCTTTTCAAACTGGCTTTTTCCCCTGAGTTATATGCATTTAAGTTTCCTCCATGACCTCCCACAGCTCGGTAGCTCATTTCTTGTTAGTGCGGGATAATATCGCGTTGTCTGGATGGACCGCAGCTGATTTACCCATCATCTGCTGGAAGACAGCTTAGTTGCTTCCAACTTCGACGATTACGAGTAAAGCTGCTGTAAACATCTGTGTTCGGGTTTTCTTGTGGGCGGTTTTCGGCTCCTTTGGGTAAATGGCAGAGAGTGCGATAGTTAGATCCTGGGGTAAGAGTAAGTTTTCCCTTAAAGAAACTGCCAGACTGCCTTCCAAAGTGGGTTTCCCCTGTTGTATCCCCACCGGCATTGAGGGGAGTTCCTGCTGTTCTCCGTCCTCACCAGCATGTGGTGTTGTGTTGTTGTGGATTTTGTCTACTCTAACAGACATTTAAGGCTTTCACCTTATTGTTTCAATTTGTATCTTCCCAATGGCATATGATGTGGGGCTGTTTGTTTGCCAGATGCATATCTGTCACCGTCTTTGGCCTATCTTTTATTTATTTATATATTTTAAAAAAGATTTTATTTATTTATTTGACAGACAGAGATCACAAGTAGGCAGAGCAGCAGACAGAGAGAGAGGAGGAAACGGGCTTCCTGCTGAGCAGAGAGCCCGAAGTGGGGCTGGAACCCAGGACCCTGAGATCGTGACCTGAGCTGAAGGCAGAGGCTTTAACCCACGAGCCACCCAGGAGCCCCTGGCCTATCTTTTAATTGAGTTGTTTCTTTATTGTTGAATCTTCAACGCTCTTTGTATATTTCAGATACCGGGCTTTGAGCAGATATGTGTTTTGCAAGTATTTTCTCCCAGCCTGTGGATTGTCTTGAGTTAATGGGACAAGTCACGATGATGGGGTTTGCACACGACTCATTCCATGAAGTGTTATACATTTAAAAAGCATCAAGTCTTCGAGTACGTGTTTACTAGAGAGACTGGAGGCCTTTTGCATTTGTGCAACTCGGAATGGGATAGGAGCCAGCGACTGCTCTGTGTCCCGCTGCTTGAGCTCCCATTCTTGTTATTCTGCTTAAATGGCGAGCAATCTGGGACAAACTATGTAACCTTCTCTGCCTTAGGCTCCTAACCTGTCAAGCAGTAACAATTAGATGCTAAGCATATAAGGATATGAAGACATGTTGGTCTAGATGTAAAGCACCAAGAACAGTGCCAATGCTTTATAAACCCTCAATCACCGTGAGTCATTATCAAATCCCCCATTCCCACTGGGGTATCCTTGAAGATCTAGGAGAAGAAGTTATCCCTACCGACATACATCCTATTGTTTTGTTGCACAAGAAGATTCAAAAGCAAGATAACAGAAGCAAAGAGTAAAAGTGAGCACCGGCCAATTTTGAAGACATTCTGCAATACCTCAAGCCAAGCAAAAAAAAAAACAACGATATAGTGGATTTTGAAGACGTTTAGTTCTTCCATTTATTATTCAACACAAGGGCTAGTCTTTGTGGTAGATATAGAGACATTGAGAAATAAAACCATCTGAGATGATTTACTGCAAGAAAGTGGGATGGGGCCGAACCCCAGAGGATTCAGTCAGATTTGGATTAGTAGGGGAAGGGGACAAAGCAGGTTGATGAGTAGCAGAGAGGACCGTATTCACAAGACATGGGTAACGGCAGCCGCAGGCGAGATTAGACAGGAAGGGAAGAGCTGTATCACTCGCATAGGAACAATGTCGGTTGCCAATTCCAAACCAGGTTGTGTATGTAAACAATGGCTTTTAAGAATCAATTACTAGACTTCACCTCCCCTCGAATCTGCTCGCTGGGCAGCTGCCTCCAAAATAACCGGGTGATCATTGAATTAAACTGCGGTGTTCACCTGAGCATTCAGGACCGAGGTTGCCCACATACCGCACGTGACTTAGTTCTCCTTCCTGGGACAACCGTGAGACCTACTGTTTTACTCTTGGGCGAAATGCAGTGGGAAGGTGGTTTGGGATTCTCTTCCCTCAACCCAGCGCCAGAGGCCCTTCAAGCAGTTTCGAAAAGTGTTTATTAAAGGTTGACACCCATGGTGTGATTATTGGTTAAAATTAAATTCGATATACAAGTCATTTAAAAACTTATGTGCCCACCAACACCTGCATGCAAATGTTCATGGCAGCGTTACTTGGGATCAGTAAAAACTGGAGGCAAGCATGATGTTCCTCCACATGGGTAAGCAAACTGTGATGCATCTCTCCAAAAAACCAGTATTTGGCAGTCTCAGAAACAAGGTAGCAAGGCATAAGAACACATGGAGGCATCTCAGAGGCACATCGCTAGGTCAAAGAAGCCATCTGAAAAGGCTACATATGAGTGACTTCATCTGTATGACGTTCCAGAAAAGACGAAGCTATGGAGATTGCAGACAGATCTGGGGTTGCTAGGGGATTTGGGAAAGGAAGGGCAGCTGAACAGATGAGGCATGTGGGATTTTTAGGGGGTGAAAATAATCTGTGTGACACCGTAACGGTGGATACGTGACACTCATTAGATGTTTGTTAAAACTCACAGAATCTGACAACATCAAGAGCGAACCTGAATGTAGGCAAACTGAGAGTCGTGTAGGAATTCAGGAGACCCCAGGATGGAATATAGAATGGGGCAAGAGAAAACCTCTACGTGCACTACAAATGTGCGGGGGAAACCCTGAGGAAGAGGATGAGGAGGAAGGGTACTGAATCAAGTATATTTAAAAGAGCAGAGCAATTCCATGGGTGGCCCAGGTGCTGCCCAGAATATAAGTCACACACACCCCAGTGCCTTTAGGAACTCTTTCCAGCTTCCTGGAAAGGAGCCTTAGCCTAATAAATTAGCCAATTGCTCTTGGGGCCCCCTGAGTCCTGCCCAGACAGTAGGCACATCGTAAGCGCTGGTTAACTGGGGAGTGTGGTCCAGACGGGGATACCCCAAGCTATGCAGGAGTCCTGGGGTTTCCCCCTTAGGTCCCATAACAACTTAGGGGGAGCATTCAGCAGGAAGCTCTGCAGCCAAGTGTAAGCGTGTCAGAAGCCTACGATCCCTTTCAAGGCCGTGCATGCCATTCTGTGAATTTAATTAGGAAGCCAAGAGCAGTAGAGAGGCACGTCGTCACTGCCTGTCACCTGAGCATTGGCTTGTCACACCAATTATTTTGAAACGTACCTGGGATTTGTTCTAATCAAGTATGGTAAGATGACAGACATGCAGACAACTGCCTTGGGAGAAGAGTTGATTACTTATGAGTCCTGAGGGGGAGGGGTGGGCACGCCACATCACGCAGGGGCCAGAAAAGGAGGCGCCGGGGTCAGTGGGGGAGCAGCAGGAGGGACAGGAGATCACAGATAAGAACCTTTATTCTGGAGTGGTAGGAAGTGGTTAGCGGTGGGCATCCTCTGTCGGGCAGGAAGCAGAGCACAGAGGTTGGGGTTCGCCTTGGGAAGGGCTGAAATGTGATTTCTGGGGCCTGAAACACCCCAGAGATGGTGGGGACATGACCAGTTTTGACTCATGACTTCAAGATGCCGAGTGATCCGTTATGGGGATCAAGGCTGGTTCTCACAATGGGATCCTGAAACAATGAAAGGGAGGAGGGGCATTAGATAAAAAGTAGAGACATCTGAATACAGCAGGGGATTTAGGTAATCACAATGTAGCAGTTCATTCACCCGTGTTAATGGGGGGGGGGGTTGGGTGTGAAGTACATGGCAACTCTCTGCGCTGTCTTTGCAACTTTTTGAGAACATCTACAGCTTTTCCAGACTTAAAAGTTTATTTCATAAAACTAACTTGGAGTACAATCTGTACATTTGAGTCCCTCTTTTAAGCTTTTTTTTTTTTTAATTTTTAATTTTTTTCCACCTTAGGTATGTGTACTTTCACGGGAAGACAGAAAGAAGAGTTGATACTTGTCTGTCTTTCTTTTTCTTTTCTTTCCTTCCTTTCCCTTTTCTTTCTTTCTTTCTTCCTTCCTTCCTTCCTTTCTTTCTTTCTTTTTCTTTCTTTCTTTCATACTTGTCTTTTCTAAATGTTTGTTTGTTCATTTATCAAGGGCTCTGTGAGCACCTGACTGTTTGGGGCCCCAGGCTGGGGGCAGACAAAAAGAAGGAAAAAGTCTTGCCCTTTTTAAGGGGTAAGCAAATCCCAGTTTAATGGAGGTTGTAGGTGCAAAACCCAGATGTCTTCCATGGTGACAAGGACCATGCCAGGATTTGGGGCAGGGTGCCACGAGGTACTTGGCACATGTGTGAGGGTCCTGGGGAGGACATGTCAGCAGAGCCAACACTTACAGAGCGTCTTGGATGGAGCAGTCTGAGAAGGTGCGGGGAAGAATGGGCCGGACAATGCAACTAACGGCGGAGACACAAAGGCAGAAAGTCATGGTGTTTGGGCAGGGCAGGAGCCCATGGTTGGCAGTGGTGGGACATGTGTCCAAAAAGGACTATTAGGATACTAGCCCTTAAGAGGCACTTAGTAAACATTTGCAGGTGAACTGAATGGATGGGTGACCGGAAGCTGGAAGGTCCCGAGCGATTTCTAGAACCGAGATTTTACTGCCTGCGCGATAGGGATCCAGCTCCTGTTTCAAGAGGAGGCATGACCGGACATGTTGATGTTCAGACTCCTGCCTCTCCAGGTTTGGTTCATGGTGCCCTAAATTCAGTGCTTATTCGGGCGAATACAGGGCTGTCAGGGCTGGATTTGGGGTTTCGGTCTCCCCCTCGCCTTCTCCGTCGGGCAGCTGCGAACGGAGTCCATTCTCCAGTAAAGCCTGGGGGTGCCCCACGGCTCTGTGCCAGGCAGTTCACACGGCCCCTCAAAAGCACACTGTAAGCGATCGCACTTGTTCCTAGTTTATGGACGGGAACATGGACGCTAGCAGCGTAGTCGGGATTCTGTCCCAGACCACGCTCTTTCCTCGGCATGGCTGGCGACACTGTGAATTCCGGGTCAAAGGCCTTTCAGAGCCACGGTCCTGCTTCTCTGAGGTAATATTGTCTGGAACAGCCGTCCCCCCGGAGAGCGCCGCGTCCGCAGTTGTAAGCGCTGTGCCTTCTGGATTCTTCATCCTATCCGTCTCGTTCCGTGCTCCAGAGCGGAAGCCCCGCAGGGCGCGGCTGGCACTCCCGGTGGCCTGGAGGAAAGGGACTGAGCCCCGCAGAGAGTGAGCAGCCCGGCAGGAAGGAAAGACCAGGGAGAGCCAAGGGGCCTCGAGGTACCGCACGTCCCCAGCTGTGTGCACCTGCTCGCGACTTCGCCCAGCAGGGAGGGGGGTGTGTGGTTTGGGACCGACGAGATGGATCGGGAAGGCAGGGACCGTTGCCTCTGAAGAGACACTGAGTCAACAGAACCATCAGGAGCCAATGGCTGCAGGGACACTTGTCACAGAGCCACAGAGAGGGCCATCCTCCACCCCAGTGTGGCTAGTTGGTGTGCAAGAGCTGCTAAGGGCAGGAGGAGGTGACATCCACTCAGCCCCCACGGTGGGGCAGTCCTCCTGTGACCCAGCATGAGCCAGGGTGGGGAGGGGGAGGGGCAGGATGGCAGGGTCAGCTGAGCCATGGAGCTGACTTCCTCCGAGAAGCTGTAGCTGGACGACTTCAGTGACTCCCCCCCACCAGGAGAGAGGGGAAGGGGAGTCTTCTGAGATGACGCCCGAGGGACCCCACCCACGGGAGACCCCAGTTCCCCTCTCCACTTGATTATATCTTACTCAACCTTTAAAACCCAGCTCCAAGGACACTCCCGGAAGCATTCTTTTCTAGAAATGGGTCATCTCCCTCCGAACTCCTGGAGCTCCCAGAGCTCTTAACCTTTTATTACACACATTATTTTCCGTCTTGTACTTTGGCTGGCTGTGGTCCATTTGCCCCAATTAATGTTTCTAGACCACAGCCACCTGCCTTGTGTTCCTCTGTCCTCTTGACATCCAACATCTCCTTTTAGATCAAGAGACCTCGTCTCCAGAGTGCTCCCTGCAACCGAGCCGTCACGCAGTACTGACGGGGTGATCTGGGTTTGAAAAGAGTGACAGTGTGCCTCATGAAGAGGGCGAGAGGGAGCCCGGATCGGGGAGGGGAGGGGGGCGCCCTCTGGGAAAGGCCCCACGCAGCCGCGTTTGCCCAGGAGGGGTCCGGTCTTGCTTACAGCGGGGGAGCCCAGAGAAGGATGGAGGGAGACAGCTGGTGCAGGATGTCAGTTCCACAGGGAAGAAATGCCCTTGACAGAAGCAGCGGGTGCTGGGGGCCCCGCCCTGGGTATGTGCTGTTCCCGCCGTGTTCCCAGGAATTAGAGGCGGAGAAGGCAGGGGAAGAGACTTCTCGCAGAGGATGGCGGGAGAAGGGACAGGAGGGGGGGCGGGGCGGAGACAACACCTCGGCCGACTAATTAAAGCCTTTGGTAGCCGGCCCCCACGGCCCCCACGAGCTCCAACAGATTATCGCTGCTGACTCAGCTCCCTGCCAAGGCCAGACACACACTCCCTTTTTTCCTGCTTGATTTGCCTAATGGAAGCTGACAGTGAAGTTCAACCCTGATTGTCAGATTTCAGTAGGAACCTCGAGCGGGGAGAGGAAGGCAGACATTTGAGGAATAAGAATAGCTCACATAATGAGATCCTTTATTTAGCTGAACCACTTTTTAATGACTCACCTCTCCCTCCCTTTTCTCTCTCTCTGTCTCTCTCACACACACACAGTTGTGCACACAAGATGTCCGATTCTCACTGAGAGCTTGCCTAGAGCCTGTAGGACAGAGGCCATCCATCCTGGATGGGAGGGGTCTGGGACGGGGGATGAGAGCGGACGGCGATGCTGGGAGACACTTGTCTGCATCCCTCCGACCAGCCTCCTGCTCTCCAGTCTCTTTCCGTGATCCCTTTCCCAAAGTGTGACCCAAGAAATTGGTCTGGCCAGCAAGACCCAATGCGTGGGGAGGCGCTCACGACTTGGGCTGGTTCCTTGTCCACTCAGCCTCTGGTTCTAGAAGCTGAGGCTGGAAGGTCTGATTCACTTCTCAAAACCTGAGCTGCTCATCGGAAAAACCAGGCTGAGGCCTTGTGAGGAGGAAGAAGTCGGCACAGGGAAACCTCTGGGTATCACCTGTCACATTGTGACTGGGCGAGAATGTCGTGCCGCCCCTCCTCTGAAGGGTAGTCTTCGGGGACTTTAGAGGAAGTCACCGAGTAACTGTCACCTTGGGATTAAAGACCTAGCTCTAGAACAGGAGGTTGGATTGTCATAAAGGGTGTCCTGAGGGTTTGTGAGGGCCAGGCTCCATCCTAAGCACGTCGCGCGTGTTAACTCAGGGAAACCCTGCTGCTCTTGGCCCATTTTACAGATGAGGCAGCTGAGACACAGAAGAGCGAAGTTACTTGCTCAAAGTCATCACGGAGTTCATCAGTGGTGAACCTAGACTTTGTTTTCCGATCGGTCAAAGAGCTGAAGAAATTGAGAAGCCCCCATAAATGTTATGGGCAAAGTTCCTTTTTGCGCAAAGTTCCTTCCATGCAAAGCAAATAACAAAGGATGAGAGCAAAGCCCTGTGTGTTCTGACAAGGTGGGAATCCGGTCTCCCCAGTGGGGGAACGTGGGTCTGGAGTAGGCCTGGGACCTTACGTGCCTCCTTAAGTTTTGTCCCTCATATGCCACCCTTGCCCCATGCTGCCCCTAACCATGTCGACCAGGAGATGCTGGGGGTCACACAAATGTGACCCTGTTGTCCTGAAGGTCCAACGAAACACAGACCTTCCCGCACTAGCTACTGCCTCCAGAAGAAGCTTCTAGAAAGCAAGCTCAGACCCACTGCCTAAAGCCAACACTGCCCCAGGTTTCCCTGAACCCAGTGGGGAAGGGGAGGCCAGAGGTGACAAGAAGGTCACTAGAGAAAATATAAAAAATGTCTTTTTGTGGAATGTTTTTCTGAATGTTTTTTTTCTTGCTTTGGGTGTAGACCAGACCGTTTCCCCTTTTTTCTTCTTTTCCCCCTACTCTAATAAAACACTTACCAAGTGTTTGTTGCCATTTTTAAAGGCAGTCATTTGCCCCCACTTGTCAACATCTCATCCCCATCTCTTGCTTCACAAAGGAGGCACCTGAAGCACAGGAAATTTATGTAAGTTGCCCGGGATGGAGGCAGCTAAGGAAGGCCTAATGTCCACAGCCTAAATTGTGTTCACTATAAGATGCTCCTTCCTTATACAGTCAACATGGAATATTAGGCATGGTGACGCAGTAAGGTACAAAAGGAGAAACCCCAATCGGTGACCCCAGGACCTTGGAACTTACTGTTCTGCATTGATGCCTTCTATTTTATTTAAATGCCCATGTGAGGGAGCCATACAAACCACCACCCAAGACGCCTGTATTTCTCACCATGTCCACCTTCTTCATGGCTCTCTTGGTGTCTACATCACAGAGGAATCTTCCATTTGCTTCCTAGGATTCTGCACAGGGAAGTATTCCCAGCCAGCATGCCCACCTGTCTCTTCCCCCTCCTACAAAAGAAAAATCTTCATATACATCTTACATTTGTTGTTGAGCAACAGTCTATAAACCCATGATCTATTCATGGCCATGCAAATCACAAAAGTCACCCACTTTTTCAAGAGTCTCTGAGTGACTGTTTAAATTAATACCAATGTTTAAGTACTTCCATGAGGCAGGCATGATTTTTATCAGTTGCCAGCTCCCCATCGTCGGCAGACTGTTAACTTTGACGTCATAACAAAACAATACCATCCATGGAAGAAGGGTTCGCCAACCTCTGCTGAGCACAAAAAATGTTCCATCTTCCCCATGACCAAGTGGCTAGAAAAGTGGCTGGGGTGGGG
This sequence comes from Mustela erminea, assembly GCF_009829155.1. Lineage (NCBI taxonomy): Eukaryota > Metazoa > Chordata > Mammalia > Carnivora > Mustelidae > Mustela > Mustela erminea. Next base: position 35,870,632 of record NC_045633.1, read on the forward strand.
GGGAGTGGGGACAAGACAGAAGTAGCAAGAAAATTCTGGAATGAATGAAGCAAGCAGGACTCTACCAGCTTCTCACCGGCCAGGCTCATTCACTTCCACTCAACACCTGTCACTGGTGTCTCCTCTTTCCCTGTCATGGGGACAAACTGACCATCACCAACTTGCCCGTGAGACCCCAGAGGAATCCCAGCGGAAGAGAAAGTAGGTCCTTCCAAAGGGAAGAGGCATGCAGTGGGCCACTGGCATTAGTGGTTGGGAGATCTCAAGACACTGAAAGAAGATGGAAGCCCGAGAGGGGTGCATTGATGGATAAAACAGGAAGAGCCTTAGCCCAGAATATGCGAAGGGAGGCATGCAGTGGTGGAGAAGCTGGTCTTCTCAGAAGAGGTCAGGACAGACCCCAGACTGGAGATCTGGAGGACTAGAGGCTTTCAGGGAGAGGAGAGCACAAGCACAGGACTTAATTGAACATCTCTTTGTCTTCAGAGTGAATGCACCACGAACCCTTCCCCCGTGTTTGTTCTTGTGGAATGGAAACGGGGGCCACTGTAGGATGCAAGCCAGGAGGCAGCGGGATTGAGGTTGAAAGGGGAGTGTGGGAGGCTCCAGGACGTGAAACTGGGTGCCGTAATAGGTGAGATCCTCGACAGACTGGATAATTCTGAGGACGTGGGTGAGACCCGGTATTGTTTTATCAGCAGACAAGAAGGGAGGAGGGAGGAATGGGGGGAAGGGAGGAGTCCCAATGGGGGAAGAAACTCTGGATCCCAAAATAAAGCCAAATAAGATGGGAATGTTTCTGAGTCATTAACAGACTATTCAGAAAAAGGAGAGAGAAATTCTGCTTCATTTACACATTCGAAACCTCTTCTCGGGAGTGGGCATCATTCCCAAGAAGGAAATGGAATCCTCGCCCACAGTATGACTAACGATTTTACGTAGTTACGTTAGGGTGAATTGTTTCTCAAGTTCTAGAATTAATCTGTCGACAAAGGAAGCAGGTCCTCATTTGGGTTATGGAACATCACGGTTGTGTTTTTCATCTTGATCCCATAAAGGTGATGTGACGCTGGCAGAGGTCTGAGAGCAGACGCAGGGAGGGAGTAGAAGAGGAAGGAGTTAAAAGGCTGCCCGTCCACGTGGATGGCTTGCAGTCAGGCATCTGCTGATGTTTACGCAGGAGGAATTAGAAATTTAAGTATAGTACTTAAAACTGTCAGTCTACCTGTGAGGGGAAAAATCCCAACTATAAATAGCAAACATCAGCATGGAAGAGGTTCCTGTTGTAGTCCGCGTGGGGTAAACACAGTGAGGCGGGAGGGAGGAGGGAGCGGAGTGACTGACGGGTTCCTCCTTTCTGTTACTAGGTACCGTTGTCTGCTTCACCATCGATGAATTAGGAAACACTGCTATAAGCGCGTTACTTGGAAGAGAGACAAAGCCAAGATGAGTCGAAAGTTCTGGCTTCTGTGGTTAAGGATGGGGCTCAGAGGAGATGCCTGTTTCCTTTTTTTCCAAGGACTTTTGAACTGTTCTGGGCGCCTGGGTGGCTCGGTTGGGTTAAGTTTCTGCCTTCGGCTCAGATCATGATCCCGGGGTCCTAGGGCATCATCTCCCTGCTTAGTGGGGAGCCTGCTTCTCCCTCTCTTACTCCCCCTGCTTGTACTTTCTCTCTCGCTCTCAAATAAATAAATAAAATCTTTTAAAACATAACTGTTGAGGGACGTGTGGGTGGTTCAGCGTGTTAAGTGTCTGCTTTTGGCTCGGCTCATGATCCCAGGGTCCTGGGGCTGCTTCTCTCTCTGCCTGCCTCTCCCCTCTGCTTGTGCTCTCTCTCTCCCCCTCACTCTCTGACAAACAAATAAATAAATAAATAAATAACTTACAAAAATAACTTTTGAACTATTTGAGTATTTTACATATGCATCTAATATTGTGATTACAATTTAAAAGAAAAAATTAAAATATCATTCTAGCAAATGAAAACAAAAACAAAAACAAAAAACTAAGAACGGCCATCCTCTCCTGGGAAATTGCGACTCACCTCAAGATAACAGGTTTATTTGCTTCAGACCAAATGTGAGAATCATAACTTTTGCACATGACTTGAATTTTTGCGAAATCAGAAAAACACAGCAGGGACTCTCCGGCTTTCCTTTGAGCTTCGGTCTCACTGCACGTGGGAGTCACAGGCTTCTCTGAGGACCTCCTCATCAAAGGTCTAAGCCACCACGAAGCTACCTTATCAAATAGCCCTTCGTCTCATCCCCTCATCAAGCATATCCTGAGACCATCACTTTCGAGAAATTCATTGTCCTGTTGGGGGGTTTTCTGTGTCTGCTGCTGACCGTGAGATAGCCTATCGGCTCATCTTGCCCAGACACTTCCCATTCTGCCTTTCAATTCCCCCCGTCGCACTCCCTGCAATTATCCCCTACTGACGCAGTCATCGTGGGTTTCATCTTGGATTCTCTGCCTTAGGTTTACTTCTTCTGGGACCTGTCGGGTAGCGCCCTTCAAAACCTCATGATGGCAAAGAAGGGAACCAGCTGGGAACTTAAGTAAAAGTTGACCCTTTGCGAGGAGTGGATTGAATGGGACAAGAGTATACATAGTCTGGAGAACCAACATCTGTGGACCCCTCCCTACACTATGGTGGGTGTCCCATAGCAACGATCCGCGAAATTCCCTCAAGGGGATTTTCCTCTCTATTCCAGAGAAGAAACGGAATTCCATTACAAAGTAGGCATCTGCCCTGGTCACACCGTTCCTATGGGGCAATGCCAAATTTGAACTTTGGTCTATCTGGCTTCCTGTGTCTTTTAAAAATATGAATCTGAGCGTAATCTCACTGTGGCTAGCTTTCCACGGAAGACAACTGACAGTGAGCAGCCAACCGGGCATCAGTAGAGCAGTATTCTAACACCAGCTGGCTTACGGGCAATCAGGAACTTGGAGCTGATGCTGTATGTTGGCTCAGGAAACAACCAGCAGGATTGATGAGCCGGGGACACTGGCTTTCATCTTGATCCTAAGACCAATTAGCTCTTTGGACTTGAATTTTTCTCATTTATAGAATAAAACGTTTTTACTGGAGGACCATTAAGCTCTCCTCCAACCCTGCAGAATCTGTGTACTTGAAAGAAATAAGGCTCGTTACAGTTACCGTCTAATTCCGATATCTTGCAAATCACTGTGGTGAATGAGGTGGAAAAATGGATTTAAGGTTAAACAGTAAGATAACAATTGAACTAAAAATAAAATCCACACATTCTAACCCTTGACTTGTTGCTGGGCAGCATGGAATGGGACTGAAGGACTGTAGTGTATTTCTCAACTCGGGCTGCCATGACAAATAAAACAAAAACAAACAAACAAAAAAACCCAACAGACTGAACAACAGACTGTAAGCAACAGAAATGTATTTCTCACAGTTCTGGAAGCTGATAGAGGAAAGAGCAAGGTGCCAACGAGGTGAGTTACAGCCAGAGGCTTTTTCTGTTAGCTTGTGGGTGACCACCATCTCCCTGTGTGCTCATGGGATCTCTTCTTCGTGCAGGTGCCAGGAGAAAGGGACAGAGACAGGAAGAGGGACGGAGGGGGGAAGGAGAGGGAGAGAGAGCCTGTTATCCGTGTTCCCTTCTTCCAGCGACACTCATTCTAATCCCACAGGATCAGTGCCCCACCCTCATGACCTCTTGTAACCTTAATTACTTCCTCTGCAAAGAGAGCCTCAGGATGGGGGAGGAGTTAAGGCTTTCACATATAAATGGTAGAAAGACCTGAACATGTGGGTAGAATCAGGAATCAATGGCCTGGGCCCCTCAGATTGGAATTGCCAAATGATTTCCCCCAAGAAGAGTAGAGGAAATACCCCAGTAAAAGCCATAAATTGGAAATAATCCAGAATAGTGCTTTCTCAAATTTGAGCATGCGTACGAGTCACCTGCAGGGCTTGTTTATGTGGACGGTTTCACGGTGAAGTTGGCTCTCAAATTACCTGTGAACAGAGCAAAAAGGAAAACAAGCTGGTTGTACATGTTTCCTTGTCTTTAAGGAAGTTTGATACGGATCCCGGAAAGGGAACCAAGTCTTTGCCATCAATTAATTCTAAAATAAATTTATCATCTCTATCATGATGAGAAATCAGTGGGTGATGCTTGGAACCCAATCCTGGCAGTAAGTAAAATGCTATTTCTTACAGCATCTCTCAATAAGAGTTGAGGCTATAATATCAAAGCCAACTCAATAAAATCATTATTCTGGGATTACGGATTATAGACCGTTTCCAAATAAGTGTCATTTCGTTTCTTCCAAATGCATAGAGGAATTAAAATTGGGTCAACAAAACATTGTCTAACAAAAATCCTTAGGGGACCTGCTTTCATGAATACATAACACATCTGTGATAAGCGTGACTTTAAAAAAAAAAAGGAGGAGAAGAAGGTACTTCTGCAAAGCTTGAAGAGTTGTCTCCTAAGCGGTTTAATCATTCTCCTGGGGCTTGTGTTTATAAAATTAATTTGCTTACAAACACTGTTTGTTTGTTTTTGTAGGCCAATAGGTTTTATCTAGAAACAGGGATGTTAATGAGGGAAGACAAGCTATATGAATCAGATTCAGAAATCCTATGTTCCAGGGCGCCTGGGGGGCTCAGTGGGTTAAAGCCTCTGCCTTCAGCTCACGCCCTGGTCTCAGGGTCTTGGGATTGAGCCCCACATCGGGCTCTCTGCTCAGTAGGGAGCCTGCTTCCTCCTCTCTCTCTGCCTGGCTCTCTGCCTACTTATGATCTCTGTGTCAAATAAATAAAATCTTAAAAAAAAAAAAGAAATCCTGTGTTCATAGGTTTTCTATCTATTTTATACAACTGGACTCTCATGCCTATCTTTTTGCTGTGGCCCAAGGCCTGGCTGATAAGTATCCAGGAGAGTTCACACTCAAAGATAACTAAGATGAAGATGGCATTATGTGGGACATAGTTCTCCGGTCCCAATGCTTCTCCGTAATAGTATCCAGTTAAAAATGTCTCGAGACAAGTGTTCCGTGCTAGCCCGGACACTCTATATCTCATTGCTTTTCTGAGCCAGTGGAGATGTGTAGATATGAGAGAAAAAAAAAAAAAAAGAACAAAGAGAAAACAATAACACAATTTCATTGTGTTTGATTTATGGATTTGTTCTACTATTTATGGATTTGTTCTACTCTGGGGGTCTCAGAGGCATTCTTCTTGATAAGGGCCGTAACTGATTAGAAAATAATGAATTATGGGGAGAAAAAGCCAAAGGTCCTGAGAATAGATCTCCCAGAGCTGAGGCTAGGAGGCCTTGTACGAAACGCCCTCTTGCTGTCAGCCACCCAAACCGTGGTTTCCTCCCTGTTGTCATGTTCCTTACCTCCTAAGAGCTAGGCCAGAGAGCTGAAGACACCAACAAAATGAGCAGACCTGCCTTTGTGCTTGGCAGTTATGTTGCCTGTCTTATGTGACGTTGCCGATATGAAGCCAGGGGACTGGGGTGTAGGGTGGTATCAACTTCCCGTGAGCCATATTTATATTCCTGTACTTCTGCTAAGTGACAAAATCTAATCTAGGCCCTGAGATGCAAAGTGCTCACAGATTACATTTGCCTCCACTTGAGGCTGATTGGCCACAGAGATTTCTGACAGGCTCCAAAAGCACACACAGGTTCACACTGCCTCTCTCTACACCATGACTGTCCTGTCAGGTCATGTCAGTGGAAATCCAGCTCAGAATCAGGCACCCCTGATAGACTGACCGTCATGTATCAATCACCCCTAACTTCATTAGTTGCCCCATAGACAAGTCTAGACTTTGGATCTGTGCTCTTACCGGGCAACACATCTTTTCATCCGCCCATTTGTTCACAAAGGCCTCAACTCCGGACTGAGTGAGATACAGCCCTACACCTCATCTTACTTGTTCTAATTCCTTGTCCTTCAGTATGGACATTGAAAAAGTAGGCAGAGTGCAGAAAAAAAGCCCTGGTTTCAGGGGTCTGGTGGGCAATCCCAGCAACACTTTGCATATCAATATAATTGATAAACCTCTAGGCAGACTCAGAGAGAGGGAGAGAGAGAGAGAGAAGGAGGGAAAGAGGGATGGAGGGAGTAGAGGGAGGAATAAAAGAAAGTAAGGGAGAGAAAAAACTAAATTATCCATATCACGAATGAAAGAGGTAATAGCACTCCAGGTGCTACAGATAATAAAAGGGTATGTCGATAATTTCAGCAATTTAGGTAACAAGGACCAATTCTCCAAAAAGCTCTCAAGAATAAATAGATAACCTGAAGAGTCCTGTATCTATTATAGAAATGGAATCCATAGTCTATATCCTCCCCACACAGAAAACTCCAGCCCCAGGTTACAGCCCTGGTAAGTCCCGCCAAACATTTAAGGAGGAGACAATTCTCATTCAACACAAACTCTTCTAGAAAACTGGGGAGGAGGAATACATCCCCATTCATTCGATGAGGCTACTTTATACATACGTCAAATCCAGACAAAGACATCCCAAGAGAAGAAAGCCAATATCCCTTACCAATATCCCTTATGCACATGATGCAAAACTTCGAAACCACATTGTAGCCAATTAAATTAAAAAACAAAAATAAGAAGACGTCATGAGCTAGTGAAGTTTATCTCAATAGTACAATTTTGGTTTTACATTAGGAAGGCAATCAAGATCAATTCACTGTATTAACAGGGGAAAAAGGAGACTCATCTGAACATCTAAGTAGATGGGGGAAAGGCATTAGAAATACACAACTTACTCCACATTTAAAATGAATGAACCTCAAGACAAACCATAAGAGACACTTAATCACAGGAAACAATCTGAGGGTTGTAGGAGTGGAGTGGGGTGGGGGGATGGGGTAGCTGGGTGATGGACGGGAAGGGGGGCACTTGGCATAACAAGCACTGGATGTTGTATGAAACAGATGAATCACTGACCTCTACCTCAGAAGCTAATAATACACTATGGGTTAATTAACTGAATTAAAATAAAATAAAATAAAATAAAATGAACAGACCTCTGAGCAGTGTAGCAGGAAGAACTTCCTCTATCAGATACAAGGCCTCGAAGAGGAGGAACAGTCAAGGATATCTATTCTCATCACTTACAAACTATACGTATTTGGGCTCGTAGCCAGTGCAATCAAGTAGAAAAAAGAGGTAAAACACAGCCAGGTTGGAAAGAAAGAAGTTACAACAACAGCCTTTATTCTTGGACAACCTGATAATCTATATAGAAAATCCAATGGAATCTACAAAAAAATGCTACTAGATCTAGAAAGTGCAAAGTTGCAGGATCTAAGATCAATACATGAAGATAAATTATATTTCATATGAGTGACCAGAAATTGGAATTAAGGAAGCAATGACATTTAAAATAGTATCCAAGTATGAAATATTTAGGAATGTACCTGGCCAAGGGAGCAAGACCTACCTGTACACTGACAGCCACAAAATATTTCTGTAAGAATTTAAAGAGGAAATAGATAGAGGGTTACATCATATAGAATCTAAAGCTATAAAACTTTTAGAACAAAACATAAGGAAAATATTTTTAATTTTGCAGGCCACATCTTAGACAGGACACTAAAAACATGATCCGTTGAAAGAAAACAGATAGACAAACTGGACCTCATAAAAACAGAAATTTTTGCTCTTCCAAAGACACCAGTAAAAATGAAAAGACAAGCCATGAACTAAGAGAAAATATTTGCCAAATGTGAAATAATATATATATTTAATATTACCAGATAATATTAATATAAATAATAAAATATAAAAATATACACACACACATAAAAATACACACACACACACATATATATATAATAGTATTAGCAATTAGGGAAATATATATCAAACCATGATAAGATGCCTGTTACACTGGTGAAAATTAAAAAAAATACTGACAACATCAAGTGCTGAGGAGCACGTTGAGCACTGGAACTCTCACACCCTGATGGTGGGAATATAAAATGGGAACAACTACACTGGGAAGCAGTTCAGCAGTTTCTTTCAAAGTCAAACATCATATGTTTACCATATGAGCCAGCCAGTCCACTCCTAGGTATACACCCAAGAGAAAAAAAGTATGTGTCCTTTCAAACACTTGCCCATGAATATGCTGAGCAGCTTTATTTGTAATAGTTCAACACCAGAAACAACCCAAACACCCCCTTAGAGGTGAGTGGATAAAAGGAAGGTGCTGTAGTCTTGCAATGGAATACTACGCAACAACGAACAAGAACAATCTACGGGTAAGGCAACCTCATGGCTAAATCAATCACTTGTGTTAAGTGAATCACGGTAGATGAAACAAGAGTAAAACTACCAGATAGTGAAGACCCATCCACTTGTGTTATCCACACCTGTGAGGACTGACCATATTCTATTTGGAGCTGATGAGTGGTTTTTTTGAAGTTTTTATGTTAATTCCTGTTAGCTAATATAGAGTTCTACTAGTTTCAGGTGTACAATCCAGTGATTCAACAATTCTGTACAACGCCCAGGGCTCAGCACAACATGTGCACCCTTAATCCCTGTCACTTATTTCACCCATGCCCCCACCCATCTCCCCACTGGTAACCATCACTTTGTTCTGCATAGCTAAGAGTCTGAGCTAGTGAGGGTTTAAAAAACAAACAAGTGAAATTTGTGTTAATCTGGAAATCCATCTGCCCACCTCTGAACCAGTTGGATGAGTCCAGGCATCCTAGCTCCGGCGAGTTCACCAAGCAGAACTTCCCAAAGCTGTAGAGCCGCTCATGGCTACTGCACAGACTGGGCCTCCCTTTCCAATGCCCTACTCCACGCTCACCCCTGCCCCCATCCCTCTTGCTCCCGCCTTCCACTCTGAGCTCCTGGAGTTACAGTCTTATCTTTCACCTGGCTTCTGGCTCTGAAATTTGCTTTTGCCGTTGGTTTATCCCAGCACTTGACACCAACAGGCCTCCACCAGTCTGAGCTGGCTTACCTCTCTGCCTCCCTGGTTACCAGGTTCCTGATCCTGACCCCTACCGTGCAGAGAAATTCAGTGCTGGGTCTCCCGTGATATCAGGCCGATAATTAGTTATGAGTGCGTGCACATTTCGTCTAAGTTTGAATTGTCTATCAGGTTATGTGAAATATATATGTTCATTTTCACGCCTTTTTAACACAGAAGTCCCTATCTCTGGGGGTAATGTGCCTTTTTATCAGTAGTTTTCCATTGAGTGGAGATCATAACACCCTAAGATTCTCAGCTCTGTTCCTCAGTTCCCCAGGGAATCCCCTTTCTCGGGTATTAATCTCGGCAGCCGTGCTCATTAATATGATAAGGCTCTCTGGTTTTAAACAGCTCTTCAGACCCAAACAGGCCATAATTGAAAGGAAGATTTAATTGTTTTTCTCAGCAAACAATCAGGCCAGGAGAGCAAGGACACCGCAGACAAAACACCATCGTTCGACTCCAGAATGAAAGGCATGTGTTTCCATTCACTAGCAGGCAGAAATGTCACTGGGTTTCCGACAGGCTGACTCGGGGCTCAGTTCAGAGGAGAGCACTCTTGAATGCTCCCTTCTGGCCGGCAGACAGCCCGGCTGCGTGGCTCTCTCTCCTCCCCTGTCACTCCTGTTGATTTGCCTTCAAGGTGGTCATTCAGAGAGAAAGAAAAGGCCACTGTTTGCCATTTCAGGACTAGAGATTTCTCTATGACCCCTACGGAGCGGCGGCTTTCAGCTGCACGGCTCAGCCCAGAGGCTCTGGCAAATGGGTGACACGCCATGCGCCTGAGTGTCGTCTTTTGTTCACATTAAGAAAGATCATCTCACAGAGAGATAATAACTGCTCCCCCCCGCAAAATCCCAGAGCCAGAGGCATGGGTCTGATGCATTGGCGGCTGGCCCTGGATCACCCAATTCCATATTTCACTCTATGTCAACTTGGTAAACCATGTTTCTAAGCTTATTGTCAGTCAGCATCTACTCTGCCTTATTACCTTCTGTCTGACTTTCCTCTGTCCCTTCACTGGCTCTCTGCATTCTAGCTGGAGAACTTTGTAAAACCTGAATTTTCAACTTTTTTTTGTTGTTCTCAGATGATGAGAGAGGGCGCGTCTGTGTACCGTATAGATCATGCTCGCTGCCATTTCGAGGGACTTAGAATCATAGAACAAGGTTATGATCTGGTTTCAGGAGAGGCATAGCTCTCGAGCAGGGAGCAGAATGTAAGACTGGATAGATTTCTAGCTAGGCCGGAAGGAGATTTCCATATCTGGAGAGGAAATGGACCTCCGGGACATCACAGGTGCCTAGGTCTGTGGTAGAAGGAGTCAAAAAATGTCTTAAAGTCAAGTGACTCTGATTTTGGAATGAACCATGCCCAAATTCTTTTCTATCATGGTCATTAATAAAGATAAGACCACTTGCCCATCTGCAGTCTGGTAGAGATTGCTGGAAGTTTATGCAAAGTGTATACATTGCTAGAAAGCCAATATCCCATTCTTCATGGGTGTGCTATTCAGAGTCCATGCAGGAAAACAGTTGCATTTCTGTAACTAGTCATTGTTGATGTTCATAGCTTTCCTCTTCACTACCATTCCATGCTTCCTTTGCTTTCCATCAGATCCCAAACTGGTCAGGGTTCTTGACCTTGTGTGGTGATGTGAACCTCCATTTCAGAATGGGTCTGAATATTGAGTGGCCCTGCTTTTGTTTGATTGGTTTAGTTTTCTATTGAGCATGGAACCAAGAAATGGCTTCTCTGGAGAATCCCAAGTTTGAAGCATGACCCAGAATATCACTATTATATAGCTGCAACCCTAAATAATCGAGATCTATCACTTTGGTCAACAGAACAGTAGCCCTCTTTGTCTATTGGACCAATGGCATAAAGGTCCCAAAATGGGGTCACCTGGGTGGCTTGGTCAGTTGGGCGTCTGCGTTTGGCTTGGGTCATGACCCTGGAGTCTTGGGATTAAGCCCTGCATTGGGGTCCTGGCTCAGTGGGGAGTCTGTTTATTCCTCTCCCTCTGGCCTTCTGGCTACTTGTACTCTCCCTCTTTCTCAAATAAATTAGAGAGAACCAGCACCATACATTGGCACTTCTTTTTTTTTTTTTTTTTTAAAGATTTTATTTATTTATTTGACAGACAGAGATCACAAGTAGGCAGAGAGGCAGGCAGAGAGAGAGAGAGAGAGGGAAGCAGGCTCCCTGCTGAGCAGAGAGCCCGATGCGGGACTCAATCCCAGGACCCTGAGATCATGACCTGAGCCGAAGGCAGCGGCTTAACCCACTGAGCCACCCAGGCGCCCCACATTGGCACTTCTTGAAAGTAGCCTCAACATCAGGTCTTCAGAGCTCCTTCTCCCAACTGGAACTATAATCAACTCATAAGTAAGCCATTTCCCCATCTTTCTGACCAACTGCTTCAGTGGAATGTGAGACATGGTAAGACTAGTAAATTCCATACGCATGAATCCATTGTCACACTCTTTGGCTGGGAAATAGTTTCTTTCATCAGCAGCAATGTTATATGTCACAAAGAGACTGAGAATAAGGCATTTAATAGTTTTCATGTTGGCACAAGCATTGGAAGAAGGCACATATGATCCTAATATGAACATATCACTGCCTTCTTCATGCCAGAAGGAGACTGGAGATGCTAACTCATCAAGTGGCTGTCTGGTCACCCTGGACAAAGGCATGAAAGCAGGACTCTGCTGTGGAAAGCTTATGCCCTCAGACCACACTGGTGAGCCAGTACCAAGTCTTTGTCTCTGACTTTGTGGGAACGTCATACATGTGGCTGACATCTACAGAATGTATCATCTTGTCCATTTTTTTTTTAAAGATTATTATTTATTTATTTGACAGACAGAGATCACAAGCAGGCAGAGAGGCAGGCGGGGGGCAGGGGAAAGCAGGCTCCCTGCTGAGCAGAGAGCCCAATGTGGGACTCGATCCCAGGACCCTGGGATCATGACCTCAGCCGAAGGCAGAGACTTTAACCCACTGAGCCACCCAGGGGCCCCTTGTCCATGTTATTATTGAGAGCTTCCTCTGCAGGGCACAGCCTTTGCTTAGCATTAACTGAAACATGAATATGTTGACACCCTGTGCTCATCCAATACCTCTTCCTAGACTCTTTGTTGCCTGTCTTCCAATTCTGTGCTTTCTGATTCCTGACCGGCCAGCCAGACACTTAGCTACTGCACACGAGTCAGGATACATCCAGATTATTGGTTGCTCAGTCCAACCAAACTGGACAAAGAATTACCCAAAGTTTTGCCATTGGGGCAGACTGGCCTTTATTGGTGTCTTTGTAGAATATTCCTGACCGGAGCTGTAACATCACAGCAGTTCATTTCAGATTGTGGCAACACACTGTGCAGAGCAATCTGTGAACCAGATCTAGGTTTTGTTTTTTATTTTTTTATTTTTTTGGTTTTCAGTAAACCAGTCATATTTGAGGGCACAGATGTGGATTGAGGGAAAGGAGGCTCCATAGTGGGAATAGATGAAGTAAGAATCTGGGCCTCCTGTTCGTGCATCTTACCTCCCCTTCAGACCTGCTTAACCCTGAGCTCTTCCACAATATTCGAACTTGATGAGAGATGGTTGCTGTGCATATCTGAAAGTGGTGAGTCAGTTAATAGCCAGTTCGTAGTCAGTAGAGTAACAGATGCTTTGGTGCTCTGCCCGGATCTTGACACTCATCATTTTGGTACATGCCAGTAGTGTTCTGCTGCAGTCATTAGCAATTCTCTATTTGAGGGCTTTTCCGGCACATGACAGGCCAGCGTGCACAGCAGTTAACAAACCCTGGGAACAGCTCTCAGCCAACGACAAGTGGGAGGTGGTGAGTCAGTAAACCAGGTTCTTCTACCCTTAGGTAGTATTTTCCAGTCTCCCAAAGGTGTCCAGTGGGATTAACCACTGTGAGTTGCTCACAGTTCAAAACTCGTGCATGTGCTCATATGCCTTTCTTTCCCTTGCCTCATATCTTCACTTCTGCTCTTGACCAGTGTCTCCTGAGACCATCTTTCAACCAAACCATATGGATTCAAAACTTGTCTCCAGGTATGCTTCCAGGAGAACCCAGGCCATGATGGACAGCTCAGATGGCACATAACTTGATGCCAGGTGCTCAGGTTCTTTTCTGAAAGAATCAGGAGCCTTATCTCAAGAAAAGAATATGTGTATGCCAAAGCACCCACGACTGACCTCCAAAACCTGTATCTGCACAGGTAAGAGACACTTCCCCTATCCCTTGAAGCTCAGTGCAGAAATGAATCTGAACTCCAGTTGGTAGGATGGGAGCAGAGGACTGTGTGCACCTTTTTTTTTTTTTTTTTTTTTTTTTTTAAGAGCCTAGCTCATAAGCAACAACAGCTCTCATGAGTGCTCAACATACCCTATTTCCCTGGAGCACCTAATTTGACATTGGGAGCACATGATGAAGCCAGAAGACTGGTTAGCCTGGATGCCTGAGTGGCCATATGGAACACTCCCTTCCTTAGCTTCCTGGAAACTGCACTATGCTGGTATGTGGATAAGTAATGGACTTTTATGTCCTTCAGCCAATCAAAGCATAGGTATGATTCTACACACACACACACACACACACACACACACACACACACACACAGCATAGGTATGATTCTACACACACACACACACACACACACACACACACACACAATTCAAAATACATGAGCCTCGGAATTACTATTTTAAATAGAAAAGATGAGAAACAAAAAATAATGAGAAGTTTCTGAGAAAATAAAATCACTAAAGTAAGCTTGATTGTGTTATTCGAAACCCCTAATTTTCTCCACATCAAAGCTGCTCAAATACCAAACAAAATAGAGAAAACAAACAAAGCTACAGAAATTCATCAAACCTACCCCCCACCAGGGCCCACTGGTCACCCCAGAGTTATGCAGTATCATTTTGTTCTCTCTCAGAACAACTTCACATGCCATGTGCCTTTTGCCCACTTCACCAAGGGGCAACTCTTTGCTCTCTTCTTGAATATTTTCTACTCAGTTTGTATTGTTAGGAAAATGCCTTTTTCAGCCATGTATAGAGGGTCTCCAAATCGTCCACTCCATCATTTCCCCACTGGGCTGCCCATAACACCACTGAGAGATTCAAATCACAGGTTGGAAGTCTCTCATTAAACAAATGGATTAAAGACAGAATAAATAGAAGTTCCAATTCTTGTAACTGTGAAATAGTTTTTATCTGATTAAATTTCATGCAGAAAACAATAATGAAACTGGGACAAACAAAACAAAACAAAAAAGCAAAGAACGATGTTTCTGTTGGCACTGGAGAACGATCAAAAGCAGGCAGAAATTGGAAAGGATTCAACACTTGAATGAAAGAAAATGCACTGGGTGAGAGCTATGTTTATATAGCTTTTCCCCTGAGGGCTACCCCAGTATGCTCATGTAGGTTGCCTAGAACTCAAACAACAACATACAGCCTTTCAGCCTGAAGTATCAGGGGGAAGAATTTGGGGCTTCCAGAGTAGTTGAAAATTTAAGGAGAGGAGAATGGTTAAAAGGAAGGATCTATAGAAAGAGAATTCTTTCTGTAGAAAACTCTTTCTGTAGAAAAATTTCTGTAGAAATTTACATGTAAACTGCCCTTGAACTCATGATGCCATCAGAATTACATATATGTGAGGGGGGTACAGTGCTGCCAAGACACTCAGCAGAGACCAAAACTGGGAACTTGGAAAACTTGAGCAGAGATTTCAGCTGTGACCTACTTGAGAAGTGACAGAGTTCAGTGTTTGAATCCCATCAAGTTATAGAGTCTTGGGAAACATGTCAGGTTTCAACGGATTCTAAGGGCAATGCCTTAATTACTATTTCCCAGAAATAAAGATTCATCTGAAGCTAAAAGAAATATTAAAACTGACCCATGGTAACAAAGGATAAAACAAAACATCCACAAGTTCAAGTTAACTAGCTCACAGTTAGATCACTCGCTAGAGCAAAAACCAACTTGTCCAAGGGAGGTGAGTTTATGCAACACCTACAGTGTCCAGTACACAATAAACAATTACTGGACTGGACTCACAGTTAGATCACTTGCTAGAGCAAAAGCCATCTCGTCCAAAGGAGATGAGTTTCTGCAACACCTACAATGTCCAGTACATGATAAACAATTACTGGACATGGGAAGAATCGTGCAATGTGACCCACAGTCAAGAGAAAACTCAGTCAATAGGCCAAGACCATAGACAACTGTGTTGTTATTAACAAACAAGGACTTTGAAGCAGTAATTAAATATATGATCAGGAATGTAAAGTAAAAGATAGTTATAATTGGTGAACAGAAGAGAAATACTAACAGAAAAATAGGAACTACAAAAAAAGAACCAAAATTAAATTCTAGAATTTTAAAAAATAACATTTGAAATGAAAAAAAGTCACTGGATGGGCTAAGTAGCAGATTATAGATAGATACAGTATGAGAAAGTCACCGTGAACTTGAAAGAGAAAAAAAATTGGGAAAAAGTTCAATAAGTTCTCAATATCATATGGGACCATATCAAATCCTCTAACATAAGTGTAATTGTAGTCCCTGAAGATTTTTTTTTAAAGACCAGAAAAATATATGAAGTAATTGTTGGCTTTCCAGAATTTGGTGAAAAACATTAACTTACACATCCATGAAGCTCAGAGAACCTTTATCAGGATAAATATAAAGATAACCATAAGTAGGTCATCATAGTTACACTACTGGAAACCAAAAAGAATAAAAAAAAAATGTCTTCAAAGCAGCCAGAGAAACCTGACACATGATATGCAGGGTAACAATGATACTATTTATAAGTGACTTTTCTTTTGGAACAATGGGGATCAGGAGACAATGGAATGTCTACCTAGAATTCTATATCTAGTAAAAATAGTCTTTGAACATGGAAGCAAAATACATTTCAGATAAACACAATTTCCAAGAATTCATAGTCAGTAGACCTGAATTTAAAGATGCAAAAGACATTTCTTCAGCCTAAAAATAAGTGACACCTGATAGAAATGAATTCCATAGAAAGGAACAAAGAACGGCAGAAATGGTAAGTTGAGTCAGTCCTCATTATTCATGGATTCCATATTTGTGAATTCATCCATTCACTAAAATTTATGTGTGACTAAAACATGAATACTTGTGGCTCCTTTGTGGTTCTTCACGGACAGGTGCAGAGTGGTGGAAAATGTGAGTTGCCTGACGGGCCTGGTCTCAGCTGCAGTGACCCCCTGCTTTCTTGTTTCAGCTCTCACAATGTATACAAATGACCTTTTTATGTTTTACTTAGTGCTTCATTTTTCACATATCTCTGCTTTCTGTTGGTGACTTTGCCATTTAAAATGGCCCGTTCGGGGGCACCCTGATGGCCAGTCAGTTAAGTATTGGACTTCTTTGGTTTCAGCTAAGATCATCATCTCACTGTTGTGGGATCAAGTCCCGCATCAGGTTCTGAGCTCAGTGTGGAGTCTCCCTTGGATTATCTGTCCTTCTCTCTCTCTCACTCTCTCTCAAATAAATAAATAAAATATTTTTTAAAAATAATAAAATAACATAAAAGTGGCCTTTTTGGGGTGCCCAGGTGGCTAAGTCTGTTAAGTGTCTTGATTTCATCTCAAGTCATGATCTTAGGCTAATGAGATCTAACCCTGAATTGGGCTTTGTACTCAGTGGGGAGTCTGCTTTAGGTTCTCCCTTTTCCTCTCCCCTTCCCTCATTCCCTTTCTTGCTCTCTCTGTCAAATAAATAATTAGATCTTTAAAAGGACCCTTTTAGTGTAGCACTGAACATCTGTCTAGTATTCTTAAGTGTAAGCGGGCTATGATATAAAAAATGCGTATGGACTTAAGCTTCATTCAGGTATGAGTTAGAACACTGTTGGCATGAGTTCAATGTTAGTGAATCAATGACATATATTAACTAAAGTGTCTTTAAACATAAACACACATAAAACAGCATTAGTTTTTTTTTTTAAGGTTTTTATTTATTTATTTATTTATCAGAGAGAAGGAGAGATGGGAGTGAGCATGCAAGCAGGGGGAGTGGCAGGCTGAGGCTGAGGGAGAAGCAGGCTTCCTGCCGAGCAAGGAGCCTGATGTAGGACTTGATCCCAGGACCCTGGGATCATGACCAGAGCCAAAGGCAGACATTTAGCCAACACTGCCCCCCAGGTGTCTCCAGGGTTAGGTATTGATCACTTGATGGAAATGTTGTGACCATAGTGTCGCAGGAACATTACCCTGTATTTCCCATAGAAAGGACAGCTCAGTATTCACTAACTCACTATTCATGGCAACTCAATAGAACATTGCTGTGAATAATGGAGTATCAGCTGCATATGGGAAGGGGAGTCTGTCGTTTCTTATTAGCTTCTTTAAAGACACATGACTATTTAATACACAAGTGTTAATACTGTTTTGTGGGTTTATAAAGTAAGTAGATGCAAAATACAAAACACAGAGAACGAGTAAGTGGAATTATATTGTCCTATGGTAGATGTCCTACATTTTATGTGAAGTGGTATAAAATTAAATACAGGTAGAGCATAACAAGGATGCATATTATAATCCCTAGAGCAACCACTACAACACTGATATAAAAAAATTATAGCTTAAGAGGGTATTAGTGAATTTAAATGGAATATTAAGAATATTCGATTACTTCCAAGTGGTCAGGAGAGAAAGAACACGGGAACAAAAAACCAGATGGGAGAAATAGAAAACAGAGAGTGAAACAGTTGACCTAAATAACAACCATATATCAGAATACACTAAATGTAAATACACAAAGCACTGAGATTGAAAAGTAAAGAATGTCAGACCAGATTAAAAAAAAAAAAAAAAAAAAAAAAGGATGAGTGAATGAATAAACTCTCTTGGAAAAATGGGTCAAATAGGATTAGTGAATATGTTGTCCTTACTGGAAATTCCACTTTCAGTTCACACAGCGTGATGGTAGGTCTAGTCATATGTATGGCTCCCAAACAGGGCATGTAACCCAAACCTGGGCAGTCATAGCAGAGTTTCCCCTATCCGTAGTGACTGACTAAGAAACAGGAGTATTACCCAAACTCACTACTGTGGGTCCCAGCCAACACCTTTGTGGGAATGCTGGAGAAGAGAAGCTCTTTTCTCATAAGGTTCTAAGCTGATAAAATACAGACCTGCATCTTCTGGTGGCCATCTTTGCCAATTTAAGGATGAAAGCAGCACAGAAAAAGCAGGACTGAAAAACAAACACCTTTATGATGTTATCATTTTAACCAGTTGGGTTCAGGCATGCCTGTAGCTATATACACTCTCTTAGAGTCATTAAAAAAAACAAAAACAAAACAACCCAGCCCTTCTTTTGGTTTCTATTATTTTCAGCCAAAAGAGGCTTGATTAATGCAAGTAGCAAGCCAGTTATTTTCCAAATAATCTTGAATATTGGTTGAAGTTAAATATATCTGTTAAGTGAGTTTGATTCTAATTTCTGACCCATTTTCTTCAACCCTGAGAAATCCTTGCAAACTCATCAGCCAGCAATGATGTAGAGAGCTGCCTCCAACTTTTCACAATTGATGGATATTACTCAGAAAACATTGTGTCCTCTGATTTCTACATGACACATTAGTAGGCGCCGAGGGTGTGCTCTCAACCATCCTCTATTCCCTTTATGCTTCTCCCCTTAGAGATTCTTTACCTTTCCCCTAGATTATTTACTCAATGTCCATGACTATAGATTTATGTATAGAAATATGAACTCCCTCTTCCCACATCATGGCAATACTGACTATTTACATATACTGAACCTACAGCTAGCTGGATTTCAAGTAGATCTACTTGCTTACTAGATATTTTGGGGGATTTGACATAATCAATAATTTGTATGATTAGAAAGGAAAATTATCCCCTAATCTTTATAAATTACCTTCAAAATAGTTGACTTTCTCACATGTCTTTACTCTGTAATGAAAGGATGAGTTTTTAGGGACTTGAAAAATTAACTTGTCTGTTTTTTAAGATCTTCACCCACAACTGTCTCCTACTAATATAGAGAACAAGTCTGAAGCCAGCAGGTTAATAAATGTACACCAGTAGTAGGCATGATATACTGATCAGCACTCACTCTGCACTCAATTCAAGACGCTGTCATGGGAGGTCAGAGCAAAATGGCTATAATGCCATTTGTTTATTCATACAACATGGTAAATTCTCAATAAATGTCCAATGGGTTGAATTAAATGTATTCTGGAACAGACCTGTGTGTGAAGCATACTGGCCTAATGAGGAGGCCGACAGAGCAGGGACAATGGGGAGAAAACGGAGGGCCTAAGGAACAGAACAAAGTAGGCACTTGCTCGCACACACTGACACAACCCTGAGAATGGGCAGCTCAGTGTTGAGCCATAGATGCCTCACTTGCTTTCCCATGGTCCTGGCCTTGAGGGTAGGTCATGCATTCCAAGCAAAGAAGGATGGAGAAAGCATTCTGAGCATGGGGAACAGTGTGCTCCAAGGACTAGAAACACGGAAGCAGGTGCAGCCAGAGAAAGAGAGAGTGGTAGTCCTTTTAATTATAGCCAGGGATGTAGGAGGAGGAGGGAAGAGAGGCAGAAGATGAGACTAGAAAGGCGGGCTGTGGCCGAGTGGGGGAGGGTCTTACATGCTGTGCTGAGGATCCTTGACTGTTGAACAAACACACTCTTCAAGTTCAAGGTTGTTTTTTATTTTTATTTTTTTTAAGATTTTATTTATTTATTTGACAGACAGCACAAGTAGGCAAGAGAGGCAGGGAGAGAAAGGAGGAAGCAGTCTCCCCACGGAGCAGAGAGCCCGATGTGGGGCTTGATCCCAGGACCCTGGGATCATGACCTGAGCCGAAAGCAAAGGCTTTAACCCACTGAGTCATCCAGGCGGCCCCAAGGTTGTTTTTTAAAGGATCCCTTATGGTAGAGTGGAGTGCCACTCTACCTTGAGGAAACTCAAGCCAGAATGAGCCTGGTTGGAAGCTGCATTCACGGAATGGATGGATGTGGCACAGGGTCAGGGAGTGGACTTCTCTTGGACTTGGTCATGGAATGTGTCTGAAGAGGAAAGACTGCATGTGACTCTACGGTCTCCAGGCCGGGCAAGCGAGTGATTCTGCCCACTATGAAAGACAAAAGCAAGAGGTGATCAAAGGAGTAAGTTAGTAACTCTGATTTGGGGGCACGTTTTAAAACACCCCACATGTGTCTTAGTCAGCCCAGCCTGCTGTAACAAACGTGCCATAGACCGGACAGATATTTATCTCTTTTTTTTTTAAAGATTTATTTATTTGACAGATGAAGATCACAAGTAGGCAGAGAGGCAGGCAGAGAGAGAGGGGGAAGCAGGCTCCCCGCCGAGCAGAGAGCCTGATGTGGGGCTCGATCCCAGGACCCTGGGATCATGACCCAAGCCAAAGGCAGAGGCTTTAACCCACTGAGCCACCCAGGCACCCCGGCAGACATTAATCTTAAACAGCATTTATTTCTCCTGGTTCTGGAGGCTGAGGAGTCTAAGTTCAAGGTGCTGGCAGATGTGCTTCCTGTGAGGGATCTCTCCCTGTCCTGCAGACATCTGTCTTCTTGCTGAGTCCTCACATGGCTCTTGCTTTCCTTGGTGTAGGCACTCCATGGTATTGTGGAGGCGAAGAGACAGACAGAGAGCAAGCTCTCTGGTCTCTTCATATAAAGGTAGTAATCCCATTATGGCTGTAACCTCATGACTTCATGACCCCTGAAGGCCCCAGCTCCACACACCACAGCGGGCGTTAGAGTTTCAAAGTAGGAATTTGGGGACAACCAGGAAAACTCAATCCAGAGTGGCCTGGATAACTTTTTGATTTAGTTGGCAGGAAAACTAGACTCTGTTCCTTGGCAGTCCATAAACACAGTCAACAGAGCTGTCTTTAATCTATTTTTCACCTGTTCACAGCTGGCCACCAGGATCTGATGGGCAAATGAGATCTCACCCGTGACTTGAACCACTTTAGCTCAGGAAATATAAAGGCAATTCCCAGTTTTACTTGGAAAAAAAATAAGCAAGCTTGTCCCTGAAAGCCCAGTGCTGACCCCATGGCCTCAGCTGACAATCTCTTGGCTTTGGAAATTCATGTAAAGTGTCTCCTGGGTCTTACCATTTTTCATAACCTTTATTTTAAAATCAATCCCCTGTTCCTGATCCCCTAGGACCCCGCTGGAGAAAAGTTGATATATCTTAGAATGAAAGCGTACACACACGATACACACTACCCAACCGTATTTGTCAAATGTCAAATTCTCCTACTGCCTATTTTCAAAGCTGACCTTTCACCTCCTCCTCCCTCAACATCCCCCAAAGAAATGCCCTTGTTATTATTATCGTAATGTCTCTTGGGTCTCCAGATTTAGATGAAGGCATAGCATGGCTCAGGGTTGATTTCAAAACCCATTTCTTTTTCATACCCCCTCTTGTTAGCAGAAAACACACACACACACACACACACACACACACACACACACACACGCCTCATTCTCAATTGTGAAAGTAACAAGAAGACTCTGTCCTCCCATCCCGGGCCGAGTGTTTGATTGCTGATTTCCTCTACTGGCTTCCCCATGAGAACTGGCTCTACGTTAGTACAGAGGCTCAAACTATGTTATTTTATTTTACTTTATTTATTTTGACTCAAACTGTTTTACACCCAGGACCTAGGACAGCAGAGGGCACAGGTGTGCATTCTGTTCCGTAAGTAAGTGCCTGCCAGGAAGAGGCACTCCTGGTTTTGAATAAAATAACCCACATCTGACTAGCAAAGTGCTCCTACCAGCAGGGCTTCTCTGCTGTCTGGAGCGGCTAAGCCCCTGCTCTCCTGGGCTCCTTATCACCCTCCAGGTTGACAGTCTTGCAGGATGACAGGTAGGGATGAGGGCCACCCAGAGCCCGCGGAGGGGGAGCAGATGAAGGGGTTTCCAGGTGAAGGGACCCCCAACCCCGAACTCATTCATCCTGGGCTGGTCGGCCACGACTCACCCACGAGGACCTTCCTCCTTCTGCATCCCAATGCACTTCCCAGGAGGCCGTCCACAGCCTGCGACCTGGGCCACAAGAAGAAACCTCCCTCTTGTACACCTGCATTTCAGGTGGCTCTCACCCCGTGGTGGGTGTTATTAGAGAATAAGCTGAAGCTTATTCTTCCCGTGTTGAGTTCTAGAAGGAAAATAAACAGACACACAAGGACAACAGCAACAACAAAACCCACTCCCTGAGAGTGCTCAGGGGTTAAATCTGGAGCCCACAGGAATTTCAAGGCCCCGAGGACAAGCCAATAGAGCCAAACTTGTGGTCTTCTCTCAGCCAGGTGTTATGTGGGAATACCAGGGTCCCAAGTTTATGAAATAGACCATCACATTACCAGCATCACATTACCAGCCAAATGTCCTAGAAACGACACGTGATTAATCAGTCCAAGAAGGCCCAGCATAGGCCAGCACCATCCCCAAATGGGACAGGGTGTTGAATAACACAGTGAGTGATTTCTAAGGTATCTGGCAAAAATAGGAATGTGCTTGCTTGCAAAATCAGGGCAGTAAGCCTCAGGGAGTAGCTGCACTTTGTGGGCCGGCCTGCAGGTCAGAGTGCCGGGTTTTCCCGAGAGCGAAGGGAGAGACGGAGAACGAGAGAGGGAGGGGGAAGAGGTGCAGAGACAGAGACAGGGCAAGGGGGGGAGTGATGTTAGAGATGCTGGCCCAGGCGGGGTGGGAGCAGAGCCTTCCGTTTCCTGCCGATTCCTCCATTGGCTGAACCCAGATAAAGTCCAGGAGAAGCGGTCTGCAGGCCAGGCCCCACAGACAGTGCAGGCTGGAGAAGGTGAGGCAGGCTCTGAGGTCCCAGAGACCCGGAGCAGGCAGCAATGACTCTCGCCTTGTTTTCCAAGGAGCT